>NC_044306.2:105150467-105461497 GCF_007474595.2 Lynx canadensis
GTTGCCAACATGCTCTTTTACTTGAAATGTTTCCTTAAGTCTTTCATCATTCATGTATGTACCCACTTCTGAACCTGGTTCTGGATCCAGACTTAAACTGTGCTTTGGAAGACTAAAAGAATTAGCTTTAAATGTCTCTGTATGTTTGACATTATGTGTGGAACCATTTTTCTCTGACTGTGGCACACTGGTTATAGCATATTTCTTTGGTGGCAAAGGAGGCGGATTATGGCTAACAAGGTTTGGCATCTGACCATCAGATCTGCAGGCTGACTGAATTATATGTTCCCTGGATAGAGACTTCTCAGAGGAACACTGTTCCATGATAGTTTGCTGCTCGATGAGGGGAGCAGTTTCTGGCTTTAACCCGACAGGTCTCATGTGTGAGGGCCACAAAGAAGATGGTAAGACTATTTCGTTACTGTTCATTATCTTTCCAGAAGCAGAATTATCATCAATGTGAAGAAGTAAACCTGTTCTCTCAGAATTTTCTGTATTAAGCCACTCAGAAAATTTGCATTCACTTGATGTTTCAAGTTTCTGTTCGTTTGACTGGTGGATATGCTCTCTTGCTGCAGTGTCCTTCAGTATCTGTGGACCTGAAGAAGGGAACAACTTTCCATTCGTTTCATGTATAATATGTGACCTGAAACATAAAAACAAAGCTAAAACACCATATATAAATAGGCAAAACTGGGGGAGAAACAAACATTTGTCCTGCAGTTTAATTTCTCAATATACACTTTATGTTATTTTTGTAACAGAAGTGGGAAGATATTTATAACCATTAACATTTTACACTCTCTTAGTCCGAAATTTATGCTAAAATATATGAATGCCAGAAACACCTATCATTACCAAAATCAGATTTCTAATAATTAGAAGCATAATTAAAAAAAACTCATTTCAACTTAACAAGCATGGAAATTGCATTTATTTGTGATAAAATGTATCATAGACTTAAAAAAAAAAATGTTATAAGCAAACACTTCAATTCCCTAAAACACTTCTCAACCAACATCACAAAGTTTATACCAATAGAGACAACTTTAATTTTGACATGTAATGCTATAAAAGGCTGGCATACTAATTAAAAATAATTTGATCAGGAGTACCTTTAGGTAATGATTTTTTTGGAAACCAGTTTTAGAATTCTTAATATATATGTATATCTGTTATTCTGTTATTATATATTATATAATACCAAGAGCTTCAAAAACAAATAGAGGAACAAAAGAGAAAAAATGGTCTGAGCCCTCTCTCAATTTCCAAGAGACCCTGTCTACAAAGCCATGTTTTTTTGCTAATGACAAAATGCTATACATTCGACTCTAATTTGTTTCAATTATTAATCAGCCCTTAAGATCTTAAGTTGCACAGACTGTAAGTAAAAATAATAGTTACTATTTAGTAAGCACTAACTACATGCTGGCCACTATACTAGAGCTTTTCTGTTACTTTCTTTGATCTACAACAGTATTCAGGTAAAGATTATTCAAGTAAAGACTACTATCCCCCTTTACCTGCATGTGGCCAAAATCACCTGGATGATAAACAGAAGAACTAGGAATTAAACCCAGATCTGTTTGTCTCCAAAGGCCATGTTCTCAGCCACTACTCAAAGATCATTTAAATGGCAGTTACCAATTTTACAAGAAAACTATAAGACACAACTGACACAACATTCCAGAGAGCATCTCCCTGAGTCAGTACTAGACAAATACTGTCAAACTCTTGGCCTCCCTTTTCTAGACCTCATGTTGACCAGCCCCTATCTAGCAGCTCAGTCTTCCTTCAGACAGGTAACTATAATATGGCTAAATAGACTTCAGCTTTCAATTTCTCCTGAGGTTATTAGGCCTTGACGGGGGTTTGAATAATTCAGAAACTCCTCAGCACTCCTCAGCAACCCTTCAAAGACCACTGTTAGAGTGATAACCTTATAGGTAACGATTTTTTTAAGTTTATTTATTTTGAGAGCGTGTGAGCAGGAGAGGGGCAGAGAGAGGGAGGAAGAGAATCCTAAGCCGGATGTCTGTGCTACTGTCAGTGTCAGCATGGAACCTGACGTGGGACTTGAACCCACCAACAGTGAGACCATGACACTGAGCTGAAATCAAGAGTCAGATGCTTACCTCACTGAACCACCCAGCTGCCCCTAGGTAATTAACTTCTATGGTGAAGATAAATGATATTACATTGTAAATTTTATTTTGCTATATGAAAATTATTTTTCTCATGTGAATTGCATGGAATTGATGAAAAGAGGCTCTGTAGGATAAGAGCTATATTCAAATTTCAGCTCCATTGCTTCAGGCAAATTACTTAATAAAAGCCCTTAATTTTCTCTTTGGTATAATACCATCTACCTCCTAAAAGTGCTAGGAGGATGACAACAATCATGTATTGTACCAGGTACTTTGTAGGCCAGGCTCTCTATTCTCAGGTCCTTTTAATGATCACTTTTAATGAACAGACAGGCATCAATAAAATTGTAGACCCATTGTTTTCAGAGCAGTAATATGAATTTACAGCCTATCTGATAAAGAGTTCCTATAATACATGCATTTAGTACAGAAAATTTTAGTTTTTCCAAATATTTTTGATTACCTCTTTATCAAAGGATTTTTTATTTGTAGATGTGACTCTAGGTGGAACTCAGGAGATTTACAGCCTACTTCCAAATTCTTGAGTTCTTTTCTGAAGCCTGAGGTGGGGAGAGAGAAAAATTAAATTATTTAAGTGATCTTTTATAATTTACTCCACTTATACTTCTCCATAATTTACATAAGGTTTCCTATAAATAGATAATTCTCTTACAACTAACAGAAATTAATTCTTCAAGGCCCAGCTCAAATAATACCTCTTTTCTGAATGCTTTATACAAAATAAATGGCTACTTCTACTACCACTTGGAAATGTTAGCAATGTCATTGGGGCTACACTGCGTGGAGCTATGTTGTTTCCCCAGTTACGTAAGACATATTCTTTGCCGACAAAGTGGTGGGGAAATCGTGCATCTGAAGACAGATGGCTTGGGTTGAAGTTTAGATTTGCTAGTTATGGGCTAGTAACTTTAAACAAACCTCTCAATCCCTTACAATCTGTTTCCTCATTTATATGAGATAATGACACCTCTTTTACCTTCCTCACATGAACATTAGGAACATCAACTGAATTAAATATGTGGGAAGGTATTATGATACATGTAAGATGTTATGTCATCATCACTAACTAGCTACCATTTACTGACTGCTAAGTTGTTAAGAGGTTGATAATAATTATTTCATTTAATCTTTACAAGTGAACCCCATTTTTACTTGAAAGACAACAAACGCTGGTTACTCAGAGTTGGGTACCTGGCAGAAATTTTCTTAAAAATTAAAGACATGAACCTCTCATTTCCAAGAAAACAACTAGCATTATTTATTGCCAATGATAGAATTCAAGCTTTTGGATGAAAATTAGAATTTTGGAAAACGGGTATCCACCATCATGAGTTTTGTAGCTTCCCGATAATTATAAAGACTTTCTGCTAACATCTGTGGCAATATTAACAAATGTGCTTTTTTAAATTATATAAAGAAATGTGTCAACATTTGGAAGACTTGCAAATTTAGCAAATCAATATTTTCCAAATGAGGTTAGTAAGAAAAATCATGCATGAGTAAAGTAAATCATTCTTTAAATACTTAAAATTTTCCATTTTAAAGCCCAATACAGTAATTATTAATATATATTGCCCATAAAAACCAAAGCTCTTTGAGGTCCTTCATATTTTTTAATAGTATAAAAATATCCTGAGATCAAAAAGTTTGAAAACTACTGCTACAATTGATTGAAAATAGTTGTCTTTTAAAATCTCAGTCACAACTGTTCTGTGAAATGATTCCCTCCCCTTTTTTTTTCTTTTCAAATTTTTATTTTTTAAAGTTTATTTGAGAGAGACAGACAGAGCATGAGTGCGGGAGGGGCAGAGAAGGAGACACAGAATCTAAAGCAGGCTCCAGGCCCTGAGCTGTCAACATAGAGCCTGATGCAGGGCTCAAACCTACCAGCTGTGAGATCATGATCTGGGCTGAAGTCGGAGGCTCAACCAACTGAGCCACCCAGGTGCCCCAAATTTCCCTTTTTATACCCCAAGGAAGTTAGGTGACCCAACTGATGCTATGTAACTGGTGACAGCATTCAAACAAATCCAGGGTTAACTCCAAAGTCAGTGCCCTTTCCCCTACCTGCATGCTCTCTTTCACATATGCTACTAAAATCTGAGATCATCATACAGAATCTCCTGTGATGAAACTAGGCCACTAGTTTGAACATCAAATAACATGATCCACTTTAATGTGCTGATGCCTACAGAAGATATCAGAATATATGGCATTAGCTTGAATTTTCAATTGATTGCCTATACTTCTATACAATTCTACTTAAGTTTTTCCTGTATCCTCCCTTATTTTTAGATGGCATTGTTATCACATTCATTTATGTTTTCTTTCATTCTCATGCTTTTAATTGTACTCCAAACCTATGAATTGAAGATTACAGAGAAGGGGCGCCTGGATGGCTCAGTCAGTTAAGCATCCGCCTTCAGGTCATGACCTCACGGTTTGTGAGTTCGAGCCCTGCATCAGGCTCTGTGCTGACAGCTAGGAGCCTGGGGCCTGCTTCAGATTCTGTGTCTCCCTATCTCTCTGCCCCTCCCCTGTTCCTGCTCTCTCTGTCTCAAAAATAAACAAACATAAAAAAAAAAAAAAAAAAAGATTTCAGAGAAAACAAAAGTTATTAAAGCAACAACTTTATTTTTTAAACAATAACAAAGAACTTTATCTTAGATGGCTTTTTATCCCTAAGTTGATCTTCTGGGTGTCACTCAAAGTTCAGCTGGAATCTATAGTTGATCAAAACATCTAACTATTATCCTATGGAAAAAAATCTGTATTTGATTACCATCAGGCTTTGCAAATTAAATCTTCAATTTCTAAGAAAGAGTTGTGTAATATATATGAGAATTTAATACCCCATATGCAATATTGCTCACACAGTAAATGTTAGCTTCCAATAAAACCTAAGATAGTAGAATGAGAGGAACTACAAGTCTGGCATTCATTTGTTTAAGACTTAACACTCCTACGTCCTATAGACTGCAGTAAGCTCTTCATTATTACACGATACATTCCCTTTTTGTTATTGTTTCCCTTAGTATAATATCTAACATATAAAATACATTCAATGAAAGTCTAGAAAAATGAATAAACAATTACATGCAAAACATACTGTTTTTCTTCTCTTAAATTACCACCACCCTGTCCACAACGTTCCCAACTCACAGAACCAGAACTAGATAAATATAAACTGAGTCAAATTCTTCTTACCTTTCCTCTTGACCTATTTCAACTTTAACAAGTGCCACACTAATAAAATCTTAAAAATAAAAGGCAGTATCATTGATCCCAGGGAGTGTTAGTTGCTTGTAAGGCTGACAGATTGCTGAGGCTCAAAAACAGCCTCTCTCTTCAGCAGCTACTTTATGATTATTTAGGAAAAAAAAAAAAAAAGTTCTTTCAAAAAGAACTGATAATTTTTTGGACTTGAAAAATTAGAAAGTTGAAGTTACATTATAATTTTCTACTCACTTTGATTTTAACTTCAGAATGTTTACTTCTTACCCTAATTTCAAGTTTATTATTCACAAACACCAGAAAAAATACTTAATTCTTAAAGAACTCTTTACTATTAAAGTATGTACAACAGACAGCAGGAGGCAGCAGAGGTCTTATAAATATGTTTGAAATTTTCATGTCACTATGGCAGGCATTCAACCAAGTGGTTTGACTTCAGAATTCCAACTAACTTAAAAATAGATGTGTTATTTTTCTCTTCTGCTGACATAGACATCCATGCGTCTTTACTGGGAATTTTGGCTCCAGGTCCTTTGCAAACCAAAATAGTTCAATTTTTACACTTGGCACAGAAGACAACACCAAGGTTTGAACTAATAATGCTAATTTTGATACTGTATTTTTAAAAGCCCAATAGTCAAGAAATCAAAATATATACTTCATCTGAAAAGATGACCCTGGTTTAAAACAGGCTTAGGTAGCAATAAAACCAAACTGCTGGTCTAGACAATGTAATCTTCACTCTTGTTGTATACGGAGATTTCAAAATATAACATGAGCACTACTATTACAAAGCCTAAACACATTCAAGAGCAATAATCCAATCAATGATCTGATTTACAATAAAACAAAAATTTTGTAAATAAAATTTGAATACTTTGGAAAAATCACAAAACTTTAACTGGCCTGTTTCTTTACCTTCTTTGTTTCTTTTTCCACTCTGCCTCCAGAGATCTTATTCCACCAATTACTGTTCTGTTCTATTCTTATCTTCACACCTTTTTCTTCCTCTGTACATCATTAGTTCCTTACCCTCCATAACCTAAATGCAAAACTAAGCTCTTGGTTTCATCTTTCTCCTCTAGGTACTGCTTCTTCGCTATTCACAGCAAAGGTCTGGAGAGACATGTGCTAAATCCATTTCTTTACTTCTCTTTTATTAACTTATTATTCTACTGTAATTTCTTAAGACGTTTTATTTGAAAATGTCAAAAAGTCCAGAAAAATTGAAAGATTAAAACTAGTGCAAAGAATACCTATATATCTTTACCCAGATTCACCTATTATTAACATTTTGCTCCACTTTTTTCTGAGCAATTTTTTTTTTTTACATTTATTTATTTTTGATAGAGAGAGACAGAGCACAAGTGGGGTAAGGGCAGAGAGAGAGGGAGACACAGAATCTGAAGCAGGCTCTAGGCTCTGAGCTGTCAGCACAGAGCCCAACGTGGGGCTTGAACTCACAAACCGCGAGATCATGACCTGAGCCGAAATCAGATGCTTAACCAACTGAGCCACCCAGGCACCCCTGAGCCATTTTAAGTTAGAAACATCATGGCCCTTTACTTCTCAATAATACTTCAGTCCTACCTCAGCTTGCTTCTATTTCGAATGTCCTTCTAACACTGCTTTTTACTCTTTCACTAATGACTTACCGCTAAATCAAACCTGTGCTTTTTAATCCTTATTCTGCTTAATTTGTGATCACTTGTCTTCTTGAAGCTCCCCATTTTCCTGGTTTCCCTGTGATAATCTTATGTCCTGTATTTTCTCATACCTTTAGCTCTTCCCCATACTTTCCCAAAGTTGCTCCTTCTCTCTATCCTTAGTTCATCTCTCTTAGCAAACCCCAACTTTTTTCCTCTACTTTTTGCTCTGAAATCTCCAGTCTTCCTGAGTGATGTCAACTCCCATATATGTGGCTGGTTACCCAGTACACAATCTCTCCTAAATTGTAGACCTATGTCCCTAACTGGCTAATACATCTATTTAACCCAGATGATAAACAAAACAATCCCAAAATACATTAGGCATCTCCTTTCATCCCCTGAAAGTTGTTTCTTCTTTCTATATTCTTTGATTTGGTAAGTGGTGTAACTATTTATGTAAGTCCCAAATACAGCTTCCTCCTTTTCCTCCCTTTTGTACATCTGTCATAAAAGCTGACTCCATTGTCTACAAATTCTTACAAACTCAAATCTTCTCTTCTGACACTGGTACTGTCTTAGTTTATGCCCTCACCCTTTCAATCCAGGCTGTTAAAGTAGTCATCTAATTTTTCTCCCACTGCTCCGAACTCACCCTCTACACTGCCACCAGAGGCTTTCTAAAATGCAGACTGGAGTATATTACTCTTCTTGTCCTCTGCTGCCTTTCCACTTACTGTAGAATTTAAAAATAGCATAAAAGTTTCATCATGATTTGGCTTCTATCTACCCTCTGTCATCTGACAACTTCCACACATGCACTCAGCCTTGCATACACTAAACTACCTGTATTCTTCCAATGTGATACTTTCTCCTGACCATGTGAACATATAATTTCTTCTGTCTTGAATGTAATTTAAGGCATTTGAAATTCTCCTGATTAGTGACCCATTTTAAAAGAGGAGCTGAAATAATCTAAATGGCACTGTGAAATTCCAACAGTGTATCTGGACAATAGCTTTAGGCAGCAAAAACCATGACATAGGCAGAGAAATCTATGTATCTTTGTCAATGAAAAAACATCAATGAAATAATTACTATGGCATGGCACTACTGTAGATTCTTGGTTCTCTAACATCAAATAAACTTGTATAGGCTAATATTAAAAACTGACTTAAATATCATAAATAAGAAAGTAAAAAATTTCTAAAGCTCCTTAACTTTCTAAGTCTTATAGCATATAACAGAAAGCAATTCTTTAGGTCAATACTGTAAGTGTGCCCCCATTTTATAAAGAAATAGGACAAAGCCAAGGAAATCATACCAAATCACAAAGAATTAAATTAAACTGTGCCTTACTTAAAACAAAAATCCACACAGGGAATGTGTTTAGCTTGGGGAAAAAACACCTATACTATTTTAACATGTTCTCAAAGAGTAGGGAAGGGGAATCCATAGAGACACCATGGGCAGGGGCATTAACAAAGATCCTCAAGGCAAAGACCAGGTGAGAGAACTCTGGTAGACTCTGAAGTTTGTTAAATAAGAAATAATTTTAACATAATACAATTTATGTAGTTAAATAAGTGGGTTACATAAAACCACAATAAGAAACCTACTTCGTACCCATTAGTGATGGTAATTATCAAAACAAAACAAAACAAAACCCCAGAGAACAACAAATGTTGGTGAAATATAGAGAAGTTGGGACCCTTGTGCATGGCTGGTGGGAATGTAAAATGGTGCAGCTGCTGTTGAAAACAGTGTGGTGGTTCCTCAAAAAAAGAAAACAAACCACAACAACAACACATAATTACCAAAGAATCCAGCAATTGCACTTCTTGGTACATACTCAAAAGAACTGAAAGCAGGAATTCTCAGATATTTGTACACCAATGTTCACAGGAGCATTACTCACTATACCCAAAAGATAGAAACAACCCAAATGTCCATCAATAGATGAATGGATAAACAAAATGTGTTGTTATACAATGTATAATTATTCAGCCTTTAAAAAGAAATAAAATTTTGACACGTGCCACAACATGGATGAACTTCAAAGACATTATGTTAAGTGAAATAAGCCAGTCACACACACACACACACACACACACACACACACACACACACACACACACACAAATACTGTATGATTCCACTTATCTGGGGTACCCAGAGTAGTCAAATTCATAGAGATAGAAAGTAGAATGGTGGTTGCTGGGGGTTGGGAGGGAGGGGGAAATGGAGAGCTTTTTACTGAGTACAAGAATTTAAGTTTGAGAAGTTGAAAGAGTTCTGGAGATGGATGGTAGTGATGGCTGCACAGCAATGTGAACGTTCTTACTACCACTCAACTGCCACTTCAAAATGGTTAGAATGGCAAACCTGTAATGTGTATTTTACCACAATAAAAAAATATTCTCATGTAGGTTATATACATACGCTTTGATATTAAATGGGGAAGCCCACTACAAAGCTCTTACAGCAATACATTCTTGACCATCACAATCTCTATGACCTTGTGTTTTTATTACTATCAGGAAGCAAGCATAATTTTGTAAAAAGTACTGAACTTGCACTTATTGTTCAATTTCACTGACTTCTGCTGTTGATTTCTTGCCAACCCTTTACTGCTTCCTGTAATACTTGGTTACCAGACTTTTATCAGATTTTTAAACAGGCGAGACATTTTATATAGGAAAGGAAGGTTATTTCCTTAATATAAGTGTTTCCTTCTGATATTATACCATTTGATAAAAACAACATAATTTAACATTTCATCATATTCAATGTCTGTAACCTTAAAATAATCTCCACAAAAGCCTTAAGAATGATAAAGATTAAAAAACAAACTAAAAATTTGTTCTTCATGGCTATTTTTTATTGTGAAAAATTACCTTTTCTAATCCTCTGAATTCTAACATTTGAAAATATGGTCTCTGATTGCAACCTCAATAATCCCCTTGCTTATCATTTTCCTTGATCCTTCTCCCCCAGATCCTTCAGCTATATCCTTTCAATAGCAACCTGAATTCTACACACATTCATAACATCTAATTTTGTTTCTGGGCTATGTATGAGTAACAGATCACCTATAATAATGCCCCACACCATGAATATAATTACTGTTTCCAAACTGAACTTTTTCTAACAGGGTGTTTATCCAGTTTTCTATCCTGTCAACTCCTGTGGTAGACATCAGGACTGTTCATGCATATTTCAGTTCACCTTCCAGGCACTAGTAAGACTGCTCTTTTCCACCCTCTTTGAAATTAGGCTTGGCTGTAAGACATTCCTTGGCCAAGATGTGAGTGAAAGTACATTCATCATTTCTGGGTTGAAGTTTAAGAGCTCAGGCGTGATTCTTGTGTCCTCCTTCAATCTCCTCTCCCCACAATACTGCAAGGATCAGAGAAACATCTGTGGAGATGTAGTCTCATTAGCCTGGGACCCTGAGTGACTTCTAGGAAGGACTCCATACTGACCTCCACTGGTCATGTATCATGAGCAAAACACAAATGTGTGCTGGCACACTGAGATCTTGAAGTTGTTACCACTGTGTAGCCTAGAGCTTAGCCTATCCTGACTGACACATTCCCCTCTTGGCCCAGTCCCTGAACTAGCTATCCCCATCCTTTAAAAGCCTTCAAGCATGAATTTTCCCAACTTGCTCATTACTCATAACCTTACCAGTAATAGCACTGTTCCTAGCTTCTTTACTCTTACTACCACAACTTATTCTTTACAGCTACTATTACAATATATTTAAATAAAATTTTACCTTCCAAGTAGTTTTTGCTCTGTTGGGAGGAACAGTTGATATATTCTATATTTAGGTTGCTTGTTTTAACCTGGTCACTAGAAAACAGAACAAAACACACACCAAGTATATCAGCTATCATGGATTATTTTAGTTAGAATCTAAGAAAAAGGAAATAATACTTGTTAAAGAATTATTATATGCCATGTGCTGTCCTAGGGGATTAATGTACATTATTTAATTTACATCTCACAGCAACACTTAAAAGTAGCTATCATCCTCATTTTACAACAGAAGATTAAGGCTGTCAAAGTCAAATTAATTTGCCCAATACTTAAAATCCAAGACTATCTGGTTACAAAGTCCTGACCTTTCTACTACCCTAGGCTACCCCTTTCCAAGAAGTGTTATGAAATTGCCCTGCCATCCTAAGTCTTTATGGCAATGATTATTTAATATAATACAAGCAGTTGATTTTTGTGAATCTGGCTTTTTAATAATAAATGTGGTAAAACACCAGCTAATAACAAATTAAGATGTTTTACTTGGATTAAAAGCAGAAATTGTGGCTAGACTGATGTAAGAAATCTACCATTTAAGCTGTGGATGTGTTTTAGAGGTTACACAGGAAAGGGCAAATGTGCTTCTAACAGAAACATAAAAATGTATTCAGAATTAATTGAACACAAACTTAGTTATTTGGCTGTATTCTTTTATACTTGCTAAAGGAAAAATATCTCTTCCATGGAATTGGCTATGAAAGTAGAAAATATCCCTACTTCTGAGTTATAGATGTTAGAGATGGGATAATGAACATTAAATAGATTGAAGAATTAAATAATTAGCTTGATGACAGAGATGCAACCAATTTAAATCTACACTGGAAAACCTGTAGTATAGAGGCGCCTGGGTGGTTCAGTCGGTTAAGCATCCCACCTCAGCTCAGGTCATGATCTCACAGTCCGTGAGTTCGAGCCCCGCGTCAGGCTCTGTGCTGACAGCTCAGAGCTTGGAGTCTATTTTGGCTTCTGTGCCTCCCTCTCTCTCTGCCCCTCCCCTGTTCATGCTCTGTCTCTCTCTGTCTCAAAAATAAATAAAAACATTAAAAAATTAAAAAAAAAAAGAAAACCTGTAGTATATATTAATTCTTATCAGTGGCAACAATGATAATGTATTTCTGCACTTCTAAAATTTCCTAAAAATAAAGTTATTTTCAGAATCAGGAGGTAACTATTAAAAACAGAAACCTGAAATATCAAATAACTTGTGATATCCCAGGTTTCTTCATTCTAAAGTCAAGCTCTTTCCATTACACTTTATTGACCTCAGACTTTGAAAATCACTTCATATAACTAACAAGAGAAAATGATGGGGGAAAAGCATTCATTTAATTTGTGCATTACCTGCAGGATGCTGTTTCTTTAACACCACTGATATCCATTACTGTACCATTTCCATCGATAACAGGTGAATCCAAATTAGCAGATCCATTACTGACATGATCACTACTTTCGTATCCAGACTCAGTCCTCTGCATCTGCCAATTGTCACCATAAACTTTAGTCTCTTTGAGGCCTTTATTTTTCTCTGCTCCTTTTCCATTTGATTCAAGGGAACTCCTGCCTCCTATTTCCTGCTTCATTTCATCTTCGTATATGGTCATTAAACATTTCTGCTTTGGGTTCTCCTTTGGCCAATTGTTAAAACTCTGATCTTTGCTACATTTAGGTTTGTTACTGATATTTGATTTATGTCTTGGACTATGTTGCCTTTTTTCACTTTCATTAAAAATACTATCAACATTTAATGTTTCCCTCATGGGTTTCCAACCTCGGTTCCGGCTTTTACTGCTGCCACTGTAACTGCTTCCTTTATCCCTAGAATCTTGGCTGCTGTCTGTATCATATCCAGTGCCACTGTCACTCTTAACTTTGCCAGTAACTTTCTCTCCTGGGGCAAGAATCTGGGATTTACTTGAACTCAGTATTTGTGCAGAAGCTCGACTCTGATGGGCAACTCGGTCATGCTTATATGGTCCTTTTCCTTGACTATGATATAGATGTGGATTTCCATATTGCCTAAAGCCATTTGGGGCAGGAGGTGATCCAGACTTGAAATGTGGAAGGTCTTCATCAACCAAATCTTTAAAAATAAATAATCAAATGAAGATACAAATGAGTACTCTTCAGAGACATTTCTCAGTCACAAGTCAAACACCTTGTTTGTAAAGAAATTTAAGCAGTAATAAGTAAACAATAAGATTTATAGTATATCACATAGAGGTTTGAAGTTAAAAAGTGTTTTTTTTCATTCTCTATCCTTCATGAGAGGCATTTATAAGTGGTTATATATTGATTTTAAAAAATGATCTCTAAGGTAGATCATAAGATCTAAAAAAAAATTTAAATACTTTAATGTAATTTAATTTAAATATATTTTTAAAAAAAACAGTATTTTAGGGGCGCCTGGGTGGCTCAGTCGGTTAAGTGTCCGACTTCAGCTCAGGTCATGATCTCACGGTCCGTGAGTTCAAGCCCCGCGTCGGGCTCTGGGCTGATGGCTCAGAGCCTGGAGCCTGCTTCCGATTCTGTGTCTCCCTCTCTCTCTGCCCCTCCCCCGTTCATGCTCTGTCTCTCTCTGTCTCAAAAATAAAATAAACGTTAAAAAAAAATTAAAAAAACAAACAGTATTTTGTCTCATTCATAATTAATGAAAATCATAACAACAAGAGTATTTTCTACTTCTTATATTGGTAAAGGTTTAAAAGTTTGTTAAACCAACTGCTGCTGAGGGTGTGAAAAAACAGACATCCAAACAGTGTCAGTGAGAGTGCAGAATGGCTCAGGCTTTTAGGAGAGCAGTTGAGCCACATCCAGCAAAATTAAGAATAAACATACATACCTTAACCCAGCCATTCTCCTGAAAGAATTTTATGCTATTGCTATACATAAAAAAAGTATACAAAAGTGTATGTAAAAGGATATCACTGCAGCAAAAATCTCAAATCAACTTTTAAAGTCTAGCAGTATCATTTAAGTTAATGGCATGTCCATAACGAAGAGGATAAAACCATAAAGTGTAAGGCACGCTCATAATGAACTGGACACTATTAACGATGAAAAAGAAGAAAGGTGAGGAGCTGCAAGAAAAGAAGCTCTCCTCACGTAATTTTGTAACCTTCCTTCTTGTTTGAATGTACCATATGGGTGAAGTGAATCTATAATTACAAGGGAAGTTAAAACATCTAAACAACCACAAGTATTCCAGGCTAAAATTAAATAAGAACACTCCAGAATTTATTTTTATAGATTTAATAGGTGTATTAAAGAAATCATACTAAGATATATAACATAATATGTACATAAGTATATATGATAAATAATAAAGAAATTATATTAATTTGTATTAAGGTTACAAAATTTAGTTTAAAAGTAAGATTTTAGCAACCCCTTTTCTCAAATGAACACTATAAGCTCTTAGCTTACCTCTATGTCGGCCCAAATCTTTTCTTGGTCCCCTCTCCAAATCTTTCCTTTGTGACGAAAGTAAGTTTCTCTGTTCAATGGCCTTTAAAGCACATTCTCTGGAAATGTCTTTTATTTTTTCCCTTTGATCATTGTGACTTAACTTAACTGTAAAATAAACCATTCTTATAAATGATACAGATCATTTTTCAAATTGCTCAATAAAAGTACAAATTGAACTATATAAAATTTTTAACATGTTATATATTAAAAAGAAAATAAGTATACAATGAACTCATTTTTATCCTAAGCCAAAAAATTCAATGTGCTTTTATCCTGACACTGGAGATGCCTGTTGGCTTTAAGAACTTCTTATATAGCTCCTAAAAACTTGTGTAAAGAGATCTTATATTGAAATACTAAAAGCTAAAGGTAACTGAGTGGTCACTATGTGTCAGACAGCATTCTAAGTCTTAACTCATTTAATTCTTTGAGGTGGGTACAATTACTATCTCCACTGTGGATCAGGAAACTGAGGTACAGAGAAGTTAAAAACTTTCCCAGGTTCACATAGCTTGTAAATGTAGAACCAGGATTATGAACCCAAGTTGTCTGGTCCAATGTTTGTGTTTGTAATCACATACAGTTTTGGGGCTTACAAGTAGTCATCTTTTAACAAATAGGTAACAGCTTAATCTAAGAGTATGACCAATACAGAGGGTAAAAGATGGTCTCATTCAGAACTTTTAAAAGCATTTACTGTAATTCCTTGTTTTTGTTTTTTTTTTAATTTATTTATGAGAGAGAGAGAAAGAGAGAATATTCCAGGCAGGCTCCACACTGAACCCGACACAGGGCTCAATCCCATGGCCGTGACATCATGACTTAAGTAGAAATCAAGAGTTGTATGCTTAACCAACCAAGCCACTCAGGCATCCCTGTAATTCTTTGTTGATGACAACTGTTAATTCGGGATCCTACCACCCTTGATTAAATGGGTTACTTTTATAGTTAGACATTATTTCATTAATGTACTTTAAAGCTGCTTATAAATTCATCCTGAACATCCACCCAATTCAAGTTTTATGTATTTCTAAACCATAACTACACACACCATGTGGCAATGTCTCATTGTGGACTCAAGTCACAGAACCTGGTTTGTGAAAATTAAATTTGTGGTATGATGTAACAACAGAGAGTTGAATAAAAATGAAGTTAAATATAAAGTACAACTATAATAACTCTGAACTACTGCTATATTCACTAATGGTAAATTTAATTTTAGCCTATGACCCAAATTATTAACTCATGTTTTTCCTCTCCAAGTTAATATTTAACTCCTAGAAGGAAAAGGCGTATTATGACTTTCTTTGGTAACAGTCCAGATTGCCTCCAGCCTATTACAGCCGTCAATATATGGAGAAACCCAAATAGTAGTCAATTGTTCAGATAAAACCACAAGTCTGAGAGAAATGCATTAAGTTAAAAGACAAAATATTGTTATCTAGTTATTTTCTCTTCATGGCCAAGAATAGTAAACACCCTCCTTCTGTATGGTACTTACCAGGAATTACAGATTCAGTAAACGAGAAAGGGGGAAGCATAATTACTCAGGGACAATATAAAAATGATAACTTAAACACATACCTGGCCCTCTACCACCACTTGTTTGAATGTGGTTCCGATTAAATGATGAAATATTATCTGTTGGAAATTTCTGAATTTCTTTCTGTTTTGCCTGATCACCAAATCCATTCTCTTTTGAATTATCTGACTTATAAATTATGGGCTTTTCACATCCTTAAAAGACAAACAAAAATGTATTATTCCCATCCTCCTCCCCACCAGAAGAAGTGAAGTTTGAAACTTTTTTTATAGATTTTATTTTTAAGTAATCTCTATACCCAATGTGGGGCTCGAACTCACAACCCTGAGATCAAGAGGTGCATGCTCCCCTGACTGAACCATGCACCCCTGAATCATTTTCTTTTTTTCCCCCCCAAATCATTTTTAATACTGTAGACAATCACTTACAAACTCAAAGGATTGACACTGATATATATACATTTTTAAAGAGAACATTTGCCAGACTTTTTTTTTTTAATTTTATTTATTTTTGAGAGGGGAGAGTGTAAGGGCAGCAAGAGAGAGGGAGAGAAAGAGAATCCCAAGTAGGCTCTGTGTTGATAGCATGGAGCCCAACTTGGGGCTTGAACCCACAAATGATGAGATCATGACCTGAGCCGAAATCAAGAGTCAGACACTGAATCAACTGAGCCACCCAGGCATCCTTATTATTATCATTATTATTTGAGAGAACATGTGTGCGCTGGGGAAGGGCAGAGAGAGGGACTGCAAGAATCCTAAGCAGGCTCCAAGCTCAGCATGCTCAGCATGAGCCCAACTCGGGGCTTGATCTCACTACCATGAGATCACAACCTGAGCTGAAATCAAGAGTCAGACATTTAACCGACTAGGCCACCCAGGCATCCCAGGAGACATTTTTAAATGATTTCTGTATGTTTTGTAATGTATCCAAAAATGGGCGTTAGCTCCTTTGGACTTTTCCTGTGTATGACTCACTTTAAACCTCAATATTCACCGTTAGAAAGAGCTTCCAGCCAAGTATCCCCTTCCGTGCTTGTGTGACCACACAAGTGGGTAACTCCTGAGGGTGCTTTAGAGGCCATCGGTGAGGAAAGCCTTCTTTATAAAGATTAACTCAAAATAATAAAATTTTCCTGAACTCTGTTTTACTGAAACTAAATTTTGAAATTATCCTCAAAATTCATTTTATCTTCAGTATATTAATATTCTTAGTGTGATTGTGATACTATTAAAAAAAAAACACTGAAAAGAACTTTTGAAAATTACCCATATTTTCTGCAACAGATTTATAATGTGACCAGTTGATGACCTGCCTAAGTGCATCTTCAGTAGAAACTGCTGTGCCATCTGGGTTTGCGTAAAACAAAAGCAGTGGCTGGAAGTGGCATCGGATACACTTGGAGACCACATCCTTCCATCTAGTTCCAACCTTCAAAAAAAAAAACCACAATGAAGAAAAACAAAACAAAATCTTTTAATCAATGTGTTACATAAATAGCAGAGACTGAATTAATTTGTATATTAAAAATTTTTAAGAATTCAGTTGTTTATCATGTTATCTGATCACTTTTATTTTAAACTAGTCTAAATAAAAATTTTTTAAACATTATCATTAAAAAATTGATGGGTAAAATTGTACACCTGCTATATCAAGATTTAGGCTATCAAATTTTAAAAAGCTTTTCCACATACATGGTTGATTGACTTTTGACAAAGATTTAAAAGCAATTTAATGGAGAAATACAAGAGTCTATTCAACAGTGGTGCTAGAACAAAGGGATGGTCATATGAAAAAATGAACTTTGATACCACTACACATGCACAGCACAAAAATTAAATCAGAATGAATCATACAAAAACCATAAAACTTACAGAAGAAAATAAAGAGAAAATCTTAACGTTGGAGAAGTTAAAGATTTCTTAGGACATCAAACATACCACAGAAGAAAAGTGATAAAATGGGCTTTGCATCAAAATAAATTAACAACTTCTGCTCTTTGAAAGATACCATTAAGAAAATGAAAAAAATAAATAAATAACCAAGCCACATACATCTAATAAAGGACTGGTGTGCAGCACAAAGAATCTCTACAATTCCTTAATTAGTTAGATACTCCCATTTAAAATGGGCAAAACATCTGAAGACACGTCACCAAAAAAATATAAGAATGGCCAACAAGCACACAAAAATGTACTCAAAACATTATTAATCATAAGGGAAATGCAAATTAAAACCACACTGAGCTAACATTATACACTCACTAAAAGGGCTAACATTAAAGATTAACAACATAAAATGCTACTGAGAATGCAGAGCAACTGGAACGCTTACACACTGCTTAATGGGAAGGTAAACTGGTACAATCACTTTGACGATCAATTTGCCAGTTCCTTGTAAAGTTTAACACACACTTATCCCAACCAGAAATTCCACTTCTGAGCATTAGCTAAGAGCAATGGGGTAAAAAATTATGTTCACACAAAAACTATTCATACTTCAGCAGGTAAGTAGATGAAGTGTTATATAGCCATACAATGGAACACAACAATAAAAATGAAGCACAGACAGAACATGAATGAATCTTTTTTTTAACACAAATGAATCTTAAAAGACATTATGCTTGGTAAAGAAAGCCAAACACAGAGACTGTAAGACACCATTCTTACAAAACTGTAGAATGAGCAAAACTAATCTACAGTGAGATCAGTGTTCTTCTCGGGCCCAGGGTATTGACAGTAAAGGGACATAACAGAATTTTCTGGGTGATGTAAGTGCTCTATATAATGACTGTGTAGGTTACATAAGTATGTACACACTTGTCCCAGCCCCAACTATACACTTAAAATGGGTGCATTTTAATGTTTATAAATTACACCTCTATAAATTTCATTTAAAAATAAAACCAACCGAATAAAAAGAAAAGCATTCTAGAATACTGGCTTTTGTAGGGAAGGAAGGGATCTTTAAAAAAAAAAAAACTCCTGAGGAGCTTTTTCAAACTACACATATTTAGCTGTTTACCATCCTTACCCTGGATTCTGAGATACTTGAGGAACTAGGAACTTGTTTGAAAACCAAACAAACATAAAATTCACAGGTAACTATATACCCAATTCTTCCTTCAAATTTTGACCAGTTGAACTATGTGGATGGAACGTAAGAGTGTCAAAACGTTGCTACACATGGACTCAAGGTGGAACTGGTTAATAAACTGCTATATCAAAGTACTAACTAATTTGAGCAAAGTAATACCAAAAATTTTTCATTGGCTTTATTGAGTATACTTTACATGAAACAAAACTACCCAGTTACAGTATACAAGCCAATGAATTCTGACAAATGTATACATACAATCATGTATCTCCCCCCCCAAAAAGAAAACTTCCCTGTACCCTCTTTGCAGTGACTGGCAACCGATGATTTACTTTCTGTCACTCTGTTTTTCCTTTTCATGAATTTTACATAAGAAGACTCAAAGTTGTTTATGTCTCATTCTCTAACATACAGCTTTTCAGATTTCACATTGTTGCATCTATCAATAAATAGTTCATTACTTTTTACTGTTGAGCATTATATTCCACTGAATACTTATATCACAATTTGCTTATCCACTCACCTATGGATGGACATGTGAGTTGTTTCCAGTTTTGGTTATTATGAACAAAACTACTATAAACATTAAAGTACAAGTTTTGTGTGGACATATTTTCAAAGGAGTGGAATTACTAGTTTGTATGGTAACTACATGTTTAAGTTTATAAGAAACTGATAAGCTGTTTTCTAAAGTGTTCATTTTCCATTTCCATCATTCTTCTGTGAGAGATCACATCATCACCAACTCTTGGTATGGTCAGTCTTTTCAATTTTTGCTATTCTAACAGGTAAGTAATCAAACCTCATTGTGAACTGAAGGTCTATTTTCTTTGTACCTAATAATTTACTGAATACCACTTTTTTTTTTAAGGGCGAGGACACAACTTCCTATGACTCTCCACTCTCAGGCTCTTCTAGAACCAAGTCCATGGATTTTTTTTTTAGTTCCAGGATTTTTTAAATAGGAAAGTAAATTAAACCTTTATTTTGGTTACCCCAAAAAGCAATTATAGCCAATAATTCATGCACACAAAAATCTTGCAATTCCTTTTTTCATTTTGCTCTCTTTCCTTCTTCATACTTATGGCTGGGACCCCAAATTCTCGTTCATCCCAAACTCCAAAAAGACACTGTTTTACAAACTCAGACCTGGAAGGCTCTCAGGTCTCTCACCCTTCTCCTCTTTCCACTCCTGTTCTCTTTCTACAGTCAGTACCTCTTTGCCTTCCACTACATTCTCTGGCTACTCAGGTCCTGATGTATTAGAAAGGTTCAGGAGCTGATGAGGTAAAACAGAATGCACATCATGTCACAGGGGAGAAGGAAGGCCCCTGAGAGGATTCTCCTAACTGTGGGGCAAGAAAGATACTGTGAGCCCTCTTCTCACCTTATCACTCTAGCCTTCCAGATTGCCCCTCATGCATTCTCATGAGCCATCAGGGCACTATGCAATGGATACACTCAAAGACCCAGGAGTCACTGTGGGTTGCAGAGTCACTCACAGCTAAATGAGCTCTTCAGTCCTCCTCCTAAGTCCTTGTACAGTACTATACACTTCCTCTGCTGACATTAAGACACCTTGGTCAAATTTACTTTTCTCATGATTTTCTTTAAAGGTAAATAAGGTGAGTAACTACAATACTGTGTGACCCTCAGGAGCTCTCTGTAGGGCTCCCCAGACCACAAATTTTCCTTTTATTTGACCTTGCTGCTAAAAATATTTTGATAGAGCCAAAAAACAAAACAAAAAACAAACAAAACCAATCCTGCAAGTAAACCCGTTAAATTCTTTCTGGAGCAAAGCCTCAAGAGTTTTGGAGTCATGGGGAGAAGAGCTCTCAGGAACAGGCACACATCATGGTTGGGGAAAAAGTGAAGAAAAGGGATGCTGAAGTCTTCAAGCTAAATTTTACACGTCAAAGCTTTGTCTGAGAGTGCTTATTTTTTCTTTTTCTGTCCTTCTGTTTCTGAATTAGTATCACAAGTAAAAGGCTAGGCAAGTCACATGTGTATTGTGAGCATATTTTGTGTATGTGTATGTGCTTTAGTTTATGTAATTAATTTTTTTAAGTGTTTAAATTCCAGTTAGCTAACTAACATACAGTGTAGTATTAGTTTCAGGTGTTATCCTGTGTGATTTTTGTTTTCAGGCCTCACATTTAATCCATTTTGTGTATAGTATAAAAAAGTAGTCCAGTTTGATTCTTCTGCATGTTGTTGTTCCAATTTCCAAACACCATTTGTTGAAGACACTTTCCCATTGCATATTCTTTATTGCTTTGTCGAAGATTAATTGCTCACATAGTTGTGGACTCCTTTTGGAGTTTTCTATTCTGCTCCATTGACCTACTTGTCTACTTTTGTGCCAGTACCATATTGTTTTGACCACTGCAGCTTGGTAATATAATTTGAACTCCAGAATTACGATGCCTTCAGCTTTGCTTCTTTTTCAACGTTGCGTTGGCTATTTAGGGTCTTTTGTGGTTCCACATAAATTTTAGGATTGTTTGTCCTAGCTCTGTGAAAAATGCTGTCGGTTTTTTGATAGGGATTGCATTAAATGTCTAGACTGCTTTGGGCAGTCTAGACATTTAACAGTATTTGTTCTTCCAATCCATGAGCGTAGGATGTTTTTCCATTTCTTTGTGTCATCTTCAATTTCAGGTCTTTCGCCTCTTTGGTCAGGTTTATTCATAGGTATCTCATGGTTTTTGGTACAATTGTAAATAGGATTGATTCCCTGATTTCTCTTTCTGTTGCTTCATTATTGGTGTATAGAAATGCAACAGATTTCTGTACATTGATTTTGTATCCTGCAACTTTACTGAATTTGTGTGTCTGGCAATTTTTTGGTGGAGTCTTTGGGTTTTCTATGTAGAGTATCACGTCATCTGCAAATAGTGAAAGTTCTACTTCTTCATTGCTGATTTGGACGTTTTCTTCTTGGTGTCTTATTACTGTGGCTAGGACTTCCAGTACTATGTTAAATAGTAATGGTGAGAGTGGACATCCCTGTCTTGCTGCTGACCATAGAGGAAAACCTCTGTTTTTTTCCCATTGAGTATGATGTTAGTTGTGGGTTTTTCATATATGCCTTTATTATGTTGAGGCTTGTTCCCTCTAAATCTACTTTGTTGAGGGCTTTTATCATGAATGTATATTGTACTTTGTCGAATGCTTTTTCTGCATCTATTGAAATGATCATGGAGGTTCTTATCCTTTCTTTTATTAATGTGGTGTATCAGGTTGGTTGATTTGAGATTATTAAACCACCCTGGCAACCCAGGAATAAATCCCACTTGATCACGTGGATGATTTTTAACATATTGTTGGATTCAGTTTGCTAGTATTAAGTCCTACTGGTCGTAAGAACTCGTGAAATTTGGCCTTTTCGTTTTCAAAGCCAAATGTTATGGGGATAGTTTGTTTCTCTCCCTTCTCCTCACCTCCATGTCTCTGCCCTTCCTCCCCTATTCAATGTGGCCTCCTCTCTATCTTTGGTTGTGGAGTTTGTTCTGTCAGTCTTTGGGTAGTTTTCTGGTTATTTATACTGATGTGAGTATTATCTAGTTATATCCATGGGACAAGGTGAGCTTAGGGTCCTCCTACTCCACCATCTTCCCCTATTATCTTTTAATTATTGAGTTTATCTTTTAAATCTATCTTATAAATCTATTGATTTATCTTTTAATTATTGAGTTTTAAGAGACTTTATATATTCTGGATATAATCTTTATTAAATATATGCTTGACAAATATTTTGTCCCAGTCTGTCTTGCCTTTTTATTCTAACAGTATCTTACTGAAGAGTAAAGGTTTTGATGAAATCCAATTTATTGTTTATTTTTATGGTCCATGTTTATCGACTGTATCTAATCAATGTCTCTATACTGACCAGCAATTATCACACTCTTGTCTGATTATTTCCATCTCTGTCACTTTGAGTCTTTCTGACCTTGGAGATCACCTGGTTATTATTCAGAACCCTCTTTTTTGAGGGTAGGAATAGTGAAGCTGATGAAGTTCCTGACAGAAGAGAAGGTGTGCTCCATTTCCCTACCTTGCTTTCTCACCCCTTACCATGTGATCAGAAGAAACGGGAGTGGTGGAACAGGTCTGTTTTTATTAATATTCCTTCAGGGTATGGGTCGCATTTTTCTTCTTCTCTGCATAGTTGGTAACTTTTTATCGAATGCTATCTTGAAATAGCATATTGAAATTTAATTGAAATTTATATTTTTGAGTGAATTTTGTTGTGTTCCTTTAAAAAGTGCTGGGGCTTCATTCTGGCATTTGTTAAGTTATGTGGGATCATCTTTGTCCTTTGAAGGCTTCATTTTAAGCTTTTTATGTCAGGTGCAGAGCAGTATTCAGTCTAGGTATAATTCAGGTGGTACTATTCTAAGGATTCTACTTGATGCTCCCCGCATTACAATATCTTTTTACTCTTACTGGTGTAGATGCAAACTGGTCCTAGCCATATATGAATTTTTAAAATTGTCTGACTTTCTGTTTTCCAGTAATTCTCCCCCCCCCCATCTTGTGCAGATCTGCCCCACGCATGTCAGATCACTATTCAGGTAAAGGTTAAAGGGGACCCCTTTAACAGTCTCTAGCACTTTCCCTCTGTGCAGTGTTTTTTTCTGGTAATCTGTCCAGCGATTTTAGCCATCTTCGCCTCTCTGAATTCCAATTTTGGTTTCCTCAACTCTGTGATACTACTAGGCTTTGTTTGAGTCCCCCTCCCTGAATTGCAACCTAAAAACAATCTATAGGCAGTAAGCAGAAATAATTGTAGGGCTCGTCTTGTTTTCCTTTTTTCTGTTCAACTGCCTACTACTTAATTTCTTTAAAAGTTGTCTCATCTATTTGGTTTTCTAATTTTTAACATTGGAGGGTCTATTTCCACTTTTTTTCCAGCTTATTTATTTATTTTTGAGAGAGCACGAGTGAGCACATGCACAAGTGGGGGAGGGACAGGGAGAGAGAGAGACAGAGAGAGAGAAGGAGACACAGAATCTGAAGCGGGCTCCAGGTTCTGAGTTCTCAGTGCAGAGCCCAACGTGGGGGCTTGAACTGCAAACTGAGAGAGCATGACCTGAACCCAAGTCAGATGCTTAACCAACTGAGCCACCCAGGTGCCCCTACAGGGGCAATTTCCATAGCAGTTCATTGTTCATAGAAAGAGACAGAAAGTCACTACATACTAAATATATGAGCTTCTATTAACTTAGTAATTCATAATGCTGATAAATGGCCCTTTGTTATATATTAAAATGAAAGCAAATGGAACTGTACACCATTTGCTATAACAATGAAATAACTTACATTTTTAAGTCCATTTACTGCATAATAATAGGATTCTCAAAGCCCATAAGCCTAGAAACAGTATGGACAAGATCAAGTTTTCAAATGTGGCAAAATCTGAATCTCCTGTAGAACTTGTAAAAAATTAAGATACCTGCCTCTATACTACTGAATCAAGAATTTAAGAATCCAGGCATGTACGTTTTTTCAAAAGCTCCAAGGGTGATTCTGATACATACTTCTTACTATAAACTATTATTCACTAGTTTGCTAGATATTATAATGTTTGAATAAATAATTCACCAAAGATAATAGTAGGCATATCTAATTCTGAATACCACGAAGTTTGAAAAGGGAGCCCTAATAATTAAAAAAACAAGCAAATTTTCATCACTAATTATACAAAGCAATTGTGAATCATTCACAAAGAAATACACAGAGCAACTATGCATCAGACAAAAGGGAATACATATGGATCACTAACAGTTGTGTATTTGCATTCTAACATTTATTAGTCACGTTTTTATTATTCTGGAAATAGACTGGTTTAAAAGGTGGCTTTAAAATAAACCAGGTTTCAAAAATTAACAAAAGTATGAACTTAACAATGCTATTATAAAGGTCATTTATTATTTTATATAATAATAATTTTGTAATAAGTGTTTACATACAATCATTACTTCACATAATTATATTATGTGATATGCATTGTATATATCATTATCTTCATTTATTCCTAAAAAGTAAAAATCACAACAATTATCCCAGTTAGTGAAAATATCACTTACCTCTTTCACGGTTGCATCATCAAAAAATACCCACTTGGAACTCTTGGTATGAAAAGCAAAGGCACAATAATGTCGGCTGGTGTAGCAGATCATACCAACGAGGTGAAGTTCGCTATTTTTGGCATTTTCATCAGTAACCCTATAGAAAAGCTGTTTAAAAAAATAATAACATGTAATTTAATACTGTATCTTTTTAAAAATGAGGAATAATAATTTGGTGAGTCATAATATTAGACTATCTATGAAAAATACTTCTTATATAAGCTTCCCTAATCCACTATTATACTAGTACAGAAGGTACACTGACATTGTACTGAACAGAATTACTATTAACTATTAATTACTATTAACTATATAACTATTAATATTATTAGTCCAATAAAATCACTACAATTTAGTTCAGTAACACATTGTCTCCAATAACACAGAACTGACACTTTATATACATAAACTGGAAATGGGGGATAAATTACACAATTCCTAATAATTTTTTACTGAATCACCTATTTGAACAAACATTAACATATTTATAAAAGATAATTATCTAAAAGATTAATGGTGATATAAACCAATTCAAAATATATTAAGATGTTAATATGCATATTAAGAGATCAGTGCTATAGATGAATTTTGTATCTTAAACCTTTCTAGGTTAATATTTATATTGGTCATTACCCTACACACACACATATTTATCATCAATATCACCATTGTAGAGTGATATCGAATTAGAACACAAGATTGTTTATAACTAAAAGCCGTTCCTGGTCTACACAAGAAAGGCATTCCACTTAGCCTGATTTGATGAACTTTATCAGCACTACATCTTTCTTTTAGAAAGATAATTTAATTCTGAAAAACAAAGTATATTATAATATATGAGTATGTTTTAAAAGAATTTAAAAACAAAAAGGAAATGAATGAAAATAGTTGAGATACCCCAGGAAGATAAAGATGTGTTGCTAGATTCCGAACAACATCTTCAGTCAAGTCAGAATGCTCAGAATCCCAGACTAAACCAATTGTAACAATTTCTGGGCAATTCATTAAAACACGGCGAATTTTTATTTTTTGGCCACAGTTACTCTAAAGAAAAACACAAAAGGCAAATTTTGAAATTACTGAAACATATATACCATAGGTGATGCCTGACAGTTTGTACTATACATTAACAATATTTACATACATCAGAAATCTATTTTTTCAGCATACTAAAATGGACTTTTATCAAACTATTTGTCTTAATTATTGATTAAACAGGAAGTTTATTTTAAATCAAAGTACTTTGGTATCTTTGTAATTTTAAAACAAGAAATCAATCTAAAAAAATGAGCCCTAAAACACTTGAAGTAATATTACATTAGAAAAAAGAATGATGCCACTTGTAATGTTTAATTTTTTTTTTTAATGTTTATCTTTGAGAGAGAGAGACAGAGACAGAGCATGAACAGTGGGAGGGACAGAGACAGCGAGACACAGAATCCGAAGCAGGCTCCAGGCTCTGAGTTATCAGCACAGAGCCTGACACGAGGCTCAAACCCACAAACTGCGAGATCATGACCTGAGCCGAAGTCGGACACTTAACTGACTGAGCCACCCAGGCACAGGGAAAAAAAGAAACTAACTTTCTCTTTAGTCAAATGACAGATGTCAGAACTTAAAAAAATTAATCAGCATACACTAAATCCTTCACAAAGAGTTTTTAACAGTGCTTAAATAAATAGCTCACATGGTATAAAGAGTTGCCTAAAATAACACTGAAAAAATAACATTTTAAAAAACGTTTATTTATTTATTTTGGGGAGAGGGGTGGAGAGGGGCAAAGAGTGAAGGGAGAGAGAGTCCCCATCAGGCTCCACTCCATCAGCACAGAGCCCAATGTGCGGCTTGATCCCACAACAATGAGATAATGACCTGAGCCAAAATCAAGAGTCAGGCGCTTAACCAACTGAGCCACCTAGGTGCCCCTGAAAAATTAACTCTTAAAATTAATTCCATGTAGAATTACTATTTACATGGTAATTTCTGAATGTTTATTTTCAAGTTTGCAAACATATAAGCATACTAGTTTTCTCCAAATTATACTTACAGGACATTTCCTATAGTCATCAGTTGTATTTGCTGCTTGTAGCAACTCTGCAAACATTTCAGGCTTAAAACGTTCATGCCTTTCCATCATTCTTTCCACTTCATTGCTACAAAAGAAAGAAGCAGTCCCAAATGTGTCCTATGAACTTTAAAAAGATCTAACAAACTATGCATGAAAAGAAATTAAGTTCTCAATATGGGTATGATCATTTTTTCTGTTTAAGACAGGTTTTGTCTGAAAAATTAACCAGAAAGTAAATTTCCATAAAGTGAAAAATTATGGAATTTGGCAGGTGCATGATGAAAAACATTTATTACCATGGTCTGGAACTACATGAACAAGATAATAAGATGCTCCAAGTTTTAAGTCAAATGTTTCTTTTACATTATTGTTTAACAAGTAGGGACTTGAGTTTAAACTTTGACCTAACAAGAACAACAAATTGTGGGAAAGGCTCCCTCTCTGGCCTCAAATTCTCAGAAACGAAGTTATCATTTTCAGCTAATAGAAGGGCCCTTTGCTGATTAATGCAGAAGTCAAAACCAAAACTAGTTAGGTCAGTTTGTGCCTTATGAGTGCTGACCATTTCATTAGAACCTAGGCAGGATATCTATGCCACTTTTTGTGTAGTCTCTCTTAGAATCTAATTTTTATATACCAAAATATTAAGTATCTTTAAACAGCCATTTAAATATTTCCAAAAAGAAATGTAATGTAACCTCAAATATCCTTACTAGTTTCCATTCTAGATGTTCTGGTTCTGCTTAGTAATGTGAACTGTCCTAGAGTTGGATATACTTTACAGTTTCATGATTTAAATAATGAATAATAGTAACAACTAAGAGCACCCATTCTTCTAAAGCACTTCATAAATGTATTAAAATGCACTAAATCTGACAAGCTCATTCAAATTGTACATTTAAATAGTGTTTTTGTTAACATTTAAAATGACAATTTTTGTTAAGCCTGGAATTCAGTAACTGGTATTCAATACTTATTACCAATGAAAAGAAAGTGACTACAGTTAAACCTTAAATAACATGGAGGTAAGGGGCGCTAACCTTCATGCAGTCCAAAATCCGCATACTAACTTCTGACCTGCTCCCAACTTAACTACTAATAGCCTACTGTTGGCCGGAAGCCTTACCAGTAACAGTTGATTAACACATATTTTATGTTATATGTAGTATATACTGTATTCTTACAAAAAAGCTAGAAAAAAGTAAATGTTATTAAGAAAATCATAAGGAAGATGTAATACATTTACAGTACTGCACGTACATTTATTGAAAAATCTCCATCTAAGTGGACCTGTGCAGTTCAAACCTGTGTTACCGAAGGGTCAACCATAATTACCATTTAAAGTCTGGTTTCGGGGTGCCTGGGTGGCGCAGTCGGTTAAGCGTCCGACTTCAGCCAGGTCACGATCTCACGGTCCGTGAGTTCGAGCCCCGCGTCGGGCTCTGGGCTGATGGCTCAGAGCCTGGAGCCTGTTTCCGATTCTGTGTCTCTCTCTCTCTGCCCCTCCCCCGTTCATGCTCTGTCTCTCTCTGTCCCAAAAATAAATAAACGTTGAAAAAAAAAAAAAAAAATTTAAAGTCTGGTTTCTTGCAATTTGTGGTGTAGACCACAGAGACTGATGGAGCTCTAACTCTGTTACATAAGATACTGCCTCAGAGCACTGTCATTATATAAGAGTTTCAAAACAGACTTAAAGTTTTATAGTTTTTAATTTGTGGCCTATCCTTGTTCAGACACCATCCTACTTTTCATACAAAGTGAAAAAAATGAACCTATAATTGACTGAAGTTTAGGGAATGTTTCCTTAAACCAATATCCCCAACTCTATGTACTAAGAAAGATACTAAACACACTCAAATAACCAAATTGATATTATTCAATAGTCTTTAAGTAATATTGTGTTATATCAAAAAAAACCCAGGTAGTTTAATATTATAATGAAACAGATAAGCACCTGATATTCACTTTGTACAATGATTAAAATATTGATAGCATTTTAAAAAAAAATTTTTTTAACGTTTATTTATTTTTGAGACAGAGAGAGCATGAACAGGGGAGGGTCAGAGAGAGAGGGAGACACAGAATTTGAAACAGGCTCCAGGCTCCGAGCTGTCAGCACAGAGCCTGATGCGGGGCTTGAACTCACAGACTGTGAGATCATGACCTGAGCCGAAGTTGGACGCTTAACCAACTGAGCCACCCAGGTGCCCCTTAAAAATTTTTTTTAATGTTTATTTATTTTTGAGAGAGAGACAGAGTGTGAGTAGGGGAGGGGCAGAGAGGGAGGGAGACACAGAATCTGAAGCAGGCTTCAGGCTCTCAGCTGTCAGCACAGAGCCCGACACAGGGCTCCAACTCACGAACTGGGAGATCATGATCTGAGCCAAAGTTGTATGCTCAACCGACTGAGCCACCCAGGCGCCCCAATAGCATTTAGTAACTAACTGTTGAACTGATTTATTCTGATTAATAATTATTGATCCATGCTTTATTTTTTTGTTAAAATACCTGTAAACATTTATTCAATGTTTACCATATATCAAATATTTATATTCTCAAATACCTGTTAGAAAGTGTTCAAACAATTCTTATGTAAAGTCTAGGGATCATATGGATCCCTAATTAGTAATGTTTCATGCACAGGGAGGGAGGGGACAGCCAAGCATAGGCAAATTTTTATTTCAGGTTAATGTTGAGGCTTTAAACTCAATAAATCTAATGAAGAATTAATGTCACCATCCCCCTACCCCCCCTTTCTACTTACCCTAGTTTCCATCACCATGATGGGATATGGAGCTGATGGGTCACTACAAAGATAGCACCTTAGCAAAAATGAAGAAATAATGTGCAGCTCCATTTACCATTGAGCTTGTCATTTTAAACTCTGCTTCACAATTCCAAAAACTTGGTATAAATATAAATAGATACAAATTTTGACTAATATTTGGTACATTTCATTAAGTATACATTTTAGGCTAAAACAGAAACATCCAACTGAGACAGACGTCACTTAGTACTTCTGATGGCAGCATATTTTTTAAGTTTAAGACAGAGAGTAGATATTCACATATGTTATGGTTTTATAAAATAAATGCTCAATGTGCTTAAATGTATTATTAACATCTCTGGTAAGGTTCTTACCATAGGGCTGTTGTAGAAATGTACCGCACAAATTCTGTAAAAGGTAGAGGATCTGATGATGCTCCACAGCTACGACACACACACTACAGGTAAAAACATGTTTAATTTATCAATCATAAAACATAAATGTAATACATATATTACATATATTTATATATGTTATATATTATACCAAAGTACAAATGAATGTAAATAAATATAACAAATACAGTATCTAATAAAGTGGTTAAGCCATCTCACCTGTTCATACAGAGTCATGGCAAACTTCTGATGAGTGATACAAGATTTAGAGGTACACATGTCTGCATCTCTGCTTGGCACTATATGAAAATGAATCCTCTCCAATATATTTTCCTAATTTAAAAATTAAAAGACAAATGACTTGTGAATCTTACAGAAGATACTTCATAATACAACTATTTTTAACTTTATAAATTTAAAAATCTTTTTAGGATTTTCCAAAGTGTTAAATTTAACAGCACCATATATATTGTCAGCTTTTCAGCTTTCCTCTTTAATCAACCCTTCAAATACCGTTCAGTTATTCACCTTTTGTAGTATTAGCTTTTTTAAAAAATTAAAGAAACATTAATTTAATAAATATCTTTAATACCCTTTAAAAAATCAATTCATGGTGGCTGACATGTAGAATTTATTTATTTTTTTTTTTAATTTTTTTTTCAACGTTTTATTTATTTTTGGGACAGAGAGAGACAGAGCATGAACGGGGGAGGGGCAGAGAGAGAGGGAGACACAGAATCGGAAACAGGCTCCAGGCTCTGAGCCATCAGCCCAGAGCCCGACGCGGGGCTCGAACTCACGGACCGCGAGATCGTGACCTGGCTGAAGTCGGACGCTTAACCGACTGCGCCACCCAGGTGCCCCTGACATGTAGAATTTAATAGAAAACATAAGTTTCCCATATTTGCAGCATTCTCACATTGAAAAAAACAGTTGATCTTTTAAAAATCCTACTTGGGATATTTTAATAGTCTGTATAACTCACATTCAAATAGCAATGACAAAGGCTTGCAATACCTACACTAACATCCTGACACAAGAAATCTGCTCTGCAAACAAATTTCATATTAAATTTCAAATTTGTAATACAGATCAATAAGGAATATTTATTTCTTTAACAATCCTTTTTAGCAAAAGCCTATCGAATGGATTCTTTATTTTTATTTAATGTTAATATTGAGAGACAGAGGGAGACAAAGCACGAGCAGGGGAGGGGCAGAGAGAAAGGGAGACAAAGAATCTGAAGCAGGCTCCTGGCTCTGAGCTGTCAGCAGAGTCTGACTTGGGGCTCGAACCCACAAATCGCGAGATCATGACCTGAGCTAAAGTCGGATGTTTAACCAACTGAGCCATCCAGACACCTCCAATGGATTCTTTTAATTAGCTAAACATCTGCCTCCTCTGCCCCAGGAAATTTAAAACCATTCAATTATTTAAGCCTAAATTTCTAGATATTCTATGAATTATCAAACCATGTACTAGGACATTTCACTTAAGTGAAAATAAACTATAAAATTTGGTATTGTACAAAATATATTTATATTTTAAATAATGGATCTATTATGAACATGAGAATTATGAAAAGTATATTTTAGGACTGTGTATGCTGTTTTGGACACACTTTAATCAACATGGAAAGTATGTTAAGCAGTGCATTAGTCAAAGAGCTTTCCACCTGTCTGAGAAAATAGTAAAGATACTCATTAAAAAAAATGATAATAACATATAAATGTCAAATCAAAACCAAAAGTCATGAAACACACAGAGTTTTGAAGGGTGGGTAAGACAAGGATGCACTGAGCAATATGGATTCCTTTCTATTGTTATAAATTTATGTTTCATTCCTCTCAAAATTCACATCACTTAAGGAAAACAAGCTAGTATCCTGATTGAGGGATTATCAAAAATACTTACAAAGCACTCTGCAGCATCATCCATAAGGCCCAGCTGAAATCGCTGCTCATCTTTGAAGCTTTCTGCTAGAGCGTGTCTTATATTATCCGAAGGAAGTGCTTTTTCTCGACTATGTTGAAACTGTGCAAATATTGTCTGGGGATCAACAAGTACATCAGTAAGCTTAAAGCCAACAACTAAAGAAACACTTCAGTAATTTCACTATAACAGAGTGAAACTCACACTATACCTAGAAATGGATATAGTCTTTTGCTCTAAAATTCCATACAAAATTTATTTCTATCAACAATGTATAGAAATGGTTGCCCCAGTCTCTAAATTAAGTGTCAGTGTGCACAGAACTAAATGAGTTCTCAGTTCCCATCCTCAGAGATTCTGATTGAGTATGCTGAAGTCAGAAGTCAGGGCAATTTTTAAACTGTTCCCCAGCTAATTCTGATCCAAGTTGTTTAAGGAAAAGTTCTAAGTTGCTATAAATCTAAAAGTATGCTATAGGAATTAAAATTATGTTAACCAAAAATAAATAAACCTCAGAAAATGACAAATGCTGGTTTAAAAAGAAACAAAAATTACGTAAGTTCAATGGGATGACAACTTCCCACTAATTAAAATTGTCTTTAAAAACTGACACTGTACAATTTGTATGAAGTCAGACAAAAGATGATGACTTTTAATTTTTTGAAAAATGTCTTAATTTTCAAATTATCAGTTTTCCTCACTTGAAGCATTATTTCTAAGCTAAGCCTAAAAAACGGTGGAAACACTCACAAAAACATGATTTAGGTATTAATCTGGTTTTCCATTTTCCTTATTGAATTTAAGGAAGAAAAACTATTTAATAAGTTCCAATTTTATGACAATCACTTTAGATGAGAGAAAGTGGGGGGAAAAAGGTTTTCAGTGACAACCCCACCAAATAAGAATTGGTCATATTAAGTTCTTAAATAATTAGCTCAAGGGGTATGTCACCTCAAAATCAATTTTTTTTTCCAGATCAACATCTGATAGGCTAGGAAGATATTTCAAAAACCTGTTCCACTTCTGTTAAGAAAAATCTAATTTATAAATAAATAAGAAATTGAAAAATAAAGATGCCAAATGATATTAGATATCTAGAACTATAATTTTTAGGTATAATTACAAATATGAAAAAGCAAAAATATTTTAGATATCATTTCTTATGTAGGTAATAAACTTTTCAAGGTAATGTTTAAGATATTAATCCTACACAAGAGTGTCATTTATTTGTCATCTGTTTTTTGACTGCCTAGTATATGTGAGGCATCTTCACTAGAAAACAGACAAAAACACTGCCTTCGTGGAGTACACATTCTGGTTGCAGTAAGGGGAAGGTAAGTAACTAATTATATGTTGGAATGTGATAGACACAATAGAGAAAAATAAAGACATAAAATAGAAGAGAGAAAAATAAAGTATTATAATAGAAATAGGGATGCTGAGAAAAGGGAGGTTAATTATTACCTAGGGTAGTCAGGGAGGGCCTCACTGATGTCCTCATTTGAGGACTGGCATAAAAGAAATAAGACAGGGGGCGTCTGGGTGGCTCAGTCAGTTGAGCATCCGACTTTGGCTCGGGTCGTGATCTCACGGTTCATGAGTTCGAGCTCCACACAGGCTCGCTGCTGTCAGCGTGGAGCCTGCTTCAGATCCTCTGTCCCTCCCCCATTCATGCTCTCTCTCAAAAAGAAATAAAAACATTTAAAAAAAGATTTAAAAAGAAGAGTGTAAGCTACAAAAACATCTAGAAGAAAAGCATTCTAGACAAAAGGAGTAACAATGAAAACACTCAGATGGAAGCCAGCTCTGAGAAATTGGAAGGAGGTAGCCAGTTTGGCTAAAGTGCAGTATGTGAGACAGGGAGTAAGTTTTGGAGGCAGGTAAGTGATTATGTAAGGCTATGAAAGATTTAGGCTAGACATTTTAACTATACTAGTGTTTACAACTGGACAAAATATCCAAAATTTACTGTGGTGTAAATAAAATGCGGTATTGTAATTTGATCTAAGGTAATTCTTCATCCCCTAACAATAACCCTATTTTGCCATGTTCTAAAAAAGAGAGTGTAAAATTGCCTTCTTTGGTGATTTATATTCAGGAATATAAATCAAAATAAAGCATAAAAATCGCTTTTTATTTTCTTGTATGTATGTGTGTGTAAAAATATTCAAGAATATAAAAGAATGAAATGTTTATCTCTGAAACACGTTAATAAAATCTTAATAATAATCTTAGTAATTTTTAGGTAAAAATCTCAATGACATAAATGAAATGCTACTATATACATGATTCCCTGTTTCTGTCTTTGTCTCTCTTCCATCTATTCTCATCCAAGTAGCCAAACAGATCCAGTTGAAATATTACATCTAATTAAAACAGATTATATCACTCTTCCACTCAAAACAATCCTGAGACTTCCTAAATTGCTCAAGAGGAAAGCCAAGGTTCTCACAAAGGTCTAGAAGGACGTACACAATATGGACTCCTGTTCCAGTTATTTATTGCTCCATAGCAAACCACCACAAAATGTAGATACTACAAATAACATTTATTTTGATCACAAATCATCAATTTGGGTGAGAACAGCTCGATTCTGCTCCACTGGGAGTTAACTAGGACAGTTTGAATGCTGGAACCCAGAATCATCTGAAGGTTGCTCATTACATAGAGCAGTTGATGGTGGCTGTTGGCACTACCAATCAGCTTGGGACTTCTGATACAGCTGTGGCCAGCTTGGCCTTCAGGCAGCATGGGGGCTCACTCCCAAGAATGACACCCCAACAGACAGAGCCAGATAGAAACTTTACCAGCTTTTCTAATCTAATCTAATCTCAAATGTCTGCAGCATCATTTCTGCTACATTCTATTTGATGGGGATGAATCCTTAAGGCCAGCCCATATTCAAAGAATTAGACTCCACCTTTTGATAGGAAGAGTGCAGAAGAATCTGCAGATATGTTTTAAAGCCACGAAAATTCACCTTACTTCTGAGCTCCCCTCCTATCATTCTCCCCCTTGCTCAGAAAGCTTCCGCCACCCAGATTACCTTGAATGTGTCACACATACTCACCTTAGGACCTTTCCAGTTACTGTTTCCCTACTTGCCTGGAATATTCCATTCCGTCACCTCTTCCAGGTTATAGTTTAAACTTTCTCAGTGAGGCTTTCCTGGCTACTTAACACTCTCTATTCTCTTTCCCTGACTTACTTCCCCTCCTTTTTTAATTATTACCACCTAACATACTTTATATTTTGCTTACTTATTTTCCCCTGCCCTACAAGAATATATAAGCTCCATGAGGTCAGACACTTTATCAGATTGTTCATTGCTGTATCCTCAGTAACTAGAGGTGCACAAAATTCAGTAGTAGCTCAAACCTTTTACAAAATGAATAAAGAATTGTTTCAAAATAGTGAAAAATATAACATTCCTAATATTTTATACTATTTAGAATATTAATTTTCACTGTTCTTCCATAAAAGGGGGGGACCATAAAGCTGAATAAATCATATTTTAAGAATTCACCTTCAAAGCTCTAAGTCATCTTGACAATGAACTTTAATTTCAAATAAACTAACCAAATCTGTCAACTAAACCAAACAAGCTATCAAATAAAATTAAATTTTAAAAGGTTACCTTCAATGCACAAAATATACAGGCATCTCCCTGACAAACATGTCCAGTTAGAACCCGTAAGCTTCTTCGGAATATATCCAATTGCCATAAAACCTAAAAAATTGTAAGAAAAAAAACAGTGAAGAAAGAAATATAATAAAATTTTTCTTACTAAGATAAAAGACAGATTTCAATATTTTTTTAAATGTAGAAGGCTAATAACTTCTTTTAATCTCTTGTGCACAGACATATACAACCCCTAAAACTAACAGCAACTATTAAACTGCTACATGTATGTAGTGAATATATATAAGATGGGTTTAGAAGACATCCCTGTTGATTCACATGCAAAAACTGACAGACACAGAATAAGAAAAAACTAATTCCTCAGTTAAGGATTTTATATGAGCAGGAAACATGCGACACTGAATGGAGAACTTGGCAGTGACATGAAAAAGGAAGTGATTATAATACTTGGAACAAACTGAACTTTAGCAAGGAAAAAAATTGGAGTTGAAAGGTAAGGTGTATCAAATAAGGGTCAGTATGTAACAGCAAGAAAAAAAAATGAGGAGGCCTCTGGTCACTGTATATTGAATGAAAAAAGGGCCAGCTGTGTGGTAACGGAGACAGCACAGTAAAAAGCATCAATTAAGGAGTAATATGAATATATTTGCTGCAATTATGCATTTGTTAGTTGTTACTAAAAGACAAGAATAAAAACCACTGTAACTGTTTCAATAAATCAATCCAGTACTTAAAATCATTCTAAAAAAATCTGAAAAATGTACAGTGAGGATAATTTTGCCTGCTTTATTGTTGTTCTTGTAAGGATTAAATAATATGTAATAATACATAAAGTATTTAGAGGAGTGCCCAGTACATAACTGGCACAAATGCCAGCTGCTATTTGTTGCTATAATTACTATTACTAGAAACAGATAAGATCTCCAAGTTTCCCTTTACCTTTCAGTCATTTTCTCAAATAATAGAACTTAGAAAACCCATTAACGAGGACTTATTTCTCCCAACTAGAAACAAAGATTAATAAAAACAAATGATTTTAATGAGTTCCTATATTTTCAATTACTCAATAACTAAAGGTCATTTCAGAATTTCCCTTTGACAGTTGCTTTTTCTTAAAGAAAACTAATAGAATCCATTTATCTATAATAAATAATTAGGTGTTTTACAAAGCACATGAAAATGTTTAATAATTTTCTTGCATATCATACGTATCAAATCATACCATAAAATACATGGTGTTGGAATTCATTCATTCATCCGCCAAGATGAAGACCATGACAGCACAACCTCGGGATGTGTCACAGCACTTTGCTTAATAATATAACATCTGAAGGCGGGCTACCTGGGTATTAATTTTGGATTTACTGCTTACCAGCTCTCGGGCTGACTTGAATAAAATATTTTCTGAAACTCAATTTTCTCATCAGTTAAATGAAGATAAAAGCAGTATTTACCTCTTAGGATTGTTGGAGGAATTAGATAAGAGAGAACATACAGTGTTCAGGTTAAGTACCAACACACAGTAAGAACACAATAAATGTGAGCTATTAAAGATTATAACTTTGTTTTCAGAGAATTTAAAACCATACCATATGTCATAACTACTTAATTTTAGTTACATCATCAGATAAAATTCTAAAATATTCAGCCAAAAGAAAATAGCTTCCATAATCTGCTTATAAGGCTAGTGATGTGATTCTTTTCAATGTAACTGGAATGTTTTCCAGATTAACAAAATGTTTAAATTACACTAGATCTAAACTATAGAAAAAATATTTTGTGTGACTTCTCTATACATTATTCAGTGTAATAGTTTAACTCTTATTTTAACAAAATAGCAAAAATTATTCTAATTGTAGTTAATCCTTATCCTACTTCATTTTAAAATGTTGACTACAAGCAACCAATGGGTCCAGGGAGAAATCAAAGAAAAAAATTTAAGTGATATCTTGCCATTTGCAACAACATGGATGGACTTAAAGGGCAATAATGCTAAGTGAAATAAGTCAGGGAGAGAACAACAAATACCATATGATTCCACTCATATATGGAGTTTAAGAAACAAAACAAACAAGGAAAAAAAGAGCCAAAATAAAAAATAGACTCTTAAATACAGAGAACAAACTGATGGTTGCTACAAGGTCAATGGGTCAGGGATGGGTGAAATAGATAAAGGGGATTAAGAGTATATTTATCTTGAGCACTGAGAAATGTACTGAATTGTTGAATTCTTATATTGTACCCCTGAAACTAATATGCAAGTTAATCACACTTGAATAAAAAAACAAGGGGAATGGGGCCCCTGGGTGGCTCAGTCAGTTAAGTGGCCCACTCTTGATTTCAGCTCAGGTCATGATCTCGTGGTTTGTGAGTTAGAGCCCCGTGTCAGGCCCTGTGCTGACAGCTCAGAGCCTGGAGCCTTCTTCAGATTCTGCGTCTCCCTCTCTCTCTGCACCTACCCCATTTGTGCTCTGTCTCTCTCAAAAATAAATAACATTTTTAAAAAGTTAAAAAAGGGGGGGGGGGAATTGCTTAGAAATGTGGAGTGGGGGGAACCCCTAAGACAAATGAAAATGGAAACACAACGTTCCCAAATCTAGGGTATGCAGCAAAAGTAGTTCTAAAGACATTCACAGCAATACAGGCCTACCTAAAGAAACAAAAGTCCAAATAAATAAACTTTACATGTAAAGACTCTAGAAAAAGAATGAAACCCAAACTTAGTAGAAGGAAATATAATAAAGATCAGAGTAGAAATAAATAAAAGACAGACTAAAAAAAAAAAAAAAATTTAGAAAAGACCAGTGAAACTAAAAGCTGGTTCTTTGAAAAGAAAAAAAACAAAACAAAACAAAACAATAAACCTCAAACCCCAGAATTAGTTTAACAGGTGAATTCTACTAATCATTTAAAGAGTTGGTAATTATCTTTCTCAAAAATTAAAGAAGAAACACTTCCAAACTCATTCTACAGAGCCAACATTACCCTGATATCAAAACCAGACAAAGATACAGCACACAAAGAAAGAAAATAACAGGCCTACAGTTCTGATGAATACAGATGCAAAAATCCTCAACAAAATACTAGCAAACCAAATTCAACAGTACACGAAAGGACCATACACCATTATCAAGTGAGATTTATTCCAGGGATCCAAGGGTGGTTCAATATCTGTAAATTAATCAACATTATGCTACATTAACAAAACAAAAATCTTATGATCTTAATATATACAGAAACAGCATCTGACAAAAATTCAACATCATTTATGATAAAAACTCTCAACAAAGTTAAATATAAAAGAAACATACCTCAACATAACAATGACCATATATGACATAGAATAACATACTCAACAGTGAAAAACTGACAGCTTTTCCTTTAAGATCAGGGATAAGACAAAAATACCCACTCTGGTCATTGTTATTCAAGAAGTCCTAGCCACTACAATTAGGTAAGAAAAGAAATAAAAGGCATCCAAGTTGAAAGGAAGTGAAACTGTCACTATTTGCAAATGATGTAATACTATACATAGAAAACCCTAAAGACTCCACCAAAAAACTCTTAGAATGAATTTAGTAAAGTCACAAAATTAACATGTAGAAATCAGTTGTTTCTATATACTAATAATGAGCTATCAGAAAGAGAAATTAAGAAAACAATACCATTTACAATTGCATCAACAAAAATAAAATACCTAGGAATAAATTTAACAAAGGAGGTGAAAGACCTGTACAGGCATACCTCTGAGATATTGCAGGTTCAGTTCTAGACCACCACAATAAAGCTAATACTGCAATAAACCAGTCAAATAAACTTTTTAGTTTCCCAGTGTATATAAAAGCTATGTTTACCCTATGGTGTCATCTATTACATGTGCAATAGCATTAGGACTAAAAAACGATGTACATACCTTAATTTAAAAATATTTTATTGCCAAAAATGATAACCATCATCTGAGCTTTCAGAAAGTTGTAATTATTCTATTGGTGGAGGGTCCTGCCTCAATGTTGATGGCTGCTCACTGATCAGGGTAGTGGTTGTATAAAGCTGGGGTGGTTGTACAATTCTTTTTTTTTTTGGCAGTGGTGGGGTGGGGTTGTCTTCCAGTAAGGACTGGAAACCCTGCTAGACAAATTCTAAAAGAGCTGTAACTCTCACAATTTCTTAAAATAAGACCATAAACCTTGCCACATTGCCTTCCTTTCACCAACTATTTTTATGTAGCATGCAATACTGCTTGACAGAATTTTACCCACAGTAGAACTTTCAAAACTGGACTCAATCTTCTCAAACTCTGCTGCTGCTTTATCAACTAAGCTTATGTAATATTCCAAATCCTTTGTTGACATTTCAACAATCTTCACAGCATCTTCCAAGAGTAGATTCCATCTTAAGAAACCACTTTCTTTGCTCATCTGTAAGATGTTCTCATCCACTGAAGTTTTATGAGATTGCAGCAATTCACATCTTCAAGCTCCACTTCTAATTCTAGTTCTCTTACTTTTTCCACATCTGCAGTTACCTCCTCTACTAAAGTTGTAAACCCCTCAAAGTCATCCATGTACTTCTTCCAACCTATTAATGTTGGTATTTTGACCTCTTTCCATGAATCATGAATGTTTTTAGTAACATCTAGATTCATTAGTCTTCAAGAGTATTTTTAATTTACCTTGCCCAGATCCATCAGAGGAATCAATGCCTATGCCTATAGCCTTATGAAAGCTGTAGCCTTATGAAATGTTTTTTTGTTTGTTTGTTTTTTTGATGGAGTGCCCAAGCGGGGGGAGGGACAGAGAGAGAGGGAGAGAAAGAATCTTCAGCAAGCTCCATCCCCAGCACGAGCCTGATGCAGGACTCAATCTCACCACCCTGAGATCATGACCTGAGCCAAAATCAAAAGTCAGATGCTCAAACGATTGAGCCACCCAGGTGCCTCTGAAATGTATTTCTTAAATAGCAAGACTTGAAAGTGAAAATTACTCCTTGAAGAATGGATGTTGTGTTAACAGGCATGAAAACAACACTAATCTCACTGTACATCTCCGTCAGAGCTCTTGGGTAACCAAGTGCATTGTCAACGAACAGTAATATTTTGAGAGGATTTTTTTTTTCTGAATAGTAAGTCTCATTAGCAGGATGATTTGATAAACCATGTTGTAAACAATGTGCTGTCATCTTTGTTGTTCCATTTAGAGGGAATGGGCAGAGTAGATTTAACATAATTTTTAAGGGCCCTAGAATTTCTGAAATGGTAAATAAGTACTGGCTTCAATTTAAAGTCACCACCTACATTAGCCCATAACAACATATCCTGTCCTTTGAAGCTTTGAAGCTGGGCTTTGACTTCTCTTTTCTAGCTACGAAAGTTCTAGGTGGCATCTTCTTTCTATAGAAGGATGTTTTGTCTACACTGATAGTCTGTTGCTTAGCGTAGCCACCTTCATGAGTTATCTTAGCTAGATCTTCTGGGTAACTTGCTGCTGCTTCTACATCAGCACTTGCTGCTTCATTTTGCACTTTCTGTTATAGAAAAGGCTTCTTTCCATAAACCTCATGAACCAACCTCCACTAGCTTCAAACATCTCTTCTGCAGATTCCTCACCTCTCTCAGCCTTCATAGAATTGAAGATAGTTAGGGCTTACCTCTGGATTAGGTTTTGACTTAGGGGGATGTTGTGGCTGATTTGATCTTCTATCCAGACTGCTAAAACTTTTTCCATTTCAGCAAGAAGGCTTTTTCACTTTCTTATCATTTGTATTTTCACTGGAGTAGGACTTTTAATTTCCTTTGAGAACTTTTCCTTTGTATTCACAACTTTGCTGTTTGGCACAAGAGGCCTCACTTTCAGCCTCTCTCGACTTTTGCAATGCCTTCCTCACTAAACTTAATCATTTCTAGCTTTTGCTTTAAAGTGAGATACATGAGGCTGCCTTTCACTTGAACACTTAGAGGGCACTGTAGGTTTATTAATTGGCCTAATTTCAATATTGTTATGTCTCAGGGAATAGGGAAGCCCAAAGAGAGGGAGAGACATGAGGGAACAGCCAGTCAGTGAAGCAGTTAAAACACATATATTAACCAATTAAGTTTGCTATCCCGTATGGGTGCAGTTTGTGGGCCCCAAAACAATTACAATAGTAATATCAAGGCCAGTAATTACAGATCACCATCACAAATATAATAATGAAGAAGTCTGAAATACTCCAAGATTTTAAAAAATGTGACTAAGCCACACAAAGTGAGCAAATGCTATCGGAAAAATGGTGTCCACAGACGTGTTTGATATAGGGCTGCACAAACCTTCAGTTGGTAAAAAAAAAAAAAAGGCAGTACCTGCAAGGTGTAATAAAGTGAAGCACAATAGAGCGAGGTATGACTGTACTCTGAAAGCTGCAAGACATTTGTTGAAAGAAATCAAAGATGACACAAATGGAAAGATATTCCATGCTCATGGATTAGAAGAATTAATATTCTTAAAATGCCCATACTACCCAAAGCAATCTACAGATTCAACGCAATGCTCATCAAAATAGCAATGACATTCTTCACAGAAATAGAACAAATAATCCCAAAATTTGTATGGAACCACAAAGACCCTGAGTAGCCAAAGCAATCTTGAGAAAGAACACAGCTGGAGGCATTATGCCTCCTGATCTCAAACTATACTACAAAGCTATAGTAATCAAAATGGTATGGTAAACACAGGAATACAGAGACACATAAGTCAATGGAACAAAGAGCCCAGAAATAAACCCATGCTTATATGGTCAATTAATGTATGACAAAAGAAGAACATACAATGGAGAAAAAACAGTCTATTCGATAGTGTGGGGAAAACTGAACAGCTACATGTGAAAGAATGAAACTGAACCACATTTACACGACATACAAAAATAACTTCAAAATGGATTAGAGACTTGAATGTGAAACCTGAAACCATAAAATTCCTAGAAGAAAAGATACACACTAAGCTCTATCTGATATCAGTAATACGCTTTTTTTGGACCAATCTCTTTAGGCAAGGGCAAAAAAGCTAAAATAAACAAATGGGATTGCATTAAACTAAAAGCTTTTGCAGAGCAAAGGAAACCATCAACAAACCAAACAAGGAGGATGCCTGACTGGCTCAGTTGGCAGATCATGTGACTCTTGATCTCAGGGTTGTAAGTTTGAGCCCCACACTGGGTGTAGAGATTACTTAAAAATAAAAATATTTAAAAAACAAAACAAAAAGGCAGGGGCACCTGGGTGGCTCAGTCAGTTGGGCGTCCAACTTCGGCTCAGGTCAGGATCTCACAGTCTGTGAGTTTGAGCCCCACATAATAGGTCTCTGTGCTGACAGCTCAGAGCCTGGAGCCTGCTTCGGATTCTGTGTCTCCCTCTCTCTGTGCCCCTCCCCCACTCGTGTTCTCTCTCTCTCTCTCTCTCTCTCGCTCGCTCAAAAACAAACACAAAAAGAAACCAAAAAAAACAAAAAACAAAAAGGCAACCTAATTAATGGGAAAAGAGATTTTCAAATCATACATACAATAGGGGGTTGTTATCCAAAATATATAAGGAACTCATAAAACTTAATATCAACATCAACAACAACCCAATTAAAAATTGGGCAGAGGACTTGAATAGATATTTTTCCAAAGAAGACATACAGATGGCCAACAGACACATGAAAAGATGTTCAACATGGAAATGCAAATAAAAACAATAAGATATCATTTCACAAGTATCAGATTGACTATTATCAAAAAAGACAAAAGAATAACAAGTTTTGGTAAGGATGCGGAGAAAAGATAACCCTCATGCACTGCTGGTGGGAATGTAAATTAGCGTGTCACTACTGAAAACGGTACATTTTAATAATGTCTACTTTTAGTAATTTCTTACAAGACATACTCCACAATTTATTTCTCAGTGGTTTTTAAAAGTATTCATCAAACTGCATAACAATATTTACATTCTGAATTCTTAAAAATGAAGTCAGGCTTTTTTTAACAAAATCTATTTGAATAACTTTTGTTAGTAAGGATTGGCTTTGAAAATTAGTTTACATGGCACACATTTTAACATCTGCGACAACAGATCTCCTGAATTGAAGAGATAGAGGTGGAAGTTCAGGGCAGAGAACTGCAGAGGAGAGAGCTGCACAGAGAAAATACCAGAGCTCTACAGAGGGTCCCCTTTGAGTATTCAGGCAATACTGTGAGGAAACCACCTATGGCTGGGGAAAGAAGTATTCCAAAAGATTAGAGGGGATAGTGCCCAGAACTCAAACCCACCCAGGACAGTGCCTGCTCCCAATAGCCAAAGTTGAGTGCTTCATAATTCACAGATAATTGATTAAAGAAAGAAGGGTCTTGTCCAGTAGTAGATAAATTAATCCTAAACACAACTCTGGGACTGCCTGACAAAGCTTCAAAGTAAAATGATCAAACTGTTTCCAAATAAAGTATACCAGAACAAAGTTCAAGAATATTTCTAGGAATATAAAAATATCCATCACCCAACAAGATAAAACTCAAAATGTCTTACATCCAATAAAAAATTACTACACATTAAAATAAACAAGAAAACATATTCCCAAATGAGGACAAAAATCAGTTGAAACCCATAATTTGCAGAATGACAGAATTAGTAGACAAGTACATTAAAACAATAACTATGGGGCGCCTGGGTGGCGCAGTCGGTTAAGCGTCCGACTTCAGCCAGGTCACGATCTCGCGGTCCGTGAGTTCGAGCCCCGCGTCGGGCTCTGGGCTGATGGCTCAGAGCCTGGAGCCTGTTTCCGATTCTGTGTCTCCCTCTCTCTCTGCCCCTCCCCCGTTCATGCTCTGTCTCTCTCTGTCGCAAAAATAAATAAACGTTGAAAAAAAAAAAATTAAAAACAAAAACAATAACTATATTTCAAATGTTCAAGATACTATAGAAAAGACTGAACATGTTAAGTACAGACTTCAAAAAGATTTTTAAAAGACCCAGATCAAACTTCTAGAGGTAAAATTACAATGTCTGAAATCAAGATACGCTGGATGGGATTAATAGATTAGACACTAAAAGGAAAGGATTAATGAAGTTGAAAACATAGTAATAGAAACCACACAAAATGAAATCAAGAGAAAGAAAAAAAGATTGAGAGTGAAAATGAAAAGAGCATCAGTGGGCTGTGGGACAACCTGAGGCAACCACTTTTATATATAATTGGAATCCTCCAAAGGAAGAGAGAGACAAAAAAGTTTGAAGAAATAATGGTTGGGGAGCCTGGTAGCTCAGTCAGTTAAGCATCCAACTTCGGCTTAGGTCATGACTTCATGGTTCATGAGTTCAAGCTCCGCATTGAGCTCTGTGCTGACACAGTCAGAAATAATGGTCAAAAACTTTCCAAGTTTGATTAAAATCATAAACCCACAGATCTAAGATGCTCAATAAGCCCAAACACAAGAAACATGAAGAAAACTATGTTGAGGCACATCAACATCAAATTGCTTTAAACTAGTGAAAAAAAGAAAATTTTATAAGGAGCCAGAGAACAAGGACACATTACATACAGAGGTACAAAGAATGACAGTTTTTCATTAGAAATAATGCAAGCCAGAAGATAAAGGGCCAAAATCTTTAAAGTACTGAAAGAGATAAACTGCCAACTTAGATAGACTTCTTTAATGAGTAAAAATATCTTTCAAAAACAAAATTGAAACATTTTTTTCCAGACACACAAAAGCTGAAAGAACTCATTAACAACAGATCTGACCTACAAGAAATGTTAAAAGACTTCCTTCAAGGAGAATAAGTGATACCAGGATCTACACAAAGGAGTGATGAGCAACAGAAACAGCAATAACTATGTAGAGGAGTATAAATAACCTTCATGGTAAAGAGCAATGGAATGTTCATTTAAAAAAATATATTGCCACTGGAATATTTATCCATTTTCTGTACCATGTAAGTATGCTTTACACAACTACATACTGCATTTTGGAAGCCAGAGAAAAGGACAAAAATAGAGAGAAATATATATCTATATGTTAAAAAAAAAAAAAAGACCTAGAAAAGGGTTAACAGAAAAATATTTGTGATAGAAGCCCTTTCTCACAGCTGATTTAATTAAAAGCATTTCATTCCACGTTTTTTTGGTATACAGTATCTCCCTATTTCCAGTGCCATTCAATAAATATTTTCCTGCACTTCTCATAGCACTTAATGCCAGTGGGATCTTTAGGCCAGGGAAGAACAGTGACTGCCATTTAAGGGTCCCAATGTATATCAGAATGCTGATAGAAAAGCAAGGTTAGTACATACTTGCTAATTTAAAAGAATTTCAACAAGGACTGAAGCAAAATGGATTAATTTTCAATTCCACTAAAATAGTGGTGTCTAAATTATGATACCACACAGACGATTTAAGGCCGCAGTGGAAGGTGAAGGGAGTTTGAATCCTGAGAATTAACTGTGCATTCTCATTTCAACCCAGGCTATCTATGGGGATTCCACTAGATTCCTTTTAAAAGAAAAGGGGGAGGGGGGGAATAGATTAGTTGATTCAAAAAAACTATTTTACGTATTTCAGAAACATATTTTTAACTTACTAAATAAACATTTTAAGTCAAAAGATGTTTTTATAGCATAGATATACATTATTCTGTTGCAAAAACATTCCCATTTATATTAAACAAATAATATTCACTTCTGTTTATAATAAAAAAAATGCCAAGCCAAAATATTTTTGATACAATTAAAAGTAGTATTAAAAAGCCTTTCCAGTCAATAACTTTACTCTTAATTTACAGTATAAGAAACATTAAACAAAGGACTTCTTGAAAAGCACTTTTGAAAATTAAATAAGAAATTATGGTCTCACCTGTACAGCACTATTAAGAAAGCAGCTGTTTTGTCCTGGTTCATTTAACAAGCCTTTGGTAGGGGCCAGGGACAGCATACTTCCAGGTTGATAAGCTTTTCCAAGATTGCCACCAGGTTTCCGTAAGAATTTCACCCATGCCATTTTCAAGAAACTCTGTTTACATTAAAGCTAAGAATTATATATTTTACATGATATTTCTGATGATAAAAGGGATGATGTCTTGAATTGTCCACTTAAATTCAATGCAATTATAATAACATAAGTTTCCAAGTCCATATCTTTCCTGTTGCTGTAAATTTTTGATGACTTTGTCAAGCAAAAATAGGGTACGCAAACACTGAAGTTCTAAAAACGAAAGCTATTTTAAACATGACCTTAAAATTTTTATATGTGTTTAATTTTATAAGAGAGTTGTATAGTTAAGGTAAAAAAAAGATTTTTTTTTTAAACTGCTAAAAACAATGTCAATGAACAAATAATTTTCTTTGAAGTACAAGCCATTTGTCTTGATGATTTAAAAACCAGATGATACAAAAAGATGTCGAGTTCACATTTGGCACGATTCCTTTGGTCATTTGTTTTCCTTATGTTTTTTTAATAAGAAGATTCCCTTTCCCAGGTGAAGTTATCAAAGGTGACTCCATATTTGTTATCAAAGTGACTTCAAAGCAAATCTACAAGAAAGAAAATAGATGTTTAAATAAAAGTAAAGGCTAATCAAGAAAATTGCTACCTTACTATTTGAACACAAATACCGAATATATACCCAAGGAGGATTATAACTAATAATGTTCTAAAATATGAAAATGAAAACATTATTCTTCATTAAAAACTTTTAAAAAATACCCATGTGACATCAATCACAACCAACTTGAACATTTCAACGGTGAGTGGTTTCATAAGGAAAATATTTTACAGAAAACTAGAATTAAATTAGATCTCAGGTAGTATTTTCAAAAGTACTAACTTTGTTGTCAACACTAAATTGCCTTGCTTATTAAAACAAATACTTATACAGACATTCTATGTTATCTTTCTTACACAGAATCATATCATTTTCCCAAGAAACCCAGGAGATTTTACACAAATTGATATGCATTAAATAACTCAGAAGAGGGACGCCTGGGTGGCTCAGTCGGTTAAGCTTCCAACTTTGGCTCAGGTCATGATCTCACGGCTCGTGGGGTTGAGCCTGCGTTGGCTCTGTGCTGTCAACTCGGAGCCTGGGGCCTGCTTTGGATTCTGTGTCTCCCTCTCTCCCTGCCCCTCTCCCACTCATGCTGTCTCTCAAAAATAAATATTAAGAAAAAAATTTTTTAAATAAAAAATAAACAAAATAACTCAGAAGAAACCTTAAATTGATAAACAAATCTTGGTGAACTAAAGTAAATTTCTACATTATTCACAAATGCATGTTCTTGACTAAAAAGACTTTAAATTTAATTAAAAGCAATTATCACTGAGGTGCCTGGCTGGCTCAGTCAAAAAAGCGTGCAATTCTTGATCCCAGCGTCATGAGTTCAAGCCCCAAGTTGAGTGTAGAGATTAGTTAAATAAATAAAATTTTAAAAATAAAACAAGTATTATTAATAAGTTTTGTTTAATCAATTAAATATCCTTCTTATATTCATTCACTCAACAAACATTTACTGAGCCAGGTATTCCGCCAGGCACTGGACTAAGAATGAGGAAAGGCAGACAGACACTAATACAATGAGTAACAACTTGTAACTTGTACTAGAAGAGCTATGTGCTGAGTGCTAACAGAAAAACAATGCAAGGAAAGAGGGTGGAAAATGCATATAATGTGAGACAGTTTGCACTTTTAAACAGGATAGTCATGGAAAGTCTAGTTGCAGATTGTTGCCTTTGCACAAATGTTTGAAGGAGGTGAAGATACCACCTGGGAAAAGACATTCCCAACAGAGTGAATAGCATGCTTAGCATGTTGGGAAAATAGTAAGCTATCCAAAGTGGCAGGAGAAATGTGAACAAAGAACAGAGAAGATGAAAAGGAGGGATGGGAACAGATCATGTGGGTGTACTGAAAAACCTCTGTGAGGACTTTGGCTTTAAACTCTTTTTCAAAGCACAAAAACCTACGAAAGAATGAGATAGATCAGTTCAATACCAATGGTCAAATGCCCACTAAGGAAAGCATTGAGGAATAAAGAAGCATCTTATATAAAGACTTAAAGCCAGGGCTTATTTCCAGCCCAACATATTCGCTCATCACTTATTAGCTGTTTGGTCTTAGATAAATCCTTATCCTCTCTGATTTACAGCTTCTTCATCTATAAAATGGAGATAACAATAATAGCCCCAATTAACATAGATTAAATGTTTCAAGAATTCTAAAACACTATACTATGTTAGTTGTCTCCTTTTTAACTCTGTGGATTTCAACCTTCCCTAAAGTGATCTAAATGATCCCCAAATATTTAATATAAATTAAGTTTTTAATAAAAGCATAATATTACAACATTAAAGGAGCTATACATTGGTAGTAAATTTGTATTTTTAATGAAAGAATCCTATTAAAATGATATTCTTTCATCATTTACTAGGCACCAGGTTTGCATCATGAACTGTGCTGAAGTATATAAAACAACCCCTCCCTTTAATGACCTTACTTTGGTGAAGGGCAAACACACAAACAGATAATTTTAAAATACTGTGGCTTCCACTCTTGTGCAAGATGTCAAACTAGTATATGCCCTCTGCTCCCTAACCCCAGCCCAAGTCTGGAGATTATACAAAAGGAATAGGTAGCCAAATGAGAAACAGGAAGAAACCTTAAGGACACCAAAGTAACTGGCTCCTAAAGTGGGAGGGAAATAGCAGCTAAGAAATAGAAAGGGACAAGTGCTACAGACTGGAAAAGAGCTTTCTAGGTAGGACCTTTTCCTTTCTTCACATTGCTCTCGGCAGAGAATTCTCACCCCACACAATGCAATGAAACAGGAAAGTTCAGCTACCACGCTAGTGCCATCTGGAGTGTAAGGGAGATTATAACATAACAACAGAAAAGCACTAGAGCACAACCAGTTTGGGAACTGGTAACAAGTACGGGGACCTGCAAGGGCCCTGTGTGTTCTTCTCTCATGCCTACTTCACAAATAGAACAGAGATTAGTAGGATCTGGAAAAAATCATGCCGCTAGGCTGGGTAACAGTTCTCTCAGGCTGCATCACTCCAGATCAAGCCCCTCTACTCACATCCTACCTCTACTCACTGAAATCATTTGAATATACACAAATGAGAGTTCACCCTTCTCATGTAAACATTATTAGTTTGTAATTTGGATGTACTCCAGGAAAAAGATAACCAGACACTTGAGGAGTAGCAGCAAACTGAACATTTTACAACATAGGAAACAGAATAAACAGACCGAAGGGAATACAAATTTAAAATAAACAATAAATATCCACCAACTGAATATGGCAGCTTTTTAAAATACTGCAATTTTGCAAAAGAATGACTTAACTAGCAAAATGGATAGAAGTGAAAACCATATTAAGAAGCAATAAGCTCAGATCAGGAAATTTTCCTGCAAGTACTAAAAAAGGAGTAAAGAAGTAGAAAATATAAGCATTTCAAAAAAGCTAAAAGGCATGAGTGAAATCTAAAACTACCAATACTATCTAAAAGAATTCCCAGAAAAAGTAAATTGAGTAAACACTTTTAAAAATGACTATGATTTTTCCACAATTAAAAGCCAAAAAACTCACAGACAGAGAATACATAACTCAAAAAAATCCACACATGATGTGGGGAAGGAAGTAGGATGAAAGTTATGAAGCCTTAAACTGAAAAGAGAGAGAAAAAAGAGATTTTCAAGCCCATTTATTGGCAAACAATAGAAATGGAGACACCTGCGTGGCTCAGTTAAGCGTCCGACTCTTTATTTTGGCTCAGGTCACGATCCCAGGGTGGTGGGATTGAGCCCTGTGTCAGGCTCTGTGCTGAGTGTACAGCCTGCTTGGGATTCTGTCTCCCTCTCTCTCTCTGCCCACCCCCCCCCAACACGCAAGCTCACTCGCTCTCTCTCTCTCTCTCAAAATAAACATTTTAAAAAGAAAGAAAACATGAATCAAAAAATAAACTTTTGTAAAAACTAATATAACAGACAAAATTTTCACAAGCTTGATTAAGGAAAAAAAGAAACAGATATATAAACACCAAGGAAATTGATAAATGAGAAATGACCACAGATACAGAAGCAACCAAAAGAACAATAAACGAATATCACTTAAGTTTTATGGCAATAACTTTCAAAATCTAAAGGAAAGGGTAATTTCCCCCAAAAATACAAATTAACAAAATCAAGCCAAGAAAAAGTAGAAAATATTTTCGAAACCTAGAACAATGTGGAAACAAAAGTTCTCCCACTGCAAATGCCATCTGGATCACATGGATTCAAAGTTCAATTTTATCTAAAAGTTAAAGAACTGTTAATTCTAATGGTATATTATTGCAGGGCACAGAAAAAATAATATACAAAGTATCCCAAATCATTTCATGAAGCTAACATAACCTGAATATCAAAACACGATAAATTTCAGACTAATGTGACTTGGATATAAAACTCATAAATAAAGCACTAGCAAACATAATGCATCAATGTGTCAAAGGATAATATACACTATTGAAAAGAATAGTCAAGGAGGGTTTATTCCAGGAATGCAAATGTGATTCTACATTCATGTTTTCAATAAATATTCGGGAGGTTATGCAGAAAAGGGCTAACAAAGCAATGTTTGCAACAGCCAAAAGGTGGAAACCCAAATGTTCATCAACTAATGGAAGGGATAAACAACATATGGTATGAGCATGTTACGTGTGTATACATACTCTAACAGTGGAATATTATTCAGCTATAAAAAGAAATGAAGTTGGGGCGCCTGGGTAGCTCAGTGGGTTAAGCGTCTGACTTCGGCTCAGGTCATGATCTCGCGGTCCGTGAGTTCGAGCCCCACATCGGGCTCTGTGCTGACAGCTCAGAGCCTGGAGCCTGTTTCAAATTCTGTGTCTCCCTCTCTCTCTCTGACCCTCCCCTGTTCATGCTCTATCTCTCTCTCAGTCCCAAAAATAAATAAATGTTAAAAAAAAAATTAAAAAAAAAAAAAGAAATGAAGTACTTTTCATACTACCATATGGATGAACACCGAAAACACTTTGCTAAGTGAAAGAAGTCAGTCATGCAGGACCACACGTTATGTTTCCATCGATACAAAATGTCCAGAACAGAGAAATCTAGAGACAGTCAGTGGTTGCTTTGACTGGAGAAATGGGGGCTATAGAGATGAGAAGGGAAGAGTAACAGCTAAAGGATACAAGGATTCTTCTCGAGATGATGAAAATGTTCTAAAATTGTGGTGATAGGTCTGCCTAAAAACTACTGAATTGTACTCTTTCAATGAGTAAATTGTATGATATGTGAATTATATTTCAATAAAACTACGTAAGAAAAAAGAAAAAAGACAACATAGCAAGACCAGAGATTGCCATCTCAGAAAGGCCTGTTTGCAAGGTTTTAGGCTTTTGGAATTTAAATTTTTGAGAGGATTCCCACCACAATAACTAGTGAGTGCTGGTTACTGTGCCTGAACTGCGTTTTATCCTGAACACCTGCTTTCCTTCTGGAAGTATGGAATTTTGATAACCTATGAAGCAGAGGATAACTATGTGACTACTCCAATAAAACCCTATGCACTGAGTCTCTAAACAGCTTTCCGACAGACAACACTTTACTTGTCACCACAATTTGGTGCTGGAGGAATTCGTGTGTTTTTTGTGACTCCGCTGGAAAAAAATTGTGAGAAACTTGTGCCTGATTTCCATCAGACATCACCCCATGATCGCTCCCCTTTTGCTGATTTTGCTTTATTTCTTTTTGCCCTAATTAATAAAGCATACCAGGAAATACTATATGCTGAGTACTCGAGTTTTACAAAATCACCAAACCTGGGAATGAGAGGGATCTTGGAGACCTCAACACAGAGGCATTATGAAAGTACTTTGTTTCTATCAGGCTTGCAAAGTTAAAAGACACACTGTTGGTTGGGATAAATGGAAAGAAGTGCTTTCTCTTCTTGTTGACTAATAAAACATGTAATTATACTGTACTACCCTTGCAGAAATATTATATCAACCTGGCAACAACCGTTAAATTTAAAAACATTTATTTATTTATTTATTTATTTATTTATTTATTTATTTATTTATTTATTTATTTTTTCCATTTGAGAGAGATAGAGAGAGAAGGGGAAAAGGACAGAGGGAAAGGGAGAGAGAATCTTAAGCAGGCTCCATACTCAGCACAGAACCTGACACGAGGCTTGATCTTACAACCCTGGGAACGCGACCTGAGCCAAAATCAAGAGTTGGACACTCAACCAACTGAGCCACCCAGGCACCCCAAAACAAACACCCTTCAATCTAAAAGCTCTAATACTGAGATTCTATGCCCCCCCAAAAGTATTACCTTTTTGAGCTATATTATGTAGATGCAATAAATACGGAAAGAATCAAAATGAATATCCATAAACAGGAACATAATTATATAAGAGGGTGTTTTTGAGTGACAAAGGCAAAATGCAGAAATGTAATATAATCCCATTTTTGTAAAACATGTGAAAAAATATATACGCTTTACATGAACTTCTTAACAAGGAAGAGTGTGTATATGTTTTATTAAAATGGGGATGGACAGCCAAACTTGAAAATAAAAGTGAAAAAAAAAAAGCCTGTACGAAAAAAACCGATAGTATGTATCTTAATTATTCACACATTATATAAGTTATGTACGTGTATACACACACAAAAAATTTAAATAAATACGACATACCAGAAAACAATAAATGAAAAGAAATTTGATATTGCAATTTTAGGCTCAGATAAAATTGACTGAATAAAAATACAACTGATCTCTCTACATTGATTTTGTATCCTGTAACTGTACCGAATTCGAGCATTAGTTCTAACAGTTCCTGCTGGAGCCTTAATAGTTTCACTTCTTCTTTTCCTATTTGGATGCCATTTATTTCTTTTTCTTGACTAACTGCTCTGGCTAGGACTTCCAGTGCTATGTTGAATAGGTGTGGTGAGAATGGGCACCCTGTTTTGTTTCTGATCTTAGAGGAAAAGCTTTTGCCTTTTCATAATTAAAAATGATGTCAGCTGTGTAATTGTCATAAATGGCTTTTATTATATTGAGGCACATTCCCTCTATACCCACTTTGTTGAGAAATTTTATACTGGAAGGATATTAAATTTCGTTAAATGCTTTTCTGCATCTAATTTTTCCTTTCTTTAATGTGGTATATGACATTTATTGATTTTCAAATATTGAACCATCCTTGCACGTCAGGAATAAATCCCACTTGATCATAGTACATGATCCTTACAATATGCTACTGAATTTGATTTGTTAACATTTTGCTGAGAATTTTTCCATCTATACTTGCCAGGGATATTGGCCTATATTTTCTTTCCTTGTAGTGTCCTTATTTATCTTTGTTATCAGGGTAAAGCTGGCCTCATAAAAAGGAGTTTGGATGTGTTCCCTTTTCTTCAATTGATTTAAAAATGAATATTAAGCTAGAAAACAAATTGAATTGTATTCACCCAATGGCATATTAGAGTCCTAACCTCCAGTGCCTGTGAATACTTGGAAATAGGGCTTTTGCAGATGTAATGAGGTTAAGATGAGGTCATTAGTGTGGGCCCTTATCCAATAAGGCTAGCAGTTATCATTAAAAGAGACAGAAACACACAGAGAGAATACTGTTTAATGACAGGCAGAGAATGGTGTGATACAACTACAGGTAAGGAAACACCAAGGATTGACAGCCACCACCAGAAGCAAAAAGGAGAAAGGAAGGCTTCTGCTCAGAGCCCTTGAAAGAAAACAACTCTGCCAACCTTGATTTTGGACTTCCAGCCTCTGGAGCTGTGAGAGAATAAATTTCTATTGTTTTATGTCATTCATTTTGTTCTGCTTTGCTACAGCGGTCCTAGAAAACTAATAAAAGCGCTAATAAAGCTATGAAATTCCTTTGTTCTTTTACGTTTATTGGGATTTGTTTTGATTATAAAATATTACATAGATTTTTAAAATAACATAGAAGTACTGCATAGGGAAAATATAGAATACCCATAATCCTACATAAAATCACTGCTAATAAAGCTACTGAAATATATTTTTAATAGTATCCTGGCCTAACCATCAAACTATAAAGTAAAATTTCATTTTAACATCTTTTCACTAATAAGCAATACAGCAACTCAAAGACATGCTGAAGACTTTTTATTGGTACACTACAACTGTTCACCTAACTAGTAAAAGTATTCAAGGTTTCATTTTCAATAACTCGATAGCAAGGTGAAGAGGTATAGCAAGGTGAAGCAATTAAAAGCCTAATTCATTATAGAGGTATCTTGACTTCTGTAAATTGAAGGATTAGAGTAAGGAAGATACAACTGAAAAACAGATATCCTTTGACACACAAAACCACTGTCACCCCACAAATGGAGGTATTGGAGAAGAGTGTACTAGAACATTTATAAAACAAAGACAGAAAATGAGATTAAAGTCATAAGAAAATACTGTACCACCACAAACAAAAACAGCAAATTTTAAGTAATTCCCAATGTTCTGTAATTTTTTGCACTATTTCTTTTCATCTAAAAAAGAACTATGCTTTATCTCTCATGGCTTTTACCTACTCACTAGTTCCCACTGATAACTAACCAGAGAAAGACATGAGTTCATGTGTATCCAGAATACAGAGTATGAACATTAAAGACAATGGCTTATAGCAATCTGTTTTAAGATACGACTTCAGAAGCCAATTATGCCAAAGCAGGCATAACCTAACATTTCTTTGCCTTGACAAAGGCCAAAACGGAACTCTTGCTTTGCCTATATCTTCCCCCTCATCTCATTTGATGGTAACTTTGTCTTTCCAGTTGCTGAGAACAAGTATCTTGCTATGATCTTTGACTCTGCTTTCTCACCTACCTCTGTCAGAATGTGACCAATTCTCACCCCCTCCGCTTCTACTATTCTCGCTTCTACTATTCTCGACGTATCCATCATCAAATCTTTCCTGGATTGCTAGTATAGCCTAATTGTCTCCTAGACGCTGCCCTTACCCAACAAAACCTACCCTCAAGAACAGGCAAAAAGAGCCATCTAAAATTAAATCATAATGTCATCCCCCTCCTTATAATCTTTCACGGGTCTTTATTACCTTCAGATTAAAACCCAAAAAGTCTTTACAATGGACTGCAAGGCCCTATACTACCTGCCAAAAGCAAAAAACACTTTTTTCTATACTCTCACTGCACTAATGAGACCAGATGTGTAATTCCACAACAAGCCATTCTCCAATTCTCAGTGGACACCAACACAATACCTACAATTTAACTCAATTTTGACATTATCTACCTGCAGTCAGTGTCAAATCCCAAGACAAGGGCTCAGTCCCAAAAGACCATCCCTCTCACTTCAGCTGCTCATCACATGTCCCAAGTTGTTACCTGTATTTCTGATTAATTGCCTATAATTTGGAGGTTCCCATGACATTCTCCATGGATCCAATTAATTTGCTAGCATGGCTCACAGAACTCAGGAAAACAGCTTACTGACTAGACTTGAGGTTTATTATGAAAAGATACTCAGAAACAGCCAGATGGAAGACAGGCAAAGGGTAAGGTATGTGGGAAGGGGGATGGAAATGTCCATGCCCTCTCCAGACATACTGCCCTCCCGGCACCTCCCTATGTTCAACAATCCAAAAGCTCTCCAAATCCCTTCAGTTAGGATTTTTTATGGAGGCTTCATTACACAGGGCACAACTGATTAAATCACTAGCCATTAGTGATTAGCTCGAAATCCACAGCGCTCCCCTCCCTGGAAGTGGAGGGAGGTGGACAGGCTGAAAGTTCAATTCCTCTAATCACACAGTTGGTTCCCCTGGCAACTAGCGCCCCCTCCTAAGGCTATCTAGGAGCTCTGAACCACCAGTCATCTCATTAGCATGCAAAAAAAACACATTTATTGCTTCCAGAGATTCCAAGGGTTTTAGAGGCTGTGTGCCAGAAAATGGTGCAGAGATCAAATACTGTATATATTTCTTACTATGTCACACCTGCCCATCCCCTCACCTTCACCTCTAAATACTTTTCCTATACTTTCTCCACTGCAGTTCTATCACCCTCCTTGTTTCTGAACACACCATGCAAACACCTGCTTTAAAGTGGCTATTCTTCTGCCTGGAACACACTTCCCCTTGATACCCACATGACTTCTCCCTGACTCCCTTCGGGATTGCTCTGTTCAAAAAACACCTTCTAAATGAGGCCTATATTGATTTAAAATTGCAACCACAACCTCCACTCCACACTCCCAACTCCCCTTACCCTGCTCTACCACCTTTCTTTTCTCCTTGGCATTTATCACCATCTTATATACTATATAACTGACTTACTAGGATTATTATTGTTTCTCCTCTCAATCATCTTAGAATGTAAAGGGAATCCCAGGCAGGTAAAACAGTGCACAGTACACGGTAAGTACTCACTAAATATTTATTAAAGAAAGCTCAGGAAATAAAGTGAAACCTCAATCAACAAATCAGTGCTCCTATACCAAAGATGACCTAGGCAATCAAGACTCAGGACAATCTCCCACCAAGTGGCAGCTACATCATTGTCAGTACTATTGCCAAGGAGGTAGGATTATTTCAGGCCTATACAACATACTATATAGGAGGAAAAGTCTTCCAGAATTCAAACATCCTGCTTGAAACGGAAGGCCACCATGAGAGGGGCAAGAGTTTTACTTTGCAGGCCAAGAAGTTTAGAAGACATCTGGTGGACAAAGAATGCCCTGATAGGTTCTTGACAAGGACAGAATCCATGGTCTAATACTGATCTCAAGTGTCCCACAATTATTTATTCCACCAATGATAAAGCTTCTAGCATCACAGAAAATTACTCAACTATTCAATCATTAAAATCATATCAGTTACATAATCTATAATCATAATGATATAAAAAGGTTCATAGTTGTTAAATATCATAAACCATGTATAAAATACCCAATAAATGCCCAAAATAAGTAGGCATTCAATAAATGTAAGCTAACTATAATGATAGCAGCAACACTACCTTTGAGGTAAATGGTCTTTAATAATATAAAGAAACATTTGAAAAGAAAGTAAAAGCTGTATTATATATATATCTCATTTTGCTATCTTTCTCCATTTCCTTACACTGATGTATCAATCTTGACTATAGCCTTAGTTAGATCAGATAAATTGTACAATAAAGTATCAATTTCTAAATTTCAGTATCTGTGAATAAGTTATTCTTAGTAGAAAATAAAACAATTTCATTTACAGAGCTATCCTACTGTAAGAAACTTAACATGAAAAATTCTAATTTACAAAAAAAAGTGTTTGGGAATGCTTCACTTTACAAATGGATTCATCACAGTATTGTTTTAAACATTCATTTACAACCTTTTGGACTAGAGAAAGAGAAATTAAGTTAAAACATTAGAAGGCAATGCATCGGAAATAAATGGAAAGCAACTCTGGAATAACAATGCAAACAAAAGAGATTTAATTTAGAAAAATTCAACCTATGTACCACTTTTCAGAAAAATAACTACAAACTTCCTTAATGAGAACTTTAATTCATAAATAACATGATCCATCCAGCCATAAAACATAACTAGAGCACCCAAAATACATCTGGACACTGCTCTCATCATGTCTCTGGGTCCCGGAGTAAAGCTCCTCTGCCTGCCTACCACCCTTCGTGGTGTCCATATGGTACTCTCCGTACACCTGAGATGACAGCACACATACCATCATCTCCAGGTTCTCTTACTCCGCGTTCCCTCTACAGAAACACAGTACAGAGTTTTAAAAGAAATGTACAAAGTGCATTGGTAACACAAAAATGAAGTAATCTACTGTCCTTTGCTGGCTTAGAAAATACTTCATAGGTGTGGTATGGGTGACCAGTAAGTTGAAAGGGTAATGGGAGGAGGAGAAGTGGTATCTTACAAAGGTAAGGTGTAAGAAAACAAGAACTATTGGATCTTTGGAAATTCATTTCAGTTTGGGGGAGGATTGGGAACAGGCTGAGATGAGGCTCAGAAAAGGAAGACCTCATATTTCTGACTACTTTACCTTTGTCTCATTGATTTTTGATTCTCTAGTGCCTAGCATACAATAGGTCAATAAATGTTCATTGAATAAATTTGCTAACTCAGAAAATCACAAAAAGGAAGTAAAAAAAGTTTGGAATTTGGAGGTTCCAAATTCCAAAGGAAAAGTATTTCTTCAAAATGCTTTCTGCAGGTCAATATTTACAAAATAGAAGTAAACAGAGGTTACATTTACAAAATGTGTTCAAAAATACCAAATTAATTAAAAAAATATCACAATTCGGATAACTGAAATGTTAGTTTAGGTACTGAAACATGGTTTATGTTGCATAATATTTTATTATCTGATGAATTACAAATATGAATATAAGCAGCAACTTTTCTGAAGTGACTCATAAAACAAAAATTCTTCAACCACATGCAATGGTTTGTAGCATTTTTGTGTATGTCAGAGACACTTTTGGTGGCCTAATGAGGCCTATGGACTCCACGGGAAAACGTTTGTAAATGCATAAAATAAAATTCATAATATAATTCATCAATTATGTTAAAATTCAGTTCTAACCACAGACTACAGTTCAAATCATGGAACCTCCTTTAAGAATTCTTGATAGAGGGTATCAGTTAACTTGGAAAAGCAAAGAATAGACACTTCTTACCTAAAGAGCACCCCCCATATATATGTAATATTCCTATTACCTTAAAAAAGCTCATAATAAATTACCAAGATTAGGATATTATATAAAGTTAATATTTAAAAGTTTAAATAACTTTTGAAGGTTTTATTTGTGGTAGAACAGGCTGCTTCTATTTCTTGTTCCTACTATGTGCATCTGTTGTAATGCAAAATTTTCTAACATCATTTCATCTGTACAAAATTAATAATATACTAATGCTATATTTGTATCATCACTAATCTCTAGCTAGTTCTCCAAACATGACATCTACTAGTACACTTCCTCCCTTAATCCAAGAGCTCATGAGTACTAGTAGGCTAGACTGACAATCTTCTGGGCCCCAGCACACCTAGCACGCTCTGTATTCAGAATACTTTCAGGTGCACTACATAAACGACCTCACTGTAGGTTGTCTTTGGGATCTATAATTAAGAAACACCTTATAGTTAAAGCTGTCAAATAACAAGATCTGCTCAGTATTGTAGTAACTAAATGTCTTTGTAGGATAACTTAATCTACCACTTTACAGATTTCAAACATACTTTTGGAAAATTGTAGGGTACAGCAACATCCTCCCTAGCATGGTAGGTGAGTTCCAAACAGTATCAACAGGGAAGATAAAAATAACTCTCATTTTGACTCTTTAATGGGCATATCACCTTAAAATAAATCAGAATTTTTACTTTTTAACTCTTTGTCTTGCTAAGACTTCTAAACCATAATTCTAAAATTGTGTTTGATACTACAGTTTAAAAGAAACATTTATTTGACACTAAATACAAAAAAATCTTGAATCAGTACATTGTAAAATCATAAAAAATTTTGAAAAGAGATTTTCTTTTTTAAGGAAGAGAACAAACACGGTGGAGAACGGTACCCCTCCCATATTAAAATAGCTATCTTTTAAAAAACTTCTTTTTGTATCTTCTAGAGAATATTAATGGGTTGACAACTAGTGTCAAGTTTCATGAACAATATACAATCTACATATGTTTACAAAAAGTTTTTAACTAATAAAGAAAAAAAGGTGTTCTTGATTACTTATTTTCTACACTGCAGGAAAAAATACACATAACTACCAATGAGTTTAATTTGTGAACAAACTTAAATAAATCACTTTATAGCTTATTACCAGTAATCACGAACGTAGACAAATTGTCCAAAAAAGCTCATTTTAAGAGCCTCCAAAATGTAAAACAAAAACAAAACCTGTGTTTTTTCCAGACTGTAATTAACTCTTACTTACAGTTGAGTTTGTCTATTTGAATTCTTATGACAATGGCAGATAAATCATGTATTACTTTTACAAAGTAAGTTTTATTTTTCTAATTTCTCCTTCACAGGATGAAGGAGCTTTGCCTAGGCCATCATCAGGAAACCAAAAATAGAAAATTAAACTAACAAGTACCCATTTAGCCAAAAGCTCATTTCAATCAGAATTTTGTTAGTACTTGTTACTTCCTTTAAACACTGAGAATTAGCAATGTTCTTTTAAAGAACAGAGTTAAAAGCGAATCAGACCCTAATTACAAAGAACTTCCGAAGTTTAAACATCCCTCACAATAGCCTTGAAAATCCAGTGCAAAAGTATATATATATTTTTCCAGATAAGGAAACATTCTGGCATACTCTGCTGTCTAACAAATAAAGCCTTCCAGTACATTTTGCAAGCATTAATCAGACTTTGCATTGATACAGAAAACCTTGCAGCAAGATAACAAAACCTCAGAACATGCTCAGATTGCAGTCTTTAGAAGGCCTCCCTAGTACACCTGTACAAGTACTTCCTGTTCTCCAACGATGTTTAAAAGTAGTTTGGTAAATGTCCCATAAGTTGTTGTCTAAAAGCTAAACATTAACTTCATAAATTACTACTACCAACCAGAAACCACCAGCCCAAAGATTCTTACGTATCCAGTCATCTCTCTTCTCCAAGGAGGACAACATAACCATCTGGACCCCTTTATAGAGCTGCTGCTCGGGAGTGGCAGTGGCTTCGCAAGCAAGGCGCAGGGGCCAAGTAAGCTATAGTCACAATCCCAACGCACCCAGCTGGACTCCAGGTTCTGCCTCTTGCCCGCCCTCAAACACAGCAGCAAGAACAGCCACGACCCAGTAAATTGAGCACCTCCTTTCGCCTCCCGCGCGCCTCCAGCCTGCCCAGAGGCATCTTCGCCAGGCCGGGACGTGACGGGCAGGAGGCGGGCAGGCTGCGTGCCCTCGGGCGCCTGAACCCGGGCGAAAAGTCCGCGGAGCAGGAGCGGAGGATGTCACAGGGCTGCTGCTAGGGGAGAGACAAGGTCTGGCGCTGAAACTGGGGTCTCCCACTCAGGCCCGGGGTCTCCAGTCGTTGGATCTCTATCTAGAGACTAGTTTCGGAGACTTACCTTGAGCTCTGCCCTCCTAACGAGCGGAGCGTGCGGTCCAGGTAGAGAAACACGGGCCTTCCACTTCCACAGGGCTACTTCCCGCTGGCCCAGCTCTGCCTCACGCCAACACCCGGCTGATACTAACAGCTGCCACCGTAGCCGAGGTTCACCGGGAACTGGAGCAGTGGCGTCTGGTATCGCCGCCCAGAGCTCGACCCGGAGCACGGAGCATGCGCACACGCCCCAACACCCAAGGGCCAGTCAGGACAGTGACACCTGCGATCAACAGGTCCCGGGAGACCCGCCCCAATCTCCGCCTCGCGCCCGCCCCGCCTCCTTGGGAAAGGCTCCGCCTTCACGCTCACCGAGTTAACCCCGCCCCGCACGCGATTTCCCGGCTTTCCGGACCTGGCGAACTGTATTCCCGCGGGGGTTCGATTGGGCGCGCGATCCAGTTGACTTACTCCAAGGCGCGAGATCCCGCGAGAGCAGGAGCTTGAACATTTCCCCTAAGGCAGGGCGGTGTGGGAGGGCTTGCTGAGCTGTTGGGAAAGGTGCGTGCAGGTTGGCTCTGTGGTGTGGAAGGAGGGCTAGTTCTCCTCAAGTGGAGGTGATTATTCTGGTGCTCTTGGTCATTATATTCGGTATTTTCTAAGCTCAGGAACGCGGACCTACCGAGGACTGGGCTTTAGGTTAGTTAGGCATTGTTACCTGAGAGGGAACAATCTGTACTGCCTGGCACCAAACTACTTGCGAATATGCAATTCCTTTAGCTTTCTGTGAATCATTATGATCTGTTTGCAGTTAAATGGCTTCCATTGGCATGAATGTATATTCCCTAACTGGTTGTTTCGTGACTGTTAATAAAATCAAAGCTGTAATAACCGTGTTGACTCGGTTAATGGTTAATTGTGTTAAGAAAAATTTGGCTGTCTCCTTACTATGCTTTAGAACAGGTTTGAAGTTAGAAGCTACTGCTTGGGAACTGGGCTAAACTTTGTTTTGTAATAAACTGTTTTTTAAAAATAGAAGTTAAAAAAAAAAAACACTACCATCTTTAGTATCAAAGATCCCTCAATAAGAATTAAATAAAATTTTGAAACTCATTTCAAAGCTGGTGCAGGCAGAACATACAGATTATAAAAATTGATTTAAGTAAACTCATGGGTAACTAGAAGTTTATTTGAAGAATTAGAATGAAGAAACATTTTACATTGATATGGGTGCATTGTGCTTAAGACTGAATGAGAATGTATTGAGCGTTTATAGATTCCCTTCACTGAATTAAACATGAAATCATAGTGAAAGTGAAGGCAGTTCCTGCGTTCAAGAAATGTAAAACTTCTGGAGGAGGAGGAAAAAACCTCTGCATTAAAAAATAATGACAGCATTAACTCTCCCTTTGGTTTCCCCAGCCCCACTAAATCTTGGTTCTGCAACTGTATCTCTGATACACTTTAAATATTTTTCTTAAGGCCCTCTGTTCCCAAGCTCTCCATTTTCTTTTGTTAATTTGACCTTACTCCTCTTGTATCCTTGAGCAGTCTCTTTGCCATCATGGACTTGGCTACCGGCTTTCCCAGTACACCAAGTATTCCCAGATGTATATCTTCAGGTTAGAGTATTTTAAGCAACAGCATCTGCTTTGGATATCACACAGATACCTTAATTAGGTCCTAAATTGGCATTGGTATCTTTACTATTACCTATTCCTGATGCCATGACTTTCCCCACCCATCTAGAAACTAGCCCATTTTCATTCCCTATTTCAGATAATGGCACCCAGTTACCCAAGACAGAAATCCATGAATACCCCCTATATTACAGTTCCGTCACTTCCTCTATCCTAACATCAAATTCTATTGACTCATATCTACTTAAGTATCTCTCAAATCCACTCCTCTTCAATCTTCACTCTCACTGTCTTAGTCCATCAAGTAATTAACACCTCTCCTGACTCATCTTCCTTGGACAATTGCAATCACTCATTATTTCCCACTCCAGTCTAACCTACATTCTATTAATAGTTTTTCTAACATGAAAATATGATCACAATATTCCTCTGCCAAGATTTTTTCAGGGACTTCCCATCACCATGGGGACCTTTCATGATCTGGCTCCAGACTGTTAACATCATCTGCCATTTTTGCCCATTTACTCCACACTAGCAACACTGAACTCCTTGCTTTTCTGTGATCCTACCAGGTTCTTTCAAGATCCTTCAGGTCTCATTTGAATTGAACACTTACCTCCTCCATTGAATTTTTCATAACTTTCTAAGACAGACTTGCCTTTCCTTCACCCGTTTTGGACTTACTTCTATGATAACAATTATATTGTACTATCATTATTTGCAAATGTAACTGACAGGGCAACCCCTATCTCCACTCTTGAAAAATATTTTGAACTGTGGATAATAAAGTCTCATACTATCTCCTTTCCTCATTGAGAGATTACAGAAGAATGCCCTTTAGTTCACCCTGCTTGAGAGTTTGACTAAATCCTAACTGAACACTTTTTTAATCCTCTAAGTTCAAACTTTCTACCAGTTCTTGGCATATCTAAGAACTGAGTTTTAAATTATAGGCTTGTAATAGGTCACAGTTAAGCATCAAGAGAGCAGTCTGAAGCAAACAGATGAGAAAAAGGAAAACTGACATTGCACCACATATCGCACCCAGAAAACTTTGTAGCTAGGAATGTCTTCACTTGCTTTTAATAATAACACACCCACAGGTTTTAATAATAACCACAGGGTGGGCATAGCTCCATGTCAGGCATTTTGCCTTTTCTAGCCCAGTGATTGGTGTACGGGTTGTTCAGGTTAATCAGCATCCTTTCCGGGAGTTTCAAATCGGATCTTTTCTCTGGTTGCAAAGCTGTAAAGATGGGAGCTGAGAGCTGCTTGTAACAATGTGTGTTGCCTTTTAGAGTTGCTGGTCTGAAAAAATAATGTAAATATGTAAATAATGTAATGTAAATATGGGAGAGAGAGAAGAGAGTCCCTGAAGGTCCTCTATCCTCTTCCAAAATAGGGAATTAAGGAGTTAAGTGTTCACTGGATTCCTCAAAGGTCTGCAGCATGACATTTTGTTAAATATCAGAAGATCAAATTCAATATCCTTAGTATCATAGCCAGCTCTTCCTTAGCCAAAACTTTACTAGCCCTATATCCCCATCCTTTTAGGTCTCTGCTATACCAGAGTCAACATTTGCCTCCTTAATTTTTGCTGAGTTACTACCAGCTTAGGCAATTTCATTATCCTTGTATATTATTTCACCTTGAAACATTCTAATTTTCTTATCTGTAAAACTGTGATGAGAAATAATACTTATATACAATGTCTTTTGATACTGACCCAGATAAAAGCAAGTAAAGTACTGTACTGTGTTATTATGGCCATTAGTGCTATTATTATGATTACCAATACTGTTATCATCAATGTAATGTGATGCTATAAGAACCTATATATTGTTTTTCTTGCTGCCTTATGTATTTCATTACAATCTCAAAGATGTGGGAGGCATTAGATTACATCTGGCCCAGCCTCCCACTCACTGAAGGATCATCCCCACCAGTGGTTGTCCAAGTTCTGTTCAAATATAGTAACATGATAAAAAATGTGATGCTTTGTGGGACAGCCTATTCCTTTTTAAGACTGTTAAGAACTTTTCATCACAGGGAATTGAAATCTAAATGTAATTGAAATCTACCTGTAATTTCCATACATCTGTCCTTTGTAGCAACAGAAATCTATATTATCTTTTCCATAAGACACTGTTTAACTTTGAAAACACTTGTTTTTTCAAGGTAAATATACTCAGTTCTCTCAATTTTTTGAGGGCCTAGTAAATATTAAGCTAATGAATTCATTCATTCACAATATTTGATATCATCCTACAAAGGATTTAAAGTGAATTCTAAAAAATAATAATAAAATGAATTCAAACATATAACATAATGATCAAATATAAATAATAAGAATCAGAGCTATGAGATTGTAATACCAGTAGAACATAAACAATGAGAGCAAAAGAACAAAAATATGCATGAGTCTGTACCTTAAACTTGTTTGGCTCCAATCTAAAAATCAAAAGTGGATATGATATGGAAGTTATCAGTAAGAGGAAAACATTTTTCTGTCATCATCTGCAATGTTTTTCCCCTCATGTGGGCCTTCATCTAAGGAGGCTCTTATCTATGTTCATGGGCAATGGACTCATCATCAACATGTCCCTGGAAAATGCAGTAACAGATTTCATATACCATCCATAAAACTGAATTCAGGATGCACTTTTGGTGTTAACTTCTGAAAAAAAAGATGTGACTCCCAAAAATTAAAACAGATTTTTTTAGCCCAATCATGGTTTGTGTGTAAATATAATTTTTAAAAAATTTTTATAAACAAGTTTTATAACATGTTTTACTTATAAGTTTCTTTAGATGGAAAGAATAAGTCTCTTAGAAATGGAAAGGATCTGGGGCGCTTGGGTGGCTCAGTCGGTTGAGCATCGGGTTTCAGCTCAGGTCATGATCTCATGGTCCTTGAGTTCGAGCTCCACTCAGGGCTCTGTGCTGACAGCTCAGAGCCTGGAGCCTGCTTTGGATTCTGTGCCTCCCTCTTTCTATGCCCCTCCCCCACTCCACTCTGTCTCTCTCAAAAATAAAAAAAATAAAAAATAAAAAAAAGAGATCAGAGAGGGAGAGACCCAAAACATAAGAGACTCTTAAAAACTGAGAACAAATTGAGGGTTGATGGGGGGTGGGAGGGAGAGGAGGGTGGGTGATGGGTATTGAGGAGGGCACCTTTTGGATGAGCACTGGGTGTTGTGTGGAAACCAATTTGACAATAAACTTCATATTTAAAAAAACCAATAACCCAATAAATAAATAAATAAATAAATAAATAAACATTAAAAAAATAAAAAAGAAAGAAATGGAAAGGATTTTAGAGATTACTTTGTTAAAGTCTCTCATTGTACAGATGAGAAAACTTAAGCTCAGCGAAGTAAAGTTACACAAGCTCACACTAGATGCTGGTAGAACCAGAACTGAAACCCAATTCCTAAACACTTGGAATTGGCCTGGTGTGAAATATTTTCCCTGAAATATTCTGAAGTTTCATAAGAGATAGTACTCTTTTGTTTCTTAAAGTGCAATGAAATTTCTTCTAAATTCAAGTATGGTGATAAATATACTTGGAATCTTTGTACCCTTTTGAAAGACAAGGGAAGGGGCATATAAGAAGGAAGTCAAGAGCATTCCATAAGATTTTCTTTTTCTGAATTGTGGTATCTATGCTATTACTCTGACTTTATGAAAAACACTAAGATGTTTGGAAATTTACCAAATTTATTTTCTCACCCCAGGGAGAAATCCAAGCCATGTATACACACACATACACACACACTCACACACACACACACACACACACACACACATTTTATATCTTGGACTGACTGTGTTTAAAGTAGTTCTTAAAGAAATACAATAGTAGAATAACATTGTGTCTTTTGCTCATAGCATATTGGCTGAAGCACTGAACCCAAAGGAAGTTGCCCTGGAGAACACTTTTCTTTGTAAAGATGACAAAAATATTCAGGGCACCGGTGTTTTCAAGTTGAACTTCCTTATTGAAATTCACTTCACAGTCAAAAGAAAAAAGGGAAATAAAACATTTTCTAATAGAGTAATAAAAATTGTTGGAAAATATTCAGTGATAGAAATACTTCAAAGAATTATAGGTATATCTAAAACAGAAAATCTAAAGTACTGAAATTATTTCTAATTCTCAACTATTATTGTTCTTGGGTCTTTCATTCTCTTATCTCTAAAACAAGCCCTAAAACTGAAAGTGTGCTGGGAAAAACAATCTAACTCTTGGCAAATAATATCCCAGGAATGTATGTTAAAGACTTTGTACATTTTGAAATCAAAGTTTTCTGATTAAATTGTTTTCTACATGTTTTGTTCTATTACTGTTTCAAATTCTTTTAATTCTGAATAACTCTCTTTATCTAATTAGAATAACTCTCTTTATCAAATTAGTATAATAGTTTTAATATGACAAAGAGAAGCCATTTCAGTTGTCAAAAACTGTGCTGACATTTCAGTTTCAAACAGCAGCTAGCAAGAAGAACTGTAGGTCTCAAACACTGTGGACTGCAACGGAGAGAAAGCAGTATATTTTACACTATGATTCAGTTCACATGGATATATAGAAAACAAAACCAGTAGGTTTTTCTTAAATATATTTTGATAAGATAATAATAAAAGTTTTTATTTTTTTATTTATTTTTTATTTTTTTTAAATTTACATCTAAATTAGTTAGCATACAGTGCAACAATGATTTCAGGAGTAGATTCCTTAGTGCCCCTTACCCATTTAGCCCATCCCCCCTCCCACAACCCCTCCAGTAACCCTCAGTTTGTTCTCCATATTTAAGAGTCTCTTATGTTTTGTCACCCTCCCTGTTTTTATATTCTTTTTGTTTCCCTTCCCTTATGTTCATCTGTTTTGTCTCTTAAAGTCCTCATATGAGTGAAGTCATATGATATTTGTCTTTCTCTGACTGACTAATTTCACTTAGCATAATACCCTCCAATTCCATCCACGTAGTTGCAAATGGCAAGATTTCATTCTTTTTGATTGCCAAGTAATACTCCATTTTATATATATACCACATCTTCTTTATCCATTCATCCATCAATGGACATTTGGGCTCTTTCCATACTTTGGCTATTGTTGATAGTGCTGCTATAAACATGGGGGGTGCATGTGTCCCTTCAAAACAGCACACCTGTATCCCTTGGATAAATGCATAGTAGTGCAATTGTTGGGTCATAGGGTAGTTCTATTTTTAGTTTTTTGAGGAACCTCCATACTGTTTTCCAGAGTAGTTGCACCAGCTTGCATTCCCACCAACAATGCAAAAGAGATCCTCTTTCTCTGCATCCTCGCCAATATCTGTTGTTGCCTAAAACCAGTAATCTTTTAAAACAAGATTATTACTATGAGTGATGCACTCTGATATTTTATTCTCTTCTATTTCATTTGAAAAGCTTCTGGTCATAACCAACTAAATTGATTCCCAGACCACCTAACAGACACAACTATAGTTTGAAAGCTGTAACCAAGAGGGCTTTAGTAGAAGGAACAGTTTATTCTTCAATATAGTGTGGAAATTTACTCCCATCTGGTTAGAACAAATATTCATTTTTGTTTGATATTACCACATCAACAATTTTTCACTGATTAAAAACTTCCTAACATTATAAAAAGGCCGTTACTCTTTGGCTCCACATTTTACTAACATTACCCCTATTCACAGTTTTAATTCTCTGTGGTTAATAAATGAAATGTACAAATTATATAAGGCTGTATCTATATAGTTATAGATCAATATGAAATTATTTACAGTATGCTGCCAGAAGGTGTGTGGATGATGTCTATGGTTTGTATTCTTAACTGAGATAGTAGAGAGAATATGATAGTGGAAGGAACGTGAGATCAGAAGCAGGATTCTTGGGTCCAAATTTTATTTATTTATTTATTTATTTATTTATTTATTTATTTGCTTGTTTATTTATTTTAAATAAATTCATTTTTTAATGTTTTTATTTATTTTTGAGAGAGAGATAGTGGGGAAGGGGAAGAGAGAGAGGGAGACAGAGGATCCGAAATGGGCCCTTCACTGACAGTAGAGAGCCCAGTGCAGGGCTTGAACTCACAAACCATGAGATCGTGACCTGAGCCGAAACTGGACACTTAACTGACGGAGCCACCCGGGCGCCACTTGGGTCCTAATTTTAGATGTGCAATGTGAGATTGGGCTAGTTTCTTAATTTCTCTGATCAAGTTTCCATTCTGTAAATGAGGGAATTGATCTAGAATATTTTTTTTTTCAACGTTTATTTATTTTTGGGACAGAGAGAGACAGAGCATGAACGGGCGAGGGGCAGAGAGAGAGGGAGACACAGAATCGGAAACAGGCTCCAGGCTCTGAGCCATCAGCCCAGAGCCCGACGCGGGGCTCGAACTCACAGACCGCGAGATCGTGACCTGGCTGAAGTCGGACGCTTAACCGACTGCGCCACCCAGGCGCCCCTGATCTAGAATATTTTAAGATAGTGTCTAAAGTTCTTTGATGGTTGTTTATTTAAACCAAAGAGTGTTTTATTATGCTATTAACATAGAACTAGTGGATTAAATTTGGCAAAATAACAACTTGTTAATTGCTTATTCTTATTATTGTATCTAAAATATTAATATTCCTTTGCTATGCTAACAAGAGAACACAAGTAAATATCAAGATATGGAATTATACAAATGGCATAGTCTAATACATTCCGATAATTATGATCATTAATCATAATTGATACATTTATACATATATGCATCTGAAAATGTGATAATTTTTCTGTGTTGCTACGCGTGTCAGTCTGTTTGGACTACTATAACAGAATACCATAGACTGGGTAGTTCATAAACAACAGAAATTTATCTTTCAAGTTCTGGAAAATGGGAAATCCAAGATCAAGATGCCAGTAGATTCAGTGTCTGGTAAGAACCCACTTCCTGATTCAAAGATGTTTGTCTTCTCACTGTGTACTTACACAGGGGAAGAGGTGAGGGAGCTCTCTGGGGTCTCTTTTATAAGGGCACTAGTCCCATTCATGAGAGCTCCACTCTTAAGATGATCCAATCACCTGCCAAAGACCCCACCTCCCAATACCATCACAATGAGGGTTAGGATATTAGCATATGAATTTTAAAGGAGACACTTACATTCAGTCTATGCCTTAATAAGTTTGGTAAGTTTATGTTAAGTTTGGTGTGTTTTTATTATTTTGATCAGTTTGTAAGAAAACTGTAATCATATACTGTGTTCACATCTCTTTCTATATATCATAAGTAAAGAATATTTTTCTTAAATAAATGCGGCCCATGTTCACATTTGACTCTATGTTCCAAAATAAGTGCTGAGCCTGGAGTGCTGTATGGCCCAGAACAGAGTCTTGCCCAGGAGGCCTGGGACCTAAGGCAAATCAGCTATGTTGTAGAGTCTTCATTAGTCCCAATTTTTCACATAGGTGGAATTAAGGTAAAATAGATATTAAAAAGTGACTTTTAAAATTAAGCTTGACGGTGGAAATTCGAAAGTATTCCTGCTTGCTTTTTCAAGGTAAGGTGGAAAAGAAGAAAAGGTTATTTCAGGTAGATTGCATTTAGGTGAATTTTTCATTATTTTAGCATCAGCTCATAGGGGAATTAACTCCTTCCCCTATTTAAGACCTCCAGATGCCTAATTTCTTTGAGCAAGACAGACTGTCTCAGCCCCCAAAGGGACTTGGGAGTGATTATTTTTATTAATTCTATTCTGGAGATAATTGTGCCAAAACATTAGAATCAAGGGGCAATGTGGCTCTTTTTTTCTTCTTTTAATTCTGTTTTTATTTTTAGGTAATCTCTACACCCAACATGGGTCTAGAACTCAGAACAGTGAGATCGAGTTGCAGGCTCCACCAACTGAGCCAGCCAGGCGCCCCAGGGGCAATATGCTTCTTTCTTTGAATATTCAGAACAAGAATTTATTTTTTTTATTTTTTTTATTTTTTTATTTATTTTTATTTTTTAATATATGAAATTTATTGTCAAATTGGTTTCCATACAACACCCAGTGCTCATCCCAAAAGGTGCCCTCCTCAATACCTATCACCCACCCTCTCCTCCCTCCCACCCCCCATCAACCCTCAGTTTGTCAGAACAAGAATTTAAATGAAAAACTCATTTTAGTTGGGGGTGGGCGGTGGGCGGGGGGGGGGGTAGGGGGGGAGGGAGGAGGAAGGGTTATGTAGCCATCAGATCCATGGGAACTCCTTTTTGATTATGTAATATGTTTTCTGAAGAGGTAAGGCACACTGATCAAGAAAGTATCCACCATATTGATATTTAAAAATTAATAATAGGCAACCTGGGGCCATAGTGAGACTTTGCTGCCTGGGATGAGGACCTTTCTCCCTCTTTTTTCAGCAAATTCACTGGTCCCAGCTGTCAGCTTACCCCCCACCCTGAGTGGGAGTGCAGCACAGAGCAGTCTCAAGATTCTACCAAGAACATTTTGCCATGATTGAATAGGAATCCCAGATAAAAATGTAAACCATCGACCTGTTCACTCTGATATCCCTGAAAAGGAATCACCATTGAAGCAAAAGCTAAGAGAATTAAGACAAGAAACAGAAGGATGGAACCAAAAGTTCTGGGCAAACCAAAATTTGACTTTTCATAAGAAAAAAAGAACTTGTTCACTCAAGACTAAAAGCTTAAGGCCTGGGAACTGAAGCAGAATCAGGTCAAACAGCGACATTGAATGAGGGAGAAATGGCTGACTTTTACAAGAATTTTTAAGTAAAAATTTTCAGGAGCACATGTTTTATAACAGAGACTGGTACAGCCCAATTTTGCCATCACCTTCTTCATGGGGAAAATAGCCCTGGAGGTGATTTGGAACAAGCTTAGATTGAAATAAAAAAGAAGACCAGAGCCTACCCTGACCCACCCATCCAGTGTCCGAGTTTCCACAAGAAGCAGCTGGTTTAGGAACTCATATTATGAGGGTTCTAAAAACCTGTAAGTGATCTGTGAAAACCTGTAACCCCCACACCTTCATCATGCAGGCCCTGTGTCTTATGTCAGTGAAGGGTGGGCTGGGAGAAAGTGGGTCCTGGTGAGCCGTGGGCCTTCTGGCTATGTGCTGACTGTGAATTCCAAGCTGCCTCTTGGTTACAGATGTGATATTAAATAGAGCCCAAGCACTGTGAAAAAAAAATCTTAATTGACATACAAAATATGTGAAGGATCACAGGAAATAAGACTACTCTATCAAGATCCTAAAAAAAGCTATCTCATCTGCAATTTTGAGTCTAGAGAATTGAGCTAAAGCTCATGCTTATCTTAAAAAGTAGTCAGGCCAATTTACTGTTTCTGACTATGTCTATATTTAATAAATTCCTTATTTCAACATATATTAGTTCCAAATCAGAGCCTACTCTATTTATCCCAAAGAAGTTTCAATGTAACCTCTAATCTAACTTAGTTCTTTTTTTTTTAATTTTTTTTTTTTAACATTTATTTATTTTTGAGACAGAGAGAGACAGAGCATGAACAGGGGAGAGGCAGAGAGAGAGAGGGAGACACAGAATCGGAAGCAGGCTCCAGGCTCTGAGCCATCGGCCCAGAGCCCGATGCAGGGCTCCAACTCACGGACCGTGAGATGGTGACCTGAGCCGAAGTCGGACGCTTAACTGACTGAGCCACCCAGGTGCCCCTAACTTAGTTCTAAATGCTTTTGATTTCTTAAGGCATGATGTTGATAAATTTTTATATTCATAACAATAGCTAACGTTTATTGAGCACTTACTGTGTATGTGGTAGTATACTTTATAATGCATTTATTTTAATATAGATACTAATATTATCCCCATAATTCAGATACATTTATTCATTTAACAAATATTTATTGTTCTGTACTACTCACCAGGTATAGAGGGTAGAGCAGTTAAAAAAAAAAGGAAAGTCTCTGCCCTTGGAGAACTTTCATTCTGGTGGACGAGATAAAGAGTAAAGGAACAAATACATATATTTTATGCGGTGGCCATAAGAACACTCCTTGCAGATCTCCAACAACATTACTGACCAAGGGTTCCAGTTCTGGTGCACTGCAACCCCCATCACTACATTTGTGCCTAGGCTGCCTTCCACGGTCGGCTGCCAGCCAATGACTGACTGTCACAGTGACACTAAAGTGAAACTGTTCCAGGGAAACACAGGGCCTCTCTTACAGGTGACTTTGGCTCCAGGATCTTCCAACAGCTTTGCTGCATCTTCCCTAGACTGTATGGCAGTGTGGGGCAAGTCCATGCACTTCCATTTGAAGTCTCTTGGCTCTCCCAGCCTGCTAGACTCCTTCCCCTTCTTCACTCTTTTTTTTTTTTAAAGTTTATTTGTTTATTTTTGAGAAAAAGAGAGAGAGAGTGCAAGCAGGGGAGGGGCAGAGAGAAAGGGAGAGAGAATCTCAAGTAGGCTTAACGCTCAGTGCAGAGCCTGATACAGGGCTCAATCCCATGACCTGAGCCAATGAGTCTGAGGCTTAACTGCCTGAGCCATCCAGGTGCCTCCGCCATTTTCACTTTTGAGGGCATTTTTCCCATTAAATTCTTTCAGATATAACCCCATCTTGGCATCTGCTTTTCTGAGGACCCAGACTAACATGTTATGTTAGGGGGTAACAAGTGCTATTAGAAAAAATAAAATAATAAGTGTTAGAAATAGATGCTCTTAAATAAGGAGGGTAAGGGAAGGTCTCGGGCAGAGAGGTAGCACTTGAGCACATAAAGAATTGGGGAAAACTGATGCACAGAGTGAAGTAAATTGCTTGAGATGACATCACTGATTGGTGGTAGATCAGTAGATAGCTAGCACCTTAAAACAACTGCTTTTGTATGTTATTTGTAGGTAAGTGATGATAAAGAAAGTGTAATGGGAGTATCTGTTTAGATGACATTTCACATTACACAATTGTGTACATGCAGAATCAGAATCTACTTCCAAAGATGTGAGGAAAATCCTGCAGAAACCACAGCATAACACAATTAATTCCTGTACAGGCTAGCCCATATTTCCTTTCATCCTGCTTCATTCTGGTGTTCCCATTTTGCCCTGTTCCTTTGTATTTATTTTGCTAGTGCTGTAACTTCTATACTAGTTTTTTCAATCAACAGTTTTAAAATAGGGTATGACATTGAGTTTATCTTTTTTCCTTCTTTTTCCGGTCTTGTTTCCTGAAACATCTCCATCTCCTACAGTGCCTAAGTTGGCACTGAAATGTGTTTCAAAATATAACACAAGTTAGAAAAATAAGCACATTCTTTTTGGATCTTAGCTATATAACATCTTAAAATTAGCATATTCCCCCTTTTTGCCCATATGGGCCAAATCTTCCTATTGATGTCACATTATATTGAGAAAGCGGAAGAACTTTCTATTCTAGGTTAAAATCTAGCCCTTCCATCTAAGGAATTCTAAGAGACACACCCTATTCTTTATCTAATAACACTCCAGCTTAAGCCAGGGAAATCTTGACACAGTTTTACTTACTTTTTTCTTAGTTTTTGGAAGTTTAACTTTTTTATGTATTATAATTTTCTAAATATTCTTTGATATATTTATGAAGTTCTTTGATCAGTTAGTTCAGAATCGATTCCCCTTGCTTGCTCTTTCGGCAAAAGCTGGCACTCTTCCATCTTTCATAGAAAGCGAAGTGCCCTTCTTCCTACAGAGTAGAGCACGTGGAGGTTGAAAGTATTTTTCATAAGAAAAGAATCGTTCAAAGCAACACTTTCCTAAGCTTAATAAAAAGCAGTGATAGCTGAGAAACTGCAATGATGTCATGCAAGTTTTATCTTGCATAAGCAGCAGAGTGAGGAAATTCCAGAATTAATAAGTCTGCTGGTACAGCTGTGCCCTGAGTTGGAAAGTTCAGGATGTTCTTTTCATACTCACGACTGGACATTTTGCTCCACATTAGCCTTTGTGAGAATAATTGGCTCTCTCCATTTCCAAGCTGCTAAAACATTTATAAATGGGCCTATTTAGAAAATGTAAAAGTTTAAATGGATTCAATAAATGGTCATTTTGACTCAAAATGATTGTTTTTATTTGCCTTGATTCTGTAATAGCCAGTAATTAGTTATTTTAAATTATCAAGTACTTTTGAATATTGAGTTAAGAAATGCAAAATCCTGACTTTGAGAAATGATTGAAGAGAGTGGCCTTTTAACGATAACTCTAGTTATTAATGTGGCTGTAGTTATTATCTAGAGAACAATTGGCCAGCTGATCATCAGGAAATTGGCTTACATAAAATAGGAGATATAATTTCATGATCCGGAAGTCTGTTGAACAGTATAATGGAAATTGAGCGGGTTCCCTCTAAAGTTTTGAAAAGCAGAAAATATTTTCATTTAAAGGAATGGCTTTGGCGTATTATCACACTAGATGACTTCTTTCAACCTTATGGTTTCTTAGTGTCCTGCATTTCTTTCCTCTTTCTTTCCTCCTTTTTTTGCCTTTATAGGGGAAAGAAAAGGAAGATGACACAGATTAAAAGCAGAAATGAGCAAATTTAATCAGAATGCACTTTCGTGTTTCTCAAATTTCAGAATTAAACATGCATGTTGCTTGTTTTATTTAGTTCACTTTCAACACAGTCTGAAAGCTCAGCTTCCTCTGATCATGAGTGCCTGAAGGACTTTGGAGGGATACTTGGAAATTGCTCAATTTATAGCTATAGTTTCCCCAATTGAGATAATGGAGATTTATTATTATTTTATCTAATGTAATAAAATAGTTTAAGGCTGAATTTTATTCTGAAAGACAAGACGAACAATGACTTTTTAGAGCATATATTTTAGAGCCAGACTTATCAAGTTCTTTCCCTTTTGAGCTAGAATTAAGCAAATCTTCTGAGTTCTCTAAGACTTAATTTTTCTATATACAATTAAGATTACTTATAATACCTTTCTCACAGGATAATTATGCAAATAAAATATTTTGAATATATGTTAAAAAGTCTTTATAAAGCCATGTGTATAGTGCCTGGCACTTACTAATCCTACAATAAAAGTTATTTTTATTCTTTTACTTTTTCTTTTAATTTTCTTTCTCCTTTCTTCCGTTTTTCATGTATACAAATCTGGCTGGAAAAGATGCCACAGTCTTTTTGCTGTTCTAAAAAGACTATTCTGTTTCTTCAGACTTTGAAATATTTAGCTGTTTTTCAGGTCAGTGGAAACCTAGTCAAAATTGCTTTCAAATTCTCGATTGTGTAGCAACCAGAGTGTGAAATTTTGGCATTTCTAAAGGTGTCAGACAGCTGAACTAGAATTAATAGATACTTCCAGGAAAGGAAGAAATACAATAGTGAACAGAGTTATTCCATCATTTTGTATCCAATCCTAAAAAAAATATTTAGGATTTTCCCTTTTTAAATATTCCTTTATGGTACTGGGGGATCGGTACTGTTATTGCTGGGCCCCTTTTGGTGGTTGACAGAATGGGGATACTGAACATAGAGTTTAGTTATTTGGAGATAGCTGAAATCATGCAATAAAATTTCAATTTAATGAAAAATAGTAACTCATCTCAAAATACTAATAAAAATTAAACCATTTCATCATAATGCATCATAGAATATGACTCATTTTTATTTTTTAAAACATTAAAAATGGACAAAAAAATGGTTTGGTGGGAGCCTCACATCTAGCTTATCACAGATGCCAACATTACTATTTTAAAACAGGTAAACACCAAGACATAAGTAAAACTAAGTTATATTTTAAATACACATTTAAAGATATATTTTAAATTATACAAAATCTCTACAACTTCGGTATATGTAAATGCAATACTTTGATATTGCTACTTTCAAGGGTTGCATTTTTTCATAAGCAATTAAAAAAAATATCTCTGCCTTCAAGTCTAAAGGATGATTAAAACAAGCACCAATTCCAACACTGCATACATAGATTCTTTTTTAAATATGTAATGTTGTTAGGTGGCATTGCTTTGACTATGCACTCTCCTGCCTAAATTTAGTCTGGTGCATAGTTTTCTGTGGGTGAGACATTCCTTCTTTGGTATAAACATCTATTACAGAACTCTTAACTAAACTAAAATGACAATTGATTTTTATTTCTTTTTTTAAATTTTTAGTTTTTTAATGTTTTTATCTATTTTTGAGAGAGAGACAGAGCATGAGCAAGGGAGAGGCAGAGAGAGAGGGAGACACAGAATCCGAAGCAGGCTCCAGGCTCTGAGCTGTCAGCACAGAGCCCAACGCAGGGCTTGAACCTACAGACTGAGATCATGACCTGAGCTGAAGTCAGACGCTCAACCAACTGAGCCACCTAGGCGCCCCTGATTTTTATTTCTTACTAGGTCAGTCTTATACACTTCCTCTACCATATTTAAAAAAAATTTTTTGATGTTTATTTATTTTTTTTCAATGTTTATTTGTGTGTGTGTGAGAGAGAGAGAGAGAGACAGAGACAGAGCACGAGCAGCAAAGGGGCAGAGAGAAAAGGAGGCACAGAATCTGAAGCAGGCTCCAGGCTCTGAGCTGTCAGCACAGAGCCCAACGCAGGGCTCAAATTCATGAATCACAAGATCATGACCTGAGCTGAAGTCGGATGCTTAACCAACTGAGCCACCCAAGCACCCCTCCCTCTAAAATATTTTAAGACACATCTGTATATTAATTTGAGCCATTAATACCAATATGTTCACATATATCAAGATTGATACGTTACTACATTGCTTTCAGTTACTTTTGTGCTTATCCATTTCTTGTTTTCATTTGTGTTTTATAGCATATACTCCCTAGTACTTAAGGACTGAGTAGAATTTAAAGATTCAAGGAAAAAAAGTCACTAATTCTAATTATATTTTCTTCCTTTGTATGTATGTGTATATATATATATATATATATATAGGTATATATAGGTATATATATATATATATATATGTATATATAGGTATATATATATATAGGTTATATAGGTAACCTGGTGATTCAAAGCCAGTCAAAAATTACAAGGTAGTTTAGAAATTTTAAGAATGACTAATGAAAAGACTTCATCCAGATGTGCTATTTTATCCTGGTCACCAGAAAGGAAGAACCCAACCCTTTCCTCCATAAAAAATGTGCATCATCTTCCATAGCTTTCATCCATTAAATAAAACTCCAAATGAGTCTAAATATCTTGCACTGCACTTTGATTCTACATCATTTTGAAAATTTGTTCAGGACTAGCAAATATTAAAGGAAAAAGAGATGAAACCTTTTGTTGTCAGTTACTCTTCTGGACTTTCTCAATGAAAAGGCCGGATTATTTAGACCGAGTGAAAACAACATTATGAATAAAGACAAATGAGTTGAAAGTTTTTAAAACAAGATTTCAAATTGTTTATTAGTGTTTGAGATAAGATCGAATTTAAATGTCATAAAAGGAAAATTGCTAAATTGCTATTAAATTATTGCTACTAATGAAGAGTGTAAGTGGATTTGCCAGTAGGTAGAATAATAAAACAGCAACATTTATGGTTCGAAGTTTTTGCGGCACATACAACTTTCTTTTCATAGGTCTTCTGTTTCTGGTACAGTGGTATCCTCTGTAGGTTCAGTTGTTATCACTATAGGAATATTCTCAGATATCCATCCCTTAGGAGTCCTATTAAAGGACCGTCTGCCAGAAAGAGGATTGGCAAAACCCATAAACCTGGGATCTGTTAGGAGTAGTAGCTCAAAATCTGGAACCTTGAATTTAACCATCTTTGATGCTTTTTCAAAACCTCCAAATGGTGTGGCAACTCTGTGGGAAGTGAAAAAAAAAAGGATATATTAATTAATTTTCAAATTCACTTGCCAATAAATAGAAAACAATTTAATTCATGATTTTATGGGCATATCGTTATGTTATATTCTTTGTATGATTTTCAGGTTTTGATCTCTGAGTCAAGCATTTTTTTTAAGGACTATGCTTTTAAGATAATAAATTGGTGTAAATTCCTTTGTATGTACTTTTAGTTGATGACTAAATTATCTATTCCTTACACCCTGAACTCCCTGAAAACATTTCTTGCCTTTGTGCCTTTGCTACCAGTGTTTCCCCTGCTTAAGATATTTCTTCCTTGCCTTCTCTCCACCTGTGTCTGTCTTGTGGTCTTTAAGTTCCAACTCCCCTCCAATTATTCCAGCCCACACACCCTTCTTTAGCCAAATTCCTGTAGCATCCATTGCTTTATGTCAGTTATTTGGTGCTTACGATATGGTACTTTGTATTGTTAGCTTTTTTTTTTCATAATATGATTTGATTTGAGTTTGGGTTTTAATAATATGGTTTGGTATAATTTGTGAATTATAAACTCTTTGAAGACAAATAGTATGTCTTTTGTATCTTTCTAGCTCTACCTCAAAACTCTCAATATTCTGTTTTTCTTTTGAATAAAGACCAACTTCTTATCTTGGCATTCAAGGTCCCACATAAAATTCTAGCTGTGTTTGATTTAGCCATTAATTTATTTATTCATTTAGTGCCAGGCACATTTTCAGTGTTAGGGGTATAGCAGTGAACAATGTAGTCAATGTTTGAGCCCTTATATTCTAACAAAGGAGACAGACAATAAAAAAATAAACATACAGACAAAACATTCAAGACTAATGAGAGCTATGCAGAAAATTAAAGTAGTATGATATAATAAAACATAAATGAATGACTAGATAGTCAGGGAAGACTTCTCTGAAGAGGTGACATTTAAACTGTCATCTGAGGATGAGAAGTTAGCCATGGGCAGTACAGCTGAAGCACATCAGCATTTCAGGAAGAGGGAGTAGTTAATGCAAAGAATCTAAGGCAGAAATAATGCTCGGGAAAAGAAAGAAAGCCTACATTGGTAGACCAGTAGGTAAGGGGTTGGTAGAGAGAAGAGAGGACAGAGGGGTGTATTGTACGGGACTTTGTCCAAATAAGGAATATGAATTTCATTGTCAGTGTGAAGGGAAACACTGTAAAATGTTAAACAGGGAGTAGTGTAACGTGATTACATTTTTGTAAAGTTTACTCTGGCTGCTCTTTCTCTGCAAATAGATTATAGGAGAACAAGAGTGAAAGGAGAGACGACATTGTGACAATTCAAGTGAGACATGATGGTGGCTTGGATTTCAAGTGTTTTCCATGAAGATGTGAAGAAGCAGGTGGTTTCAGGATGTGTTGAGCAGAGTCAACAGGATTTTTTGATAAAATGGATAAAAATTGTGGGGGAAATAAAGAAACCAAGAATTGGTTTTATGTTTAGAGTTTTAGCAACTGGCTGGTGGAATACAGAGAGGAACAGATTGGGTGTGTGGGTGGAAAACAATGTTGACATCCTAGTGGAAGGTCAATCATGCTGGTTTGCCCTCTTCTCTTTCATGCACCTTTGTTCCAGCCAAACTGAATGCATGGCTTGCTCTTCACCTTATTCTCTCCTACCTTTACTCATACTCCTTTTCTTTGTTGGTATACTCCTACACTTCTTGCTACATTTCTAAATCTCCATTAGGTTATAACTGTAAGTTCTTTTTTTTTTAATCTTTTTTAACATTTATTTATCTTTGAGAGAGAGAGAGAAAGAAAGAGTGCAAGCGGGGAAGGGGCAGAGAGAGAGGGCGACACAGAATCTGAAGCAGGCTCCAGGCTCTGAGCTGTCAGCACAGAGCCTGATGTGGGGCTCAAACTCACGAACCGTGAGATCATGACCTGGCCCGAAGTCAGATGCTTAACTGACTGAGCCACCCAGGCACCCCTATAACATAAGTTCTAATCTGCACTTCCAAATTATCTAGTTCTTTAGTATGTTATTTAAGTAACATACATAGCTCTCTTCTGGAAGCTTTTTCTGATCTCCCACAGCTAAAAGTAGTTCTTTCCCCTCTAAGTTTTCATGGACTCTATCTTTACCTCCCATCTCACCCCATTTCCTATTTTCCATTATATCCATTGATATATCTGCTTTATTTTTTGCCAAACTGTACTCCAGGAGGACTGGAATTCTCTCTCGTGTATCTTTGTAACTCATTACAATATATTTGTGTAATGCATTGTACCTAGAAGATCCCCATACACATCTGGACAGTGCAACTGGCAAGACTATATAGATTCTCCAATAATGTGGAAATTATTTTAAAGCCTGGAAGAGATCTGATTTTCTTTGTAGCTCAGTCACTCTGTGATCTTTCTTGAATACCTTAATTTCTGTGTGGCAATAGTGAGGGGCCATGGACTCTAGTTGGGTAAGGAGAAAGTGATTGATGGACTTTGAGAGATGGGATGGCTTTAACGTGTGGGGCTAAAGTATTATTGAAGGAAAGATGAAGAAATGAAAGGTAAAGTTACAATGTGATAGAGAGTGGAATGCTTGAAATTGAGATTTTGAAAGAGACACAGGTATTGGTGACGACAAACTTTAAGAAAAACCAAGAGTGACTGAGGGATTGAGAAAGCTATCCTTAAAATGAAACAAAGTCTTGAAAGGGCGGAGAGTTCAGTGGCTCGTACATGGATCCTGAAGCCACAAAGAAGTAAGACAGGAATAGTACTGGGGAGGAAGACAGGGAGCCAGACACTAAAATCTTCAGTGAGGGGAATGTCTACAAAATGAATAGATCACACTCAGATATCACCTCATGCCAGTCAGAGTGGCCAAAATGAACAAATCAGGAGACTATAGATGCTGGAGAGGATGCGGAGAAACGGGAACCCTCTTGCACTGTTGGTGGGAATGCAAATTGGTGCAGCCACTCTGGAAAACAGTGTGGAGGTTCCTCAAAAAATTAAAAATAGAACTACCCTATGACCCAGCAATAGCACTGCTAGGAATTTACCCAAGGGATACAGGATTACTGATGCATAGGGGCACTTGTACCCCTATGTTTATAGCAGCACTCTCAACCATAGTCAAATTATGGAAAGAGCCTCAATGTCCATCAACTGATCAATGGATAAAGAAATTGTGGTTTATATACACAATGGAATACTACGTGGCAATGAGAAAGAATGAAATATGGCCCTTTGTAGCAACGTGGATGGAACTGGAGAGTGTGATGCTAAGTGAAATAAGCCATACAGAGAAAGACAGATACCATATGTTTTCACTCTTATGTGGATCCTGAGAAACTTAACAGAAACCCATGGGGGAGGGGAAGGAAAAAAAAAGAGGTTAGAGTGGGAGAGAGCCAAAGCATAAGAGACTGTTAAAAACTGAGAACAAACTGAGGGTTGATGGGGGGTGGGAGGGAGGGGAGGGTGGCTGATGGATATTGAGGAGGGCACCTTTTGGGATGAGCACCGGGTGTTGTATGGAAACCAATTTGACAATAAATTTCATATATTGAAAAAAAAATGAATAGATGACCTCAACAATGGCTGAACAGATAGTACATGGTGTCACATGGTATAGAATCTCTGTCTTGTTTCCCATAATTTTGTCTTCCAGTAATTTGCTCCTCTGAAGAGCAGCATGTTTTATTTTATATTGCATCTATATTCAAGATGACTCACCTTATGATATTTTCCCCAAATTGCTGTGGAAGATATGGATAACAACAGGTCACTGATTGGTTCAGTAACCTCAGCCTAAGTTAGTACTCAGCAATCATATCAGTATAGACTTTCATGTCCAGAGTAAAACTGTTACTCTGGAGGTATAAGAGAGATCGGTTTAGAAAGAACTTGAAGAACTTAGATTATCATTCAGGTCCTTTATGATTATTGAACTTCAGAAGGCATAGTGATGATGAAAGCTAATATTTATCGATTGAGTACTATATACCAGACACTTTTTAAAGTGCTTCTCAAACTCTCTTGGTAGGGGAGTCACATTGGGATCTTGTTACAGTGCATCCACTAATCCAGTCAGTCTAGTGTATATCCTGAGATTCCACATCTCTAACCAGTTCCCAGGTAATGCCATTGATACTGGTCTGTGGATCATACTTTGGGTACAAAGGCTTTACATGATTTTTTCGTAAATCCTCACAACCTTATAAATTGGTTCTACTTCTATCCCTATTTAATAAATAAGCCTGAGACACAGCTAAGCTAAATGACTTGCTCAAAGTCACCTACCTATTAAGTTATAGAACTAGGATTTATACCCAGGCAGCAAGACTCATGGGAGGCCTGCTTTTCTAGTCACTATCCTATACCACACCTTGACAATAAAATTCTTAAGGAATATTGGGCCTTCTGAGATCACTTTCTAAGTAGAGATGTGTGTTTAGGAATGTCAACCTACCTGGGCTTTGTCTAAGTGATATAAAACCAGGTTGCTGTCACATTCACGATACAACTAGCTGATTCAATATCCCACATTTTGTCATTTGATTTACTGAACTGAAGGGTCTTTATGACTCAGATTTGATTTAAACTTCTTATTCTTGGATGTCCAAGATGTCCAAGACAATATTTTGTCATTTTAGAAGCTGGCTATTATATAGCAATAGTTTGTTCATTTGAGATTCATTCATTTATTCATGCAACAAATTACTGATGGTTTATTATGTCTAAACACCCTATCTGTGCTAGGAGTTCAAGGATGGAAAGATTGCCGTAGGTCTTACAGACAAGTAAAAAGTGAAACACGGGGAAGAAACAACACATCATTGAATATGACAGTTGCTCCAAGGGAAGAGTATCTATGCAGAGAAGTTTAGGGTAAAAGCACCTTAGTCTGCCTGGTTGGTCAGTAACCACTTCTTAAGAAGCCTAGGGTAAGGACCAGCTACATTAATTTGTATGGTCCAATGCAAAATAAAACCTTAGAGATTCTTATTGAAAAAAAATCGTTAAGAATTTCAAGGCAAAGACAGCAAAGTACTGAAACCCAAGCAGAGCCCTTCAAAGCGTGGGCACCCCAGGTGACTGCACAGGCTTCACATCTATTCCTGGGAGTTTAAGAATATGCACATGCTCACAAAACTTAATGGGTAATCATTTCACAGTGTATACACATATCAAGTCATTATGTAGTACACCGAAAACTAATACAATGTTATGTGTCAATTATATCTCAGGAAGAAAAAATGATTAGCCATGAGTTGACTGTTTAAGCAGAATGGCTGTTACATAGAGGTTCATTATATCATCCTCTCTTCTTTTGTATATGTTGCATATTTCCCATTACTAAGTTGTTTTGCTTGTTTGTTTAAAAACAATATACGTTTATCCATTGGATGCAAGAGGCTGGAGTTGAACATTTCCAGAATTAGGCTGAATTTGGCCAATTCTTAAAAAACCTTAATTTCAGGGGCACCTGGGTGGCTCAGTCGATTAAGCCTCTGACTTCGGCTCACGTCATGATCTTGCAGTTCATGGGTTCAAGCCCCATGTCAAGCTCTGTGCTGACAACCCAGAGCCTGGAGCCTGCTTCACATTCTGTGTCTCCCTCTCTCTCTGCCCCTCCCCTGCTCACACTCTGTCTCTCTCTTTCTCAAAAATGAATAAACTTAAAAAAAAATCTTAATTTCAAATCTTAATTTCAGAATGAATTTTGCTCATTTATTTATTTTTCTAAATCAAAGAATAAATGTTCTTCTGCCACTGAAATCTAACATTTGAGTTTGACATTTAATGCATCACTTTTTACCTTTTTATTCAGTTCAGTTTTGTTTTTCCTTCCCAATTTGTAGGTCATTTTCTTCTGTTATAAATGAAAACATTCCATTCTGGTCCACCACCCATCTCCTACCTCCTACCAGTGATCCAGTGAAAGATTGTTGTCTGAAAAGCTGCGTTTTCTTTTCTTTGGCACCAGAGAGACTATATCCTGTTTGTTTGAATGTTTATTGCCCTCAGCATACAAAGTAAAGAAAGTCTATCAACAGAGATGTTAAAGAGTCAATGTGAGAGATCATTTATAAGATTTTTAAGATATCTGTAAATAGTGTCAAGTTTTAGTCAAAGGTAGTGAAGCAAAAATTTCCACTTAAAGATTTGGAATGTTCTATTAAAAGATGACTGCGCACCTCTATAATTCTTGTAACATAAATTCTTCAAACATAGATCTGACTTAAAAATGATTTTTACACTTTGTCATCTGTGCAGTGAATAATAAGCATGTTTCACTCAGATTCACAGTTAATAGATGCTTTCTTGATTATTTTGATCGATCAGTAATAGGGTTGCATTTGTTAAGACTAATAGTGCTTGACATATAATATGCCCATAGTAATTACTGATTATTCTATAAGGTAAAGAATTATGTAAAATGGTTGTATAGAAATTAAAATAAATATTCTACTGAATACACATGCATGTAATACATTTAAAGCCACTTCTATAATCATAGATATATACAGATGAGGAAACTAATATACGGAGGGTTTATTTCTTTTTTTTTTTTTTTAATTTTTTTTTTTCAACGTTTATTTATTTTTGGGATAGAGAGAGACAGAGCATGAACGGGCGAGGGGCAGAGAGAGAGAGGGAGACACAGAATCAGAAACAGGCTCCAGGCTCTGAGCCATCAGCCCAGAGCCCGACGCGGGGCTGGAACTCACAGACCGCGAGATCGTGACCTGGCTGAAGTCGGACGCTTAACCGACTGCGCCACCCAGGCGCCCCAATATACGGAGGGTTTAAGTGACATACTCAAAGTCATACAGCTTTTTTAAGAAGAGCTGGAAAGCTCCTTGTTCCTAGTTTACTTTTCTTCACATGTTAAGAAGGCTTAACATAGTATGACTTGAATAAAGCATAATATTTAAATAAATTAAAAATGAGTACAAGAATACAAAGTTGTTTTAAACCATGGGCCATTTTGAATATATGATTAGACTTTGGAGCCAATTCTTATCCAGTTCATTATCACTGCTGAATGATGTTAGACTGTGTCTTACCCTTATATGCTTTATTAACAATAATACAGGGATTGAGCCCCACATTGGGCTCTGTGCTAAGCCTCTCCCTTCATCTGGCCCTTCCCTGCTCTCTCTCTCTCTCTCTCAAACACACACACACACACACACACACACACACACACAATATCTAACAATTATGTATAATAATATGGTGTTACCAAATAATATTATTTTACTCTTTGCAAAGGAATTAGGGAATATTTGGAGACTGCTTATTTCCCTTCCTTCCTGTTGCTCTATTTTATTTTTGCAAAAGTGAAAGAAAAGATATATTAGAAGTCTTATAATAACATTTAGTTAAGAAATAGAAGGGAAATGATATATCTTATTACATTTTATTTTTAAATAAATGCTTTTTTCCTCATAATCTTGAGTTTTGTTAAAATAAAGTCTTGGTAAATAACCTATAACAGAAAAGGTATTAACCCAATTCATACCTGGAAATTATTTTAACCTCTCTTTTACATGGCTGGAATGTGTTCTAGACTAATTTGATGAATGGCTTTTATCACATCTAATTTATAATAGATACCTATTGAGATTATTTTGCCTATGTGATTTTTATTTTTTTATTTTTATTTTTTAATTTTTTTTTAACGTTTATTTATTTTTGAGACAGAGAGAGACAGAGCATGAACGGCGGAGGGGCAGAAAGAGAGGGAGACACAGAGTCGGAAGCAGGCTCCAGGCTCTGAGCCATCAGCCCAGAGCCCGACGCGGGGCTCGAACTCACGGACCGTGAGATCGTGACCTGAGCTGAAGTCGGAGGCTTAACCGACTGAGCCACCCAGGCGCCCGAGTGATTTTTAAAATTTAGTTGAAGTGTAAGATACACTAAAAAAAGTATACAGATCATAAGGCAAAATTTAGTGACTATTATTTATTTTTTAATTATTTGATAGTAGTATAAAAATATCATAATTTTTATGTTGACCTTGTACTCTGTGGTTGTACTAAATTTATTTACTAATTCTGATTACTAATCTGCTGCTTTTGAATTTCCTATGGACATAATCCTGCCATTTGTGAATAAGGATAGTTTTATTTTTCCTTTCCTATTCTTACACCTTTTGTTTATTATTATTATAATTTCATTGTCTAACAAGTGTCAAAAAACAACTTCTCTGTCTGAAAATGTGTATGTAAGTGTTTTTTTTTATTTTAACTTTTACCTTTAAAGAATATGTTCACTGGAAATAGAATTATAGGCTGGCAGTTATTTTTTTTCATTTTTAAAGTGTTATTCCATTGTCTCCTATAATTCCAGTTGCCTTATTTTTACCCTAGCTGTACTATCTGTGCAAAGCCTGATGAGCTTGAACCCAGAAGCCATGAGATCATGAGCCAAAGTCAGACACTCAAACAACTGAACCACCCAGGCGCCCCCAATGTTTTCTATTTTTAAGTAATCTCTACACCCAATATGAGGCCTGAACTCACAATTTTGAGATTAAGAGTTGCATGCTCTACCAACTGAGCTAGCCAGGCTTCCCAATTTTGAAAACTTCTTAGCTATTAACTCCTCAGATATTGTTCTGGCTTATTTTCTCTCTTATTCCCTCATAAGACTCTATTGGCTTATTTATTTTTTTATTACTGTCCCAAGTGCATCTTCTGCTATTTTACTGCATTCTGAGTCCTTTTGATCATTTTCTGTATCAGTTTATGAATCCACTCTTCAGCTGTGTTTCATCTGCCATGAAGGCTATTTGTTTAATCTTTAAAAAAATTTATCATTAAATATAATACAAATATAGAAAACTGATTAAAATGTACAATAGCTTATTATAAAGCAAATAACCTTGTAACTACTACACATGTGAAAAGTTTCTCCAGAAGCCCACATGTGCCTGCTCAATCCCAATCCTCTCCTGATGCTAGTAGTAGTAAATGTTTTGACTTTATGGTAATATGTTTATAAAATATAAAAAAAAAACCCTTTCTTTATCTGTTAATAACCCACATCTGTATCTCTAAATACTCATGGTTTAGTTTTGCCTGTCTTTTTAAAATGTCTTTTAAATCATTTTTACATATGGATTTTCCTTTAATCTCTTCCTTGCATTTATTTATTGAAAATACTGGATCATTTGTCCCATAGAGTTTCCCACAGTCTGAATTTTACTGATTATATTCCCTTGGTATTTTTAACATGTTTGTCTGTTCTTTGTATTTCCTATAACTTTTATATGGGGCAGAGGGAGGAAGAGAGAGGGAGAGAGAGAGAGAGAGAGAGAGGGAGAGAGAAAGAGACAATCTTAAGCTATGAGCTCAGCACAGAGCCTGATTCAGGGCTCAATCTCATGACTCTGATATCATGACCTGCGCTGAAATCAAGAGTTGGGCGCTTAACTGACTAAGCCACTCAGGCACCCCAGTCCTTTGACTTCCTCATTTCAGTTATTATATGAATACTTCATTTTATTTTGCTTCATTTTACTGAGCTTTGCAAATATTGAATTTTTACAAATTAGAGGTTTGTGCCAACCCTGTGTCAAGAAAGTGTATTTTTCCAACAGCATTTGTTCATTTCATATTTCTGTGTCACATTTTGATAATTCTCACAATATTTCGAACTTTTCATAATTATTAAACTTGTGGTGATCTGTGATCAGTGATTACGACTTGCTGAAACCTCAGATGATGGTTAGCATTTTTTATCAATAAAGTATATTTTAATTAAGGTAGTACATGTTGTTTTACACATAATGCTATTGCATGCTTAATATTTCATAGTATAGTGTAAATATAATTTTATATGCACTGGGAAAACAAAAAATTCATTTGACTCGCTTTATTGTGATAATTTGCTTTATTAACAGTGCTCTAGAACTGAACCCACAATATCTCCAAGTTATGTCTGTATATTTTCACTTTTGTAGAATTTCCATTGGATTCTCTTTTTAAAAACATTTCCAGTCTGCTGATATTCTTTGTCTTGTTATCTATTTTCTTGAACATATTATTCACAATTATTTTAGAGTATCCAACATTCCAATAATTGGATCTTTTGTGTGTCTGTTTCTTTTGTTTATTATTTTTCTCTTTATTTTTAGTCATTTTGTCTTGTCTCATAGTATGCTTGTCTCATACTATGTCTCATAGTAATTTTAATTGACTGATAAGCATGTGTACAAAAATTGTAGAAATAATTTGAGTCTTGGAATGGTGTTCTCTTCCCTCCAGAGATGATTTACTTTTGTCCATGGCAGGCAGTTTGACATAAAGGAATTGATTTTTATCCAATCTAGGATAGGATATATATCTTATATCTGCTAGGCCTCTCCCCCTAGCAGACCCTATATTCCTGTTTTTGGCCTTCCCAGATTCAAGATTGATAAAGGTTTGCTCACTATTTCTGCTTCTTCTTAGTTGTTGCCAATAAATCAGCAAATGCCTTAAGAGGAAAAGTGGTACCAAATGTTGGGTTTATATCTCTAAATGTCCCTCATATCTAGGATTTTGGCCTTCAAGTCCTTACTTCATTGGTAGCGCTTTTTTTTGTTGTTGTTTTAATGTTTATTTATTTTTGAGAGAGAGAGGCAGAGCGCGAGCAGGGGAGGGACAGAGAGAGAAGGAGACACAGAATCCAAAGCAGGCTCCAGGCTCTGAGCTGTCAGCACAGAGTCTGACATGGGGCTCAAACCCATGAACTGTGAGATGGTGACCTGAGCCGAAGTCAGACGCCCAACGGACTGAGCCACCCAGGCTCCCCTCTTGGTAGCTTTTTAATCACTTTATAATAACTAGCTTTTCTACTTATTTTTATGAAGTTTTTCTAATATAAACTAGTCTTCCATAGCTGGAAATAGATTTCCACTTCCTACCTATGTAACTTTTTATACTCATTTATTCAGCAAACATTTAAGACAAAGATCATGATTATGTTGTTTGTTTCTTAAGTAGGCTTTTCAAGCAATGTGTGAAATAGACAAGACCTTAAACTTGTGTAGCAAGTTACATATACTTTAAGGACAAAAAGAATCTTAAAGCTACCAGTTAGGGATTGCCTACGTATCATCCTATTTTGTTTCATCTATTATTTGATAGTAATAAAGAATCTAAGAATATTGCAGCATTATTTACAACAGCCAAGATATAGAAGTAGCCCAAGTGTCCCTCAATAGATGAATGAATAAAGAAGATGTGGAATAAAATATACACAAAGGAATACTACTCGGTCATAAAAAGGATGAGATCTTGTCATTTGCAACAACATGAATGTGCCTAAAGGGTATCGTGCTAAGTTAAATAAATCAGAGAAAATTCACTTATATCTGGAATCTAAAAAAAAACAAAACAAATGAATAAACAAACAAACAAAAAGCAGAATCAGACATATAAATACAGAGAGCAAACTGATGGTTGCCAGAGAGGAGGGAGGTTGGGAGCATGCGCAAAATGGGTGAAGGAGAGTGGGAGATACAGGCTTCCAGTTTATGTAATGAATGCCATGTGAATAAAAGTACAGCATAGGGAATATAGTCAATGGTATTATAATAGCATTGCATGGTGACAGATGGTAGCTATACTTGTGGTGAGCATAGAATAATGTATAGAGTTGTTGAATCACTATGTTGTACATGTGGAATTCACATAACACTGTGTATCAACCATGCTAAAATTAAAAAAAAAATTATCATTACTTATTTGCTATCTCATAAAATCAGTGAAAGTGACTAAATAATATTGGCATATGTGTATGAAATGACATTTGTACACATTAAATGATGTAGATGCATATTTACTTATATCAAATTATGCTCATAAAAGAATCTAAGAATACAGTAATATTAACATTAAGCTGTAAAGTTTTTATTTCTATATTGATGTATATATAACAAAATAAAATTTTCTCAAGTAAAGGAGAAATATTAAGAGGTTCTCTCTCTCTCTCTCTCTCTCTCTCTCTCACACACACACACACACACACACACACATGCACACACACAATGTTACATTTACAAAAGCCTTGATTTAACACAGGAAACTACAGTTCCTAATTGGATGGTATTGTGTTCGCTGAAATAGCACTCACTTGGTATTTATACAATCAGTAAGCATCTGTTTATAGCCAGCCCAAATGTACCAGTGTGTTTGTAAAACTGGAAAACAAACTGTTCAGCAGGCATGGGGTGGTAAAGCCACAAAATACACCAGAAGTCACACAGCATCTCTAAAGCACTAATCTCAAAAACAAGCCTCAATTATTTCATTATTTTCCATTTTCCCTTAGTGTTTTACTTTTTATAATTTTCTACCTTCCCATTTTGGAAAAAAGTTATATCATTGATTAGAAAGGGCCTCCAATCTCCTTTCCTTGATACATCTCAATCCCTCCTTAAATTCTATGGTATACCTCATTTATGCAACAGAAATATGCTAACTACTATTAGTAACATATATAATACTATTAGTATTACTAGTAATGCTAATGAGTATTAATAATGGTAATAATAGTAATAGTAGTAATAATGCTAATGTTAGGTGTAATCCTAGGAGATCTATTACTAATAATAGGCATAATATTAACACCACTATTATAGTAGTGTGTGAAAACTAAGTATAATTTATAAGTACTGAGGAAGGTCACTAATTAAATGCAGGCTTTGTGGTATTCTTTTGTAAATAAAAAAGTTACTCCTTAATTTATTAATTTTCAAATTAATCGTCATTAAGCAGTCTATTAATTGGTTCTACTTTTCTGTGGGTCCAAAACAGCATACTGGAGATATTTTACTCTTAAATGAAAATCAGGGGCACGCTCAGTCGATTAAGTGTCCGACTTCCGCTCGGGTCATGATCTCACGGTTTGTGAGTTCAAGCCCAGCGTGTGGCTCTGTGCTGACAGCTCAGAGCCTGGAGCCTGCTTCAGATTCTGTGTCTCCCTCTCTCTCTGCCCCTCCCCCGTCACATTCTGTATCTGTCTCTCTCAAAAATAAATAAACGTTAAAAAAATTTTTTAGACAAAAATCAAATGATCAAAGAATGGATTATAAGACCATTAAAAATATATCTAAAATAGCCATAGGAATTATTAAAATTGGATAGCAGGGAGAAATAAATATCCATTGTGAATACTATCATGCAGATATTATTTGGCAATAATTTTGGTAGCATAAATTTTGGTTTATCCATGTGCTGGAGTCTTGAACCACAAATCCTTAAGTTACCTTTAATCTGGTTTAAAAAATGTAAATTGGGACCTAGAGTTACACAGTAGTTCTCATTGTCCTATATGTAATTTCTGAAATTCTTGAATAGCATTGTCATTTGAAACAACACATAAACACTAATATCAACCTTTGAATGAGAAATTATTAGTTTTTGGAAAAACTTTTTAATAAAATTATGTTAATAAAAATTTTTTAAAAACATTCTATAATGTGGGAAATAATCTGATGTTGTAACAGTGATAGTTTCTGAATCACTGCCTTCATTTTTATACTAAAAAACCAAGATTTGCCATATTAATAATATTGCAAAAATGAGTCCTTGCCTAGGCTTAGGAGTTCCCCTATATTGCCATTTTGAGTCTCTTCTTAAAAGAAAATTTCTTTTTCTACCAGAAAATTCAGTTCTCCATACCATGATATAAAAGCCTTGGTGTTACACGCCAACAGCGTCACCCAGGATAATTGGATTACCTGTTAAAGCTCCTGTAATCAGGCAGTTCTGCCTTTCCTTCAGGCTTGAAAAATTTAGGGTATAAAGCCTCTAAAAGCTCCGGATCACCGCTAATGGCTTGTTCCCAGGGAGACTGATAGTACTTAGGGACAGCCGTGGTGTTGAACTTTTCAGGAGGAATTTCCTTCAGTGGTCCAGAATATCCTTTGGAAAAATATAGCAAGAATAAATAAACACAGAGTGCCTAGGATTACAGAACTCCACCTAACATTTTACCATGTTTAATTTTTCAAGCGGGGGTGAATTTACGAAGAATGCGTCCTTTTTATGATCTCTCAGACAACAGTCTGAAACTGTAAGACATTTTTAACCCCTTTAAATTTGTGGAATTTTCAGAAGAAACCACTTTTGTCAACATTTAATTATACCAAATCATACAGTTATTTCTTTCTTGATTATCTTTAGTATGTATTTGTTCAATGAAACTATTCATTTAATTTTAAAAAGTTGTTTCCCTTACATTAATTTATAGTAGGCTTTAGTTACCACAGTGAATGAATTAAGTTAAAATTATATATATTGAGTGCCTACTGTGGTTCAAGAAATAGCCATGAAGATAAAACCTCCCTCCTCTGGGAGCTGATTCATTAGAGGTAATACTTAGGTCTTGTCTATCTTAAATCGCTGAGTGATCTGCAAACCGTTTAAGCTTCAGAACGGTGAAGTAATTTGTTTTCACTGTCTTAGTCAGACCCTGATCTTATTCCCTGAGGAGTCCATCCCATGATTACTTTGTTCCTCAAGATTTCTTAGGTAACTTTTCTGCTTCCGGTCTCACTTCCTCAACTTCTCGCGGGAGCTGGAAATTTTTTTAAGTGCCGTTTAAAAATCACACGAATTTCTGGCATAAACTTTAAATCATGTTCACATGCATCAAGTGACATTCTTCAAGTTATTCAAAGGCAGCTGTGTACTCTCCATCTACACTACCATACTACCTCATTGTGTCGTTTGCATAATTCTCTTTTCCACTGTCAAAACCCTTTACCATTTGGTCACTCTTACTTTTTTAAGTTTCTCTGATTCTCTTCTCTAAAATGTTTTCTATTTTCTTCTGTCAAATCACACCTATCCTTTCGTTACACTAAAGAGTTTATCTCCTCCAACAAATCTTGCAGTTATTTGTTTGCACTATTAATTTTCTTCTGATTGCCTCCAGTATCTCATGATAATCTCTTCTAATAATCTTTTTTTCTGCTTGCCACTTAGTTACTCAAAGCTCTTTTCTTATATTATATATGCTGCCTAAAAAAATTCCATTTATATTCATGGCTTTGTAGCCTACATATTGATGATTGCACATTTTTAAATCCCCAAGACTTTCTGTTCAACCACCCATTACATTTGTCCAAACAAATATTCCCCTGCCATCCTTTATAACCTGTCTAGACCTATGTGTGCCTATTTCTAATATATTTAGCTTCTTCTTCTATACTGGTTACCTTAATGCTATCACTACCTTCAGATGCCCAAGACAGAAGCATTATGCTAAACTTTCCCTCATTCCCACAACAAATCTCTAAGTATTACCATCTGTGCTTTTTAAGGACTTCTAAAATAGTGGCTCTTAAACTTTGTTGCTGAATAACTTTGGGCACATATTTAAAATGTGGATAGTGGGCTCTTCCTTCCAGAGATTTGATTTCGGTAAGTCTCAAGTATGGCTTACAAGTCTTAGGGAAGGGATTTGCAAAAAGAACATTGGGAAACCTTGCTCTAGAAACTTCCCTCTATCTTCTTCATTTTTGTTACCACTGCCTTGGTTTAAGCCTTGACCATCTCTTGCCTGGGCTTTCACAATAGCCTTCATACTAATCCTTTAGATCCCAACCCTTCCCCCATGTCCCACACTGCTGCCTGACTGACCTTTCTAACTGGAAAACCTGATCCTGTCACTGACTTCCCTTTCTCAGGGTGCTAAGATGGCTCCCCATGACAAAAGTCTAAATTACTTAGCATTGCACATGTGGCCCTAGCCCCATCCAGGGTAATGTCCTGCCATTCTCTTGTCCCTTTAATGCCTCAGAACTTGGGTCCACTCTACCTGAAGCTTGTTGTGTCCCCATATGATTCCCTACTTGTTCCATTAGTTCCCTGTGCCTGGAATGTTTTTCTAATTCTTGCCACCTGCAAATTCCTATTTTAAGCCTTAGCTTGAAGTTACCTCTTCTATCTAGCCTTTCCTGTCTCCCTCAGAAAAGGAGAGTTACTTTCCTGGCATTTTGCATTTGTATTGTAAACATAACTCCATTATAATAACTATTACATTTTAATGTCCTCTTCCTTTCCTAAAAGTGATCAAATGTCAGCCATCTAGAAACTGGAAATTTTAGAATTTTATATTTTTAAAAATTCCTTGAAATCCCACTACCCCAATACAGTTATTTTATCTGTGTGTATTTTGTCTCAGTATTTTTCCACCAATAAACATAATGATCACATAACTATAATTCTAGTATACATTCTAGTGTATTTTATTCCTAACCAACTTTGCTCAGGATACTTTTGAAGCTTCTACATCATGTTTATAATAATTTTAAAGGTTTTATAACCTTTGTTACATTGAGGGATGACAAGGGGTCTAATCTTTTCACATTTTTTTAATATTCCAAGTTTCCCAATTTCTTTTTATAAATAGAATTAACTAATAACTCTTTCTGATGTGCTGATTTATAGGAAAGAATTTGCATATGTTTAAGTTCTCAGATACATTACATTTCAGCAATGCTACATGATAAAATTTCTTGTTTGATTTTAAAATAATGTCTTTAAGATAACATTTCAGTTCAAAGGAACTTAATTCCTGCAGTATTATGGCACTGTAATACTCTTATTGATTCATGTTTGAGAAAAGTTAGATTTTAGATACATGGCATGTTAACTAATAAATTTTTTTTGCTAAATTAGGATAAACTGAAGTTTGCTTCCTCAATTATCAACCAAGGAGGAAGGATCCATTACTCTTGCTTCAGGACAAACTATCTGATAACCTCCAAAATCCTCCTTTTCTTAGTCTGTGTTACATAGACATTTCCTAATATTTAATAATTGGATATATAGATTTAAAGAGCTCCATGAGTTTATACTTTTAAACTTTCTCTTTATATTTATTTATATTTATATATTCATATATATATTTCATTTATTTTGAAATAAATAAAATGCATATATGATATTGAATTATATATGCAGAGGCAAAGTGAGACCACAAATATAATGTGAACTTTTTCCTGTCTCCCTATGCATGAATTCCTTGAGGGTAGAGATGAATTTTTTTTTATTCCCTTTGTAATTACATAGTTTATAAAGATGACCACATAATAAAAGTTCTAACTTCGTGCTGAGAGTACTGGATTGAACCAACATAAGCCTTTCTATATGTCTTCTCTTTGCTATTTAAAAAAATAAACAAAAAAACACTCCAAACATTAGAAGGCAAGTAGTTACCACATGGTGGTTGGAGCTAAAATAATATGTATGTATTCTATTATGTTTTAAGGATATAAAGTTGATAAGGAAAGGATTAACTTTAGCTAAGTACAATGGTACCCCACTTATCCTTTGTTTCACTTTCTGCGGTGTCAGTTAAAGGCAGTTATCATGGTCCTGTCCTGTCCCCAAGCGGGTGCTCCTCCTTCTGATACGTGGTTAGAAAGTCAATAGTAGCCTAACACAAGGCCTGCTTCACTCACCTCACTACACCTCCCCATGCAACATTTTATTATCTCACATCATCACAAGAAGACAGGAGAGTACAGAATAATAAGATATTTTGAAAGAGAGATGGAGACCACATTCACATATGTTTCATTATAGTATATTGTTATAATTGTTCTACTTTATTATTGTTGTTGTTAATCTCTTACTGTGCCTAATTTATAAATTCAACTTTATAGTAAGTATGTACGTATAGAAAAAAAACATTGTATACATAGAATTCACTACTGTCCACAGTTTCAGGAACCCGCTGGGGTCTCAGGCATATTCCTGTGGAAAAGGAGGACTAGCATACTTTATTATATGTTTGGGACTATACTTATCAAACTTAATTCTCACAGCCCTGTGCAGTGAGATTTGTTTTCCTTATTTTACAGATTGAGGGAACTGAGATTCAAAGAGATTTACTTTATTTCCCAGCACAATCTTAAAATAGGCGGGGATGGAAAGAGCTAGGAGGCTGAACCCAGGTCTGTCCGATTCTGAAGCTTGTTTTTCCCCTGTGTGCTTAATGCTGTGTATGTAAATCTGTTACCTGCTTTCCTACCATGAAAAAGGCTACTGGAAAACTAAGAACTTTATCACGATGCTTTACTTCAGAATTCTATGCATTCTAATTGTGTATTTGGTCTCCTTCAGTGTTATTTTATTGTATCTATCAATACTTTTTCTCATTGTGGTGTTCAATAAGAGTGTCAATAAATCTAAGGTCATCAATGACTGGCATTCAATTTACTTTTAAGTAAGATTAAATATGATACAGTTGCTTTACTTACATATTTTCAAAAACTATTGCTGTTGTTTGAGGAGAATTCTAGAATTACTTTTCCTAAATTTACTGTTTATAAAAATATGACAGGGGCGCCTGGGTGGCGCAGTCGGCTAAGCGTCCGACTTCAGCCAGGTCACGATCTTGTGGTCCGTGAGTTCGAGCCCCGCGTCGGGCTCTGGGCTGATGGCTCAGAGCCTGGAGCCTGTTTCCGATTCTGTGTCTCCCTCTCTCTCTGCCCCTCCCCCGTTCATGCTCTGTCTCTCTCTGTCCCAAAAATAAATAAACGTTGGAAAAAAAATTAAAAAAAAAATGACATAAGTATTGCTAATTTCAAGATAAAAGTATTTGAACCTTTAAAAAATCTATACATTCTCTTGAGGAAATACTTGAAGGTACTTGCCATCAATTATTTTGAAAAAATGTTGTCTAAATAGATAGTTTTTGTGATAGATTTAGTATTTCAAAATCTAACAGAATTTCTAAATAACATACACTGACTGGATAAGGATTTGGTTCTCTTTTCAGATATTAAACAAATATGCAATCTTAAAGAATTGCATTTAAAGTCTTCTAAGAAAGCAGAGAATAATAAAAGCAATCTCCACAAGGTCACCTTACAGAAGGCATCTGTAAATTTGGTGTCTGGATTTAATTCTTGATCAGTCAATATGAGCTTATAGCCATTCATAACCTCAGTTTCTTAATTTGTACAATGAGGATTGTAATAAATGTGTCAGAGTTATTTTGAAATTAAAGACGACAATATATATCATAGCACTTGATAAACTATAGTCCTATACAAATAGAATGTCAATATCATGACAAGTGATTCAATTTTTAATATAACAGATGATTGCCAACAAATACAACGAAACTTCTGAAAGAACATAGGAAATGTTTTATATGACTTCTTAGAACTAAATCTTTATGTTCATATTGAACTTAACCACAAAATAGACATGATAACCAAAGCCATGTCATTTACATACCATTCATTAAAGGGTCCAAATGACCTGAGTCATATATTTAAGTACACACCAATTTTATTCTATTTATTTTATTTATTGTCTGTAAGGGGACAGTTACCTGGTGCAATGTTTTCTGGATTTGGGGGACTTCGTGGATCCGGGGTGTTGGGAGGAGTAAATGGGGCTTGTTGTGAGCCACCTTCCAAGTTGCTTCCATCCAGTTTCCCGTTCTGCATGGCAATGTTGTGCTGTATTTGATCAAAAGTAAACTCTGCTGAAAACTCAAAAATGTTGGACACACTAATAGGAGATACCGTATGTGCAAGACTCCATTTGTATATTTAAAACTTAAATACAGTGCCACTTTCTTGTTTCTTGGGGCTTCAATAATTTATATGTAGTTGGTTAAGTTATTGAATGAGAAATTTTACTGATCCTAACCTAGGATCCGTTATATGACAACACTTCAGTTAATAATAATTAATTGAGGGGTGCCTGGGTGGCTCAGTCGGTTAAGCATCTGGCTTCCACTTGGGTCATGATCTCTGAATTCATGGGTTTGAGCCTGGCCTCAGGCTCTGTGCTAACAACTTAGAACCTGGAGCCTGCTTCGGATTCTCTGTCTCCCTCTCTCTGCTCCTACCCTGCTCGCCCTCTGTCTCTCTCTCTCTCTCAGAAATAAATAAACATTAAAATAATTTTTTGAATAATTAATTGAGCCTCACTATGTGCCAGACACTGTGTCTAAGGCTTGGTATCAATTATTTAATGTACTATTCACAAAGCCCCTATAAGGTGAATCTATTTCATTTTTAGGTCTTTACAAATCTAATATTACAGAGCATACCGGCCAAAGATTTGGCTTAGTCACACTTACATTACTATTTTGTTTATACTGAGATTTAATTATATTCTTTAGTTTGTCTTATTTAAAAATTTAATCTAAAATTTGAACTCTAGCTGTGTATAAAAAATATACTTGGAGCTGCATAGATTTATAAAAGGAAGAATCTGGGATTTCTAGGAAGTAAAATGCTTAAAAGAGATGTTCATCTTTTAAGTTTTAGGTGAATTTGTTTTACTATTATAATTTAGGATTTATTCTATGGCACTAATATAGCACCTTTAAAAACAGTTAATTTGCAGTTTAACAGAGAAAAAGACATTGTAATAGGTGATGTCTTCAGAAGCAAGGCTAGGCATTATCTCTATAATAAAGCATTGTTGTAATTTGATCGGAGAAATATGTGTGTTTTAAGAAGAAGCCAATCTAAGAAGTACCTAGTCATTTTTTTTAACTTTAGAAAGAAAAATTTAGTGAAGAGCATAGCAAATAAAAGCCAATTTTGACTTTATGTGACAGAGGCAGAAAACATTTTTAAATGCTTTTTCACTTTTACATGTATTTCTAAGATGATCTGGTGAAAAATAATTTTACACTTTAGTACTTAAATAAACTTTATCTTTGTTTTCAGGCTTTCCCCACCCACAGCCACTCTCCAGGTGCCTTTTACATTCACCTTACTTTCTGCGACACCGTGGATAAAGCTGCTGTGGAAATGAATAGGGCACATATTGGCAATGGGAAGCTGGCTTGTGGAAAGGAGCAAAGACATGAGAGATAATGTTTATTAGGTGAGCACAGTGTCTTGATTACTGAGCAGAAGAGTTGGCATTTTATTCCATAGGCAACAAGGAACAATTTCTAAAGACTAGAATACTGTTATACTCAGAAATATCAGTATTTAGCTTTTTGAATGTAGCAATTATCTTAAGTGTTAGACATTTAAGTCTAGACTAGACTGGTATCTTTTCTCACTTCTGAACCTACATCACCTCTCAAAACTTTAATTATAAATAAAAAGCCAACTGAGATAAATATAGGAACATCATGAATCTAGAATTCTTTTTCTAAGTACCTGAAATTTGTCCATGAGATACATTTCACCTAAACTTGCAAACCATTCTACCTACGGTAATTTAAGAATCATAATACTGATGTTCTTTGAAGACTTCTTCCTGGGGATTATTGAACAGGAAAATCAACTGTGTCTAGCTAGTCATTAATTATCAGGCGACATCCAGTACCTCTATTGTCATCGTTAAATATACAAAGAAAGCCTAATAGTAGTTGAGTAGCAACTTACTTTAGTTATGATATAAGCCTTAAATTACAGAGTTCCATCCTGTGTGATTCCCTTCAGGAGAAGTTGAAAAGATAAATGAAAATCTGTTTCTTTTTATTTCAGTTAAGTTGACCCTAAACAAAGTAAAACTAGAGCAGAATCTTACGGGTCATAAACATACAAGTTATAAACACATGGGTAATGTCTATTACATGATTTCTGTTGAAATATCAATAGAAATAAAAGGTCTTTTTTAAAAAAAACATGTTTCTATAATTTTTGCCAAATACATAGAAGTTACTTTTTGCACAAAATAAATATATGTTAGGAATCTCAGTATATTTAGTTTGGTCTTATTTCAGAATTATTTTTTATTGTACACTTCCCCTTTCCCCACTATCATTTAAGATTTCTAAGGATTTTAAAAAGTCCATAGTTACCAAAAACATATGTAGTCTTCACCGTAAAATGGAGATTGTTTTCCTCAATATCATTTTATAATGATTTATAAAAGTTAATTTTAATTATCATGAATCATTCTTCTATTTTATTTTTCCTTAAATGCTTGTTTTCTTCATCCGTTTCAGTTTTTGCCTACTGGTGTAAGAATTTGATCAATTCATGAACTAGGGTTTCAAAATTGGCTTTGTAGCAAGGAGTGTATTTTCATTTCTTTTCAAGACAGCACATTTTCTGTTGTTATTTATGTCATAAGGTTTGTGTGGCTTAATTCTGACGGTTTCTTAGCGGTAGAGTAAGCTCAAAGCTGCCGTTAGCTTTTTCATTTTTAAAATGGTACTTAGAATTTGGACAAATGGCATTAAATTACCAGGGAGTTGGCTTATATTTTCATCTAATGATGTCCTAAAGATTATAATAAAATAAGACATTTATATAGAGTTAAATAATTATTTTGACAATATTTATTGCTTGAGGGAACCAGTAAAAGTAAAAGCTCATTCCAGAAAATGTAATTAATAAATTAGGAAAATGTGATATAAATCATATAAAGATGATTCAAGAAGTAGATTATAAGTAATAGCTGTTTTCTTTCAATATTACTTTGTTTCTTCTTCACTACACAAAGGCTGTATTTATTTATATATGAGTTCCCAGCATAGTATCTAGAACACAGTAGACATTCACTAAATATTTGCCAAAGTATAAATAAATGAATGGAAATAGACCTGAGCCTAATATTGTTTTTAAATTCCCATCATATTAACAAGGCTTGCTCCAAGTTGCAATCTAGTGCCTTGATTAAGCAAATATATCATTATATAATGTGGTTCACTCTCTCTTCCTCAATGATTTATTATGCTGGTCATTTTTAGAATTAAATACAGATCATTAAAGAAGGCACTTTAGAGAACATTTTAGTCCATTCTCTTATTTTCTAAATGAGAAAAGAGGTCCAGGAAAGCTAAAAAAACTTTTAAGTGGACTCCAAATTGCACAGCTTGTGGGACAGCCAGGACGGAACCCTGGTCTTCTGGTTTCCAGCCCAGTTTCCTTTAATTACACCATGATAAGTGTCAGTGCCAAGAATTCTAAAATTCTGAGAGCTGGATTTCAATCTTATTTATTATAGTGTTGCTTAAGACAAATTAATATACTTCCTTGAACATTACTTTCCTCATTTAGAAAAAAGAGAGAGTAGATTTCAACAGACTTTGGAGTGGGTTATGTAACTCAATGACATACTAGTTCATTGCATACGTTATTATTGTTTATTGCTCTAAGTTACTTATTGGCATTTGATTGTTTATTTCAATATGCTTGTTACAGACTATTTTATTTATTTAATGTTCAACCTTTTAGGAATACTGAAAAACTATCAAGGCATATTCTTACCTTTTATGTATAATCAAAACATTTGGCCACAGGATGTTGTCAGTAATTTGAGATACTAGTGATGAAAGAATATATTGTGTTCATAAAGACATTTAAAAACTCATTGTGCCTTCCTCCAGAATTGTAGTTAAGGCATGGACTTAGAGATGTAAGTATAAGTTATGAAAACTGGATTTATTCATTTATTCAGGTGCCTAGACTTGTAGATGACTTTTCAAAGAATTTCCTTAAGCCACCTCATTTTATACTACTCTTTAAAGCTGCTCCTCTGTTGTCATTAATGAAAGAATATGATTATATAATTAGACATCATCAGCTGTGATAGGGATTATTTTAGGCTCACACTGTATTAGCCACATTTTTGGATGTAGATACTGGACATAATTATAGGGTAACATAACATTATATTTATCCATGACTTCAAGTGAAAAGTCATCCCTCACAAATGTAAACATTATAGTTCAGTAAGATTTGATGTCTAACCAAATTCATAGTTATAACTAGACTTAATTCATGGATGTTAAATGATGCTCATTAATGTGAAAAAGAAATTATTTTATTTAAGAAGTCCCCTCACATTTATTGTTAACCAGGGAAATAGAAATTTCAGGAATGAATAAAATTTTAGTGTTTGTGGGTGTGGATATTAGTTCTGTAATGTATTTTAGTAATTACAATAAAAGATCTCAGTGAAACCAGTCTATTTGTTGTAAAGATGTGAGATGTCCATTCAAAACAACTTAGTGGGGGCAGCTGGCAAATGTTTGGGTTGAAATGCACAAATAAACTTACAGACTTCCCATAGTTACAGGAAGAAACCTTTAGGAAATAAAACGTATTTATTGTAGTCTCCACTACTTCTTCAAATTTAGAACCAATGCTTTATTCCTTTTTGATTCTTCATGACTGGTATTTTATTTTTAAAGCCATTTTCCCAAAACTAGTTGTTTTCCTACTATGAACTTCTTCCTCTATAATCTCCCCATAGAATATATTCTGTTCATAAGGACATTTAAAATATATATAATATAATAAATATGTATATATATATACACATAATATAAATATATGAATAATGTAATATTAATATAATACATAAAACATAATTTAAGTCATTAGTTTGTTCATTTGTTTATTAACTTTAAGCTGAGGGAAACTTTTGCCTGAAGATTTGTCTACCTTGGTTTGTTGTTAATAGGAATCAGACTTCCCTACACAATGTGGAATAAATGCTTTGAGTGAGAGGAGCTCAACTGTGTCTGTAGTCCTCAGGCACGTTTCAGTGCCAGGATGTACTCAGCCAATAAAATGCTTATACTTACTTTGTGGAGTGCTGTGTGCTTTGGAAGTGTTCCCATCCCAAGCATTTAACTAGCAGTGATAAGACCATGGAAACTTTTAGTTACACCAACCTCCACTCCCTCTCCCTCCTCTTAGTGAGCAGACCAGCTTTTCAGTGCCAAATTTACAGGTTTGCAGTGTCCCTACTGAACTAAAAAGATACTCATAACATATACAATGCTTCTTTTGTTTATTCACCTCAACTATTTATTATCATGAGAAAAAAAAGTCTAACAGCATCAATGGGAAAATATGTCAAATAAATATGTAGAACACTTGTTTGGGAATCTAGTGATACATATACACTTAGAAATGCTGCCCATTTATTTAGATACCACATGATCAGGTTATACCTACATTTATTTGTGCTTTAGATTCATACTGGAAATTTTCAAATGTGTATTTATCAGATCTTCTTTGTCGCATCTTAAATAGTCTGGCACCACGGTTACTGAGGTGGGATAATTCTTCCAACATGATGTCTCTGGGGATGCTGACTTTTTTGCCCAGGTGCATGCCATCTACATCTGTAAAACAACATTCATGTGTATGAAAACCCCAAGGTAAGCATTTGTAAGTGCTTTGCTAAATTCCATAATTTATTGCCTGCTATGTAGTGGCTTAAATAAAGACTCTTTATTCAAATTGCTTTAGGTTGAATCCTGGCTCCCTTATTTTCTAACTGTATGATTATAGATATGTTACTTATTTTTCTAAGCCTTGGTCTCCTCATCTGTAAAGGAGGGCTAATGGTAATAATACCCACTGAATAGGGTTGATAGGATTAAATAAAATGCTTCATATAAATCACTTAGCAATGGTAACTGGCCCATAGAAAGAATGACTGAAAGTTAGCTAATAACACTGTTATTATTTAGTGTTTCCAAATTTAATGAGTTTTCAAACAGCACTGCTTATAGTTGTTTTAATAAGTTTTATTTGGCACTGCACATTTTTATGTGTTGGTTTGAATTATCCTTATCACTAGAAGGCCTACCCTTCCACTCATGCCATCCATTTCCCCATCACTGTCAAAATACCATTCATTCTGCAGCCATCACCAAGGAGCCTAGTATAAAGCAGGCAGGTGGTGAGTATTGAGTGAAGAATCCTTCCCAACCCAGCTTAAGTGCTATTTATGTGAATTCCTTCACTAAAATCTGTTTTCATAATTATTCATGCCTTTTCTGTATTCCCATCACACTGTATCACAATTACTTGATTCCATTTTACTGATTTAATAGTTTGTAATTTTTGTTTTGTTTTGTTTTAATCTTTGTGTCTTCCATGCCTTAAATATGGGCGATGTCCAGTAAATGCCTGTTATTTTTTATTTCTAGTACTGGATTTTTTTAAAACTCAAAAGAGATCAAACTTTTCTCTCTACTTTCTCCTTTAATCAAGAATATATTTCTGGGGGCGCCTGGGTGGCGCAGTCGGTTGAGCGTCCGACTTCAGCCAGGTCACGATCTCGCGGTCCGGGAGTTCGAGCCCCGCGTCGGGCTCTGGGCTGATGGCTCGGAGCCTGGAGCCTGTTTCCCTCTGTGTCTCCCTCTCTCTCTGCCCCTCCCCCGTTCATGCTCTGTCTCTCTCTGTCCCAAAAATAAATAAACGTTGAAAAAAAATTTAAAAAAAAAAAAAAAAAAAAAAAAAAGAATATATTTCTGTGTCACGCACAGAATACTCTTGCCACTGTACACTGTTGGTAAATGCACAGGAAAAAAAACTGGGCCACTAGTAAAATAAATAATTATGCTGATTGATTGGGATGACATTCTTTGACAATGGGACAAATTAACCTTAGTAGTTGGGCTTTTGGTGGTATTTAAGGATGAAACAACAGAATTACTTAAATTTTCTCCTTATTTTACTTTGGAAAAAAAATCAGTTTGTTTACATATTTTGATGTGACATGAAGAAGAGCTCCACTAATCATAAAACTAATAATATAAAGACTTCTGTTTCTGAGAAAGTGGATATACTTTCCCTATACCTCTGCTAAATACAACTAAAAATCCTGAGCATTATGTATAAAACAAACATGAGATGACTCTGAAAGATGGGGAGAAGAAGGCAACTAGCTAGGACCTCACAACTCAAGGAACAACATGGTGGTGAATTCTCTGAGTTTTCTTTTAGCTACAAAATCCCAGACTTGGAGCTAAGATGCTAGCAAGCCAGACAGACCAAGTGCAGACAAAAAAAAAAAAAAAAAAAAAAAAAAAAAAAAAAAAAGCCCTAATAAAAGACTGTTATTGGCAAAAAGACCAGGAAAGGAGCAGCCTAGAAAAAAGAAAACTTTTAGACGATAGCCATTCTACCTCAGCAAAATACCAAAGAAAAAACTTTGGTCCTACCCACATCAACAAAAGCTAAGTGGGGAGCCTAGAATTTTACCCTTCTGAGGCTGTAAAAAGGTGCCACAATACTCCCACTGGGGTGTTGTCAGAGAAGCCAGGGAAGAAACTGGGACTTTCATTACTATTGGCCAGTAACAACCTTCCCTCCCTGCAGTGTTAGTGGAGACCATGTGGGGATTTCAAATGACCATTCCCCCCCAGCAGTAACAAAGAGTTCTTCCCCTCAAGTTTCAATGGAGGACAAGTGGGAAACCTGTATTACTACTTCCACCCGACGGTGATGAGGTGGCGCTCTCCTTTCCCGCTGAAGCAGTGTTAGACTAAGATAAATGAAAAAGAAGGCTTAAATAAGAGCAAGGGTCTTAGAACATAAAATGAAATTTTCTAAGTTCAAATAAAAAAAAAATCTCTTATCATACCAAGAACCAGGAAGATCTCAAACCAAATGAAAAAAAGACAGATGCCAACATGAGATGACTGAGATGTTAAGATTACACAACAAAGATTTTAAAGCAGCCATGATTAAAATGCTTCAAAGAGCAATTACAAAGCTCTTAGAAACAAATGAAAAAATAGAAAGCTTCAGCAAAGAAATAAAAAGTCATGGCAGCAAAATAAAAGATGTAAAGAACCAAATGGAAACTTCAGAACTGAAAATATAATAACCAAAGTAAAAGCTCAGTGGATGGAATCAGTAGCAGAATGGAGGGGAGAATGGAAAAAAAAATCTGTGAACTGGGAGGTAGAATAATGTAAATCACCCAATAAGAACAACAGAGAAAAAAAAAATAGACTAAAAAAGAAAACAAAGAAAGCCTTAGGTATTAATTGGGCTAGAACAGAAGATACAGCATTTGTATCATTGAAGTCCCAGGAGAGGAGAAGGAAGTAGGGCTGGAAAAGTACCCAAAGAAATAATGGTTAAAAATTCCCCAAATCAGGCAAGAGACATAAATCTACAGGTTCAAGAAGCTAAGAGAATCCTATACGAGATAAATTTATAGAACTTCACAACATTATGTAATCTTCTAAAAACTAAAGCAGCCAGGAAAAATGACAACTTACCTTTAAGGAGGAAAAAAAGGAGAATGACAATGAATTTCTCACCAGAAACCATTAAAACCTAAAGGAAGTAGCACAAAGGTACTGAAAGAAAAAGTTGTCAACCCAGAATCTGATACCCAGTTAAAATATCCTTCAGAAATAAAGGAGAAATTGAGACATCTTCAGAAGAAGGGAAACTAGGAGAATTTGTTTCCTGGAGTCCTATCCTAAACAATGGTTCAGGCAGCTATACCAAAATACAAGACTAGTGGTTTCTAAACAACAAAATTATTTCTCACAGTTCTAGAGGCTGGAAGTCTGGTGAAAGCCCCCTTCTGGGTTACACACTGATTATTTCTTGCTGTGTTCTCACATGGTGGAAGGGACAAAGTAGCTCTCTTGTACTTCTTTTATAAGGGCATTAATCTCATTCATGAGGACCCCACTGCATAACCTAATCACCATCATGTAATACCATCACAGGGGCATTAGGATTTCAGTATATGAATTTGCGGGGGACCCAAACTTTCAGACCATTGCAAGAAGCTAAGGGAAGTTCTTTAAACAGAAGGGAAACAATAAAAGATGGAGCAAAGAATACAGTAAGCAACATAAGAATAAGAATGCAATAAGCTTCCCTTCTCCTCTTGAGTCTTTCAAATTATGCTTGATATTAGAAGCAAAAACTATAAAAGTCTCTGATATAACTATAAATGTATGTATAAGAAAAAGTTAAGACAATTATATTATAAACAGAGGAGGATAAAGGGACATGAAAGTAAGTAAAGTTTTCATACTTGAACTGATAAAGTAACAACATCAGCAGACTTTGAAAAGTTAGGCATATGTAATGTAATTCTTAGTGCAACTACTAAAAAAGCATTAAAGATAGACTTGAAATCACAAAGATAAATAGAAATGGAAATGTTAAAAAATGTTTAAGTATTCCATATAAAAATAGGAAAAACAAAGCAGAAATGAAAAACAGAGGCAACAAAAAATAAAATGATAGAGTTAAGCTCTAACACATCAATAATCACATCAAATATAAATGCTCTAAATATACCAAAGGACAAGACTAGTAGATTGAATTAAAAAATATGACCAGACTATATGATGTCTACAAAAACTCACTTCAAATAAGTGAGTTGAAACTACAGGTAAATTGAAAGTAACAGGGTAGAAAAATATATATCAAGATCAAATATTAATCAATGGAAATCAGGAGTGGTCATATTAATATCAAATAAACTGAACTTCAGAGCAAAGACAATTACCAGAGACAGAGAAGGCATTATATAATGATTAAAGTATCAATCCACCAAGATGACCTAGAAATTCTAAATGTGTATGCACCAAACAGCAGCAACAACAACAAAAAGAACTAAAGAAGTGAAAGGAGAAATAGACAAATCCATAATTATAGTTGGAGACTTCAACATCCCTCTCTTAACAGGATGGAGCAACAGACAGAAAATCAGCAAGGATATAAAATAACTCAATAATACCATTAACCAGGAAGGTCTAACTGACACTTACAGAATATTTTACTGAACGACAGAATGCATGTTCTTTTCAAGTGCCCATGGAACATATACCAAGGTAGACCATATCCTGGGCCATTAAACAAACCTCAACAAATTTAAAAGAGTAAAATTGTACAAAGCATGATCTCTGATTACAATGGAATCACACCAGAAATCTGTTACAGAAAGATAATAGGAAAATTTCCAAACATTTGTAAAGTAAACAACATACTTTTAAATAATCTATGTGTCAAAGGGGAAGTCTCAAGGGAAATAAAAAAATTCACAGACCTGAATGAAAATAAAAATAGAGTATGGCAAAATTTATGGGACACAGATAATGCAGTGCAGAGAGGGACATTTATAGTACTAAATGCATACATTAAAAAAAGTCTCAAATGAATAACCTAAACTTCCACCTCAAAAACCTAGAAAAAGAAGAGCAAAATAAACCCAAAGCAAGCAGAAGGAAACAAATCATAAAGATAACAGCAGAAATTAAAAACCTGTTAAGCATGGAGTTGGCTTTTGAAAGATCAATAAAATTGACAAATCTCTAGCTAGACTGACACAGACAAAAAAATAAAAGACACAAACTACCAATGTTAGGAACAAAACAAGGGATATCACTACAGACACCTCGATAGCAAATGGATATTAAGAGAACACTATGAAAAACTTTATACATAAATTCACATAAATTTGAAAACTTAAAAAAATTCACCAATTTCTGAAAAGCACAAAGTATCCCATCTCGCTCAATATGAAGTAGATAATCTCATTAATCCTACAACTATAAGGCAGCCAAATTTATAATTTTAAAATCTCCAAAAAAAAGAAATCTTCAGAACTAGATAATTTCACTGGAGAATTCTACCAAACATTTAAAGAATTAACACCCTATGCTACATAATCTCTATCTGGAAATAGGAGATGAGAGAACAGTTCCCAATTCATTATGAAGCTAATATTACCTCCATACCAAAACCAAACAAAGACAACACATAAAAAAGAAAGCTAAAGACCAATTTTCCTCATGCATATAGAAGCAAAAATCCTTAACAAAATATTAGTAATTAGAATTAATATATAAAAATAATTCTATGCTATGAATAAGTGTGATTTATTTCATGGATACTGGCTGGTTCAATCTTCAAAAATCAATGCATTCCATCATATTAACATGCTAAAGAAGAAAAATCACACGACCATAACTTTGGGATCTAGGGCTCGGCGAAACACTGTTAAACTTGATGACACAGGCACAATTCATTAAAGGAAAATTTGATAAATTGGACTTCATCAAAGTTAAAAATTTGTACTCTGAGAAAGATTGTTATGAGGATGAAAAGACAAGCTACAGAGTGGGATACAGTATTTGCAAAACACCTACTTGACAACAAGCTAGAATATATAAAGAACTCTCAAAACTCGCCAGTAAAATGCAAACAATCCAATTAGAACATGGGCAAAAGACATGAAGAGACATATCACCAAAGAGGATGTACACATAGCAAATAAGCATACAAAAAGATGTGCAACTTCATTAGCCAATGCAAATTAAGGAAATGCAAATTAAGACCACAATGATATGTCACTACCAGAATGGCTGAAATGAAAAATAGTGACAGTTCCTAATTCTGGGGAGGGTATGGAAAAACTGGATCATTCATATATTCTTATTGGAAATGTAGAATGGTATAGCCACTCTAGAAAGTAATTTAGTAATATCTGTTAAAAAATGAACATAGAACTAACAGTAATAATGGGCATTTATCCCAGTGAAATGAAAGCTCATGTTCACACAAAAACCTATGTACAAATGTTCATAGTAGCCAAATTCTTAATTAAAAACAAAACGGAAACAATCCAGATGCACCTCAATGGGTAAATGGTTAAAAACACTGCAGTCCATTCATACCATGGTACTCAGCAATAAAAAGAAACAAACTATTGAAACATACATAACTGTAGAAAATTATAGTAAGTGAAAAAAGCCAATCTTCAAAGGTTACATACTGTATATACACATATGGTGTCTATATAATTTATCTAGTATTCTTGAAATGAAACAATAGAGAGAAATAAGGAGTAGATTAGTGATTGGTCAGAGTCTCTTAACTGTATTAATGACAATATTCTGGTTGTGACAGTGTATTATAGCTTCGCAAGACGTTACCTTGGGAGAAATTGAGAAAAGGTACATGATGGGAGAACTTTGTATATTTGCATATGAACTACAATTTTCTCAAAAAAAAAAAAATAAAGAAAGAAAAAAAGAAAGCTACCAAGCTATGAAAAGACATGAATAATCCTTAAGTAAAAATTGCTGTAAAGTCTGTAAAAGCTACACACTGTCTGATTCCAACTATATGACATTCTGGAAAGGGCAGAACTTCAGAAGACAGGAAGAACAGAGCAAAGTAAATGATGGTGTTTTATAACAGTTTCCTAGGATTTGTTTGCCAGCCCTGCTGAGTTCTACAGGGAACATTCACCTTCATTTATTTACAAGTGTTCGGAATCTTTGTTACTGTGTGCTTGGAACATGGAAAGAGAAGCTGGGTTAATTTTCAGTGTATTTTTCAGTATACATATACATATATATGCATATTATATACTGAATATATATATTCACTCATATATATTCAATATATTCTAGAGGGAGTGACAGGGTGGGCTGTTTCAACTTTTTGTTTCTATAATCAAAACAGCAATTCCCTTTAGATCACAAAAGACACAAGAAACAGTATTGCTTATACTAACATAGTGCAATCACTATGGGAGGGGGGAATCGCCTTTAAATGCTTCTCAAAACAATTTAATTAGCAATGAGAGAGACAGAGAGAGAATGAAATAATAACACAAAAAATTGAAATCCACAGATATTTTTCCATTAACCTTTTCCAGAAATACATATTCCACATAATATAATTATATATTCCAAATAATGTTTTTAAACAAATTTCAGTTTTTCTGAAAAACTTTCAATGGGACATTTTCAGGAAATGAAAAATGCCCCAAGGCAGGCAGCCACTAGAAAATGCAGAGATGACAATCTTCATAGTAATGGAATCTTTCTCCTTACAATTAAGACCACAAGGCTTTTCCATAAAGAAACCAAAACAGAAATGCAACTTTTTTCTTCCTCCTCATTTCTGTTACTGATTTGTGTCATTACAAACAGTTAAATAAAAATAGAGGTGTTAGGATAAAGGACTGACATATTATTATTACCTTCTGTACCTTCTAAAATTTCAATCTACGGCATAAGTCTAATTTTGTGACTCCAGACGCAAATTTGAGAAAATGTTTTTTATCTTGTTTCCCTTTTCCTAATGGCCCCTAATATTAGCTGATACCACCAACCTTTCTGAAATAGCCACATGACATAATTAGATTCCATCCTGCTGGCCTCTGTATTTGATGGTAGTCTTCTAGGGTGGGTTTGACAGGAGTTGATCCACTTTGTGATTGATTCAGAAACAAGTATGCGACCTGACTCAGGCCAATGAGAGTGAATATCAGGACTTGTCTCTGTAAATATGCCAAGGATGCTTTCTGTATCCTGCTGCATCAAAACATGGAAGTATATCATCCAGGAAACTTTTGGCAGGTACATGGTAGAGTATTGAGCCATGCTTGGGATGAAGCTCATCCCAAGGAAATCAAAACAAAGACAGAGAAACAGGAGAATCCTTGGTGGCATACTTGAGTTGCTAGATGAAGAAGCTCTACCAGATCACCTCTGAACTTTTCAGATATGTGAGCCATAAATTACCTTTATTGTTTAAGCTAGTTGGTTTCTGACTAAGAACGTGCTGGTGTAGTTATTCTCTCTAGATTTTCATCTCACTGATGTAGGTCCAAAAAGTATATTAGGATTGGGGTCATAAGGATGAGTGAATAAGGCCAGCCAGAGAGCCCAGAAGTGGGGGCCTCAAAGAGGAAAGAGAGCAGAGAGCAGAGCTATAACAAAAATGGATATACCCTGGCCACAGACTCATCTGGTTTCTAAGAAACATTCACTCCTTTTTAGCAAAGCACTAGAACCTTCATTCAAGCTGCTACAAGGAATAGATGCTCAGTAAGAGCCACCAGGAAATTTCAGGGTCAGGGTGTACAAAGAAATTACCAGCTGATACAGTCTGTTATTACTAGCAAATTTATACCATGAGAGAGGGGAAGAAAGAGACAAAAAGGAAAAAGGAGGAGAGAAGGCACACAAAATAATATCCCAACCTCTTATTCTTTATGCTCCATTACACTTCCTCTAAGTCTACATTTTCTCCCTTTGAGAACCCATCTGTGACTTTGAGTGACCATCTGACAATATTAAGGATCTCTGGAGCCAGAAGTACTAGGTGATAAGTCAGTGCTACAGCAAGCTTATATGTGGCTCAGAAGAATCAAATGATAAACTTTCAAGAATTCTGTGAGCCAGTAGTTAACTTCAACGAACACAACCATATTAAAATTTATATAAATAGTATTTAGATAAAGTATATTTAAAACAAAGCAATAAATACTCAAAAAGTATTACTTTCTACTACTTTTTGCCTTTGTCTTTTACTGCTTTTTGCTATTATCTGTGCTCCTGATGTTATTTATATCTATTTGTATGTGAATAGTGGAAATACTATATAATGTATTACTGCACATCTTTTTCTAATTCTGCATTCAGTGTCTTCTTGATGGTCGCTTGAAATTGGCCATGGTGGGAATATTTATACCATAGAAATTGGCAAGCTCTACAAACCAAGGCATTCTACCCCCTAAAGAACCAGTTTTTAAATATTTACTAACAAAGACCTAGATAAAGGAATACGTTAAGTCAACACATTCTGCATAAAGAAATAAACAATGAAAGGCATATCTAAATTCTCCAAGGTTTTCTTCCCTTCCCTTCCAATAGCTAACTTTATTAGGTAAATGGAGCAGGAGTTCCAGACCATCTGTGAGTTGGGGAATCTAATATATGAACACTTTCATTACTGAAACTTTCAGAGTGAAGAATACTGTCAACTGAGCACATAGAATTCAAGTTCAGCTGTTCTCTGCCCTTTATCGCAAACCCGTCTGCAGGGTCTTAACAGTGTGTTTAATCTGGATGCCTGATAAATGATATAACTTGTTCAGGATACATATCTTTGCCCTGATGGATTAGAAGGTTGTCTTTGTGGCATTAGATCATCTATTGAAAATAATATTACTAGGCATACTTTCCTATTGATGTCATTTATAATCATCCAGAATTTTCCCTTTATTCTTTAAAGATATAGTATTTTGCTACTATTTCAATTATTTATGAATAGTTGATTATTTAATTATAATTTGATATAGATACATAACTGGAGGGTCTTCACCATAATCAAATTAATTTCCACAAAAATCCTACAAGTTTTAATCTGCTAGAAATATTAAATAATTGTTACTAATATTCTTCCTCAGTAGTGTTCTCAAATGTAAAATATTTTGTGGTTAAATTAAGATCCAAAATCTTACATTAAAAAGTTCAAATATTTTGGGGCACCTGGGAGGTTCAGTCAGTTATGCATCTGACTCTTGATTTCAGCTCTGATCATGATCTCACTGTTCCTGGGATTGAGCCCCAAATTGAGCTCTGTGCTGACAGTGCAGAGCCTGCTAGGGATTCTCTTGCTCTCTTCTTCTCTCTTTGCCCCTCCCCTACTTGTGGGTGCACAAGCTCTCTCTCTCTCTCTCAAAATAAACATTTTTTTATAAGTTCAAATATTTGGTTTTTGAGTATACTCTCCTACTTTTCATACTGAGGAGCTCCATTACTGTGAGTATTAGAAACCAAATGGAAAATTGCATTTTATTGAGAGAATATGTAATCTTCGAAAACATGAACAGTTCTTTTTCAAACCTTCTGTCAGTGCATAGTCTTATGAACAAAACTGGACTTCAGTTCCTCCAAAGGGAAATATTCTTTTTTTTCCACATTTATTTCATAGGTTGACATTCTGAAACTTCATCAACAATGATTGATTGCGCACAGGTAGTCCTACATATTTAAGATGAAATTTTGATCATACCAAAAGCTACATATTTAGTTAGACCCATGAATCTAGTTCATAGTCTATAAAGATACCACTTACACATAATTGTAGTAAGACAAAAGATCTTTTAAAAATCTACTTCCCCACAATTCCCTGGCAGTTGCCATTCTGGTGGAATAGACAAAAAGAGTGAAGGGAAGTTAATGGAAATTGACTTGCTTTAGGGTGGTCCTATTGATTTACTAAGAAGTCTTAGGCCATATATTTTCTCTGCACTTGTACAGGTCTCTTCTGACTGCTTATAGATGGCCTGTTTTAATTGAATATAGTCCATAAAATATACTTTATTTTAAAATGTAACAACCATATATACATATTACATGAAAGATAATAGTCCAGACTGTGATTTTGAATAATGCCGGAAAAGTCTACAATTGATAATGTCAGTAATAATTTTCTTTACATTAAAAAGTTGATTTTTAAAACCTCTGAGATTCTTTACTTTCCTATTTTATATCTCTTTGCCTTGATTTGAGTTCTAAGACTATTTTGTAAAGTTTTCAAAAACTTGCCATTAAAATATTATTGTTTAATAACTATAAATTTATAAACATTTAAGAAATGATATTACCAATGTATTGAATTCTACAATTTGAATTATGCAACCATTTAGGACTGTTTATGAGATGTAGAGCATTTTAGAATGAAAAAGACAAGAAGGAAATTCAGATGATAGTATACATATAGTGTGGCTGGATTTATTCACTGTGATTTCAACTTGGGTATTAGCTAAAATTTAGCCTAGCTCTCTGCAGCCACTTCTCTGAAGGGTCTTATTAGAAAATTAAGAACCTATGGCATGCTGAGAAAATCTATGAATTTACAAGATGTTACTGCACACCACTTTTCAAAATAAAACATGCTTTTTTCTTGGTGTTTTGGAATGCTAATGTCAAAATTGAAACCAAAGAAAACTAATAAACTTGCACACTGAAGCATTAGGTTAAAATCTTTTTCTCCCGCATACTTTTTGTATTTTGTCTCTGGTATTTAAGGCCTTCGTGGTGTCCTTATTTTGACACTGATGACTTGGTTAATTACAGTTTAAGATAGGCTGATACAGGAAAAGCAAAAAGAATCTTCACAGTCTTCATCTGAATTTATAGATTTTATACTCTGTACTTTTCAAAGTGCCCTTACAATGTATGCCAATATTATCATCGTCTTTGTTATTGGTGGAGAAACTCAAACACACTGATGTTTGACTTTGGCACAAAGTTCAGTAAATTAGAATCATGGAATTTTAGAATTAGATGTATTGATTGGGGCGTCTGGATGGCTCAGTTGGTTGAGTGTCCGACTCTTGATTTCAGCTCAGGTCATGATCTCAGAGTTGTGGGATCAAGCCCCATATCAGGCTCTGTGCTGACAGGCCGTGCTTGGGATTATCTCTCTCCCTTTGTCTCTGCCCCCCCCCCTCACTCTCTCTCTCTCAAAATAAATGAATAAAAGCTAAAAGAAAAGAATTAAATGTATCAGCAAATCCAACCTCCTCATGTTCAGATGAGCAATCCGATGGCTAGTCTGGAACCCAGGGCTCCTGGTACCCTATCAACAACAGCACTCCCTTTAGAACCTGGGCTTCCTGTTTTCAGACCACAAAGCTAAACTCTTTTCCTGAAGTCACCAAAACAGTCTGCTCAGTCCTCTTTTGTGTGCTGGGAAAAGCTATTCACCAATCATGAGGGGAAAAATAAAGAACATAAACAGAAAACATACCAAAAAAGCCTTCACAGCACCCCAGTGAAAAAACTGTAGGGTGACTGAAGCAGCCTTCTGAGGCACTGTGGTCTTCCCTGTTTCTGAAGTTCTTCTGAACTGTTATATCTGTGTGTAAGACCAGGGCACAGCATATGCACAGTTCTGCTTATGGCTATTTTAATTACAATTCTTTCCCCATGCCTCCTCCCACTTCTGGTCAGATGCCAGTTATTCTAGAGAGCCTCCCCTTCTTTTATTCTTATTCCCCCTCCTCTTTTCTCTGTCAACTTATTACTCCCTTATTACTCACAACTCATTTTATGCTTCCCTATCTCTCTTTCTCCTCTCCAGTAGTCAAGTCTCAAATGAGTTTCTGAGTGAGGGAAAAACATGATTTATACTGAAGAATATTGACCAATTAGGGATAAACAGCACAGGGTTGGTGTCCGTGAAACTTTTATAAGCCAAGTTTTCTTTCCCCCACAACTAATTCATGCACAGATAACGGCAAAATATTTTTGCGTTTTTGTCTGTCTTTTAGAATAGCACTTGTTAGATGGCAGCAACATGGCTCTTCATCCTCCTGTAAGAAGCACAGAAGTTTTGTATCACAGCAGTAACACAAGACTACTACCACTGTCAACTCTACTCCTTCTCACATTGATGATGATGGTCATGATATAATGATAAGGATGGTCAATGTGAAAGTACACAGCCTTAGTGTCAGGGAATACTCTCTATTAATTATTTGTTGGGAGTGTGGTAGATTTGCTGCTCATGCATAATTTGACACCACAAATGTAATGGATTTATACTGAGTAAAAATTTAGGGCATAATCAGTAGAGGCTGGAAGCTATCTACATTTTTACTTCTTCTATCCAGTTCTATGTATTTTAGTCTACAGGGATAGGATTGCTCATCAATTCTTTGAGGTTGATTCTTCTTCAGATGAAATGAGTACTCTGATATAAAACTCTCCTTATTTGATTCTTACATTTTTCTACTGTTTTAATCTCAAAGGCTCACTAGCTATAGTCTCTCCCAGACAACAAGAACTGGAGTGAACTTCCAGTTCATGTTAAAAGACAACACAGTTAGTCATCTCATTGCCACGTTTCATTCTCTTCCAGGCTAAATGTTTTTGAAAAGTGATGTAAAAAAATAAAGAAGTTATAACACACAACAGAAAAAAGTCCTGATGTACAAGGGGAAAAGGAGGTGAGAGAAGGACTTGAAAATATCCTTCTCTGTTCAGTTTTATAAAGGAAAATGCAATCCAAGTTTGATTTACTTAGTCTTATTATTAAGATAAAAACAGTTGAAAGTTCTATCTTAAATTATCCAGATTTTTACTGCTGTGATGTATTTGAAAATTTGGAGGATTATTCCCAAGAAGGCTTCTCCGCAGTCTATGTCGCATCTCTGCATCCAGGATATTTTCCTAGCTCCAGATCTCTAGATGCTGTATCATATACAAATAGTAAAGTTCCACATAAGATATCAGAGGAAATAAGAGAGGAAATAAAATAGGGAAATTATTTAAGCTATTTCTTAACGTACTACAGCTATTTTATCTGAGATGAGTTAGGAAAGTCTGTGATCATCCTGTGTTATCTGGATACTTGACCTCCAAACAAAGGCAGAGCATGTGACTCCACTTAAGGGGGCTGGAAATCTACCCGTGACTTGGGAGGAGGCTTCCACAGACTTTTCATGGCCAGGACCTACTGGTGGTAAGATAATAGTTTTGAGGGTCTTTTCCCCTTGAGATATAGTTGTATTTTTTCTTTATATTTCATAAACATAAAAGTTATGTTGTAAGAAAAAGAAAAAGATATTCTTACCCTTGTAGGTCTATGGCAGGACTAACATAGAGTAGAATCCAACACATGATTTAAACTGGGAATACATTAAATGGATCAATTGATTAATTATTGTGCTGCAATTAGAAAATAACTTATCTCAGCTAGTTGTAAGGTAAATAATTTATTCTCAAATTCAAGTGTTCACCCCTTTTTCCTTATTGATCAGGAAAACTATAAAAACAATTTCAAGTAAATTACCTGAAGCAGGAAATATAAAGAAGCACAAAAATTTAAAAGAAGTATGAGTTTTTGAACTGAACTGATACAAGTTCAGTTCTGGAATCTGGTTCAGAATTATTTTCACTGTATTCCAAGCTAGTCTAACATCATAGTAAAACTAAATTGAATCCAGTATGGTAATTTTGTATTGCAAAAGATAGAAAATGAAACTTAACAAGACTGTTTAGATATGACATTGTGTGGGGAGGCGAGTTCAAAAACAATCTTTGATTCTATTCAGTGTGAGTTATGGAAGGTAAAATATGAAAACACTATACTTACCCCTGTACCCAGCTGCCCTCACCAGATATCATGCCTTTAGGTCTCGATAGTGTTCAGGTGAAAGGTTACATTCCTTATCAATGGAGGGGAAATAAGGAGGCATTCTGAAAACCCCATAGATATATCTGGAATGGCTCAAATCAGCCCTTAAAAGCCTCTGAATACTTTACCTATTCACTTTTAATTGATACTATCCTTTGCTCATAAAGTTGAATTTCCTTTATAATAATCAAAATGCAATGTATAAAGAATTGCTTTCCAGAGTTATTTGCTAGAACTTAAGGAAAAGGAGAGTAGAATATCATCTTGTATCTAATTTATATTAAATTTTGGGGGGCCATATGCTTTGAGACTACATAAACTTTACATTTCCTTAAAAATTATAAATAAAAGTAGATTTCTACAGAAAAATGTCTTAGTAAACCAATTACTAAATATGAAGACTGGTTTCAGAGTTGGAGAAACTCACAACATGGATTCCAACTTAAAAGATTTCATACAAAAAAGATAATAGAATATATTTTGAATGTCTTATGCAGTATAAGGTAAAAGAAATCAAGATATGCCATGCAGGTTGGACCATCAAGATAAATATGAGACCTGGCCAAAAAAAAGGAATTGAGAGGGATATTAATTTATAATGTGAAATGTGAAAGGCAAGCCAAACAGAATGTACATCAGCTGTCAGATTGCTTCATTCCTTTAGAGCAGTTGTTCATCTGAAAATAGCTTTCAAATGAGAAAGGATGACTACAAAAGGATTAGTTACCATAGGCTTTTTTACACCCCCTAGAGCTCCAGGTTTGTTATGACAGAATAGCAAGGATTTAAAGGAAGTAAACTATAGAATATTAAATAACATCAGGAAGGATCTATGTTAATGGTGAGCTATGTTAATGCTACAAAGGATTTTTATTGATACCATTTCCATGGATTTCCTTCATGATGGCTGATGCTTGCTGTTTTCTCTGCTTCACCATGGTATTATGTGAAAGCATGGTTTTTTTGTTCCCTATAGAAAATAAAGGAACATTATTGAAACATCGTGAAGAACTTGTCTGGAGTGTTTTATAATCATCCTTTTGAAAGACAGCATCTTTGTTCTGTATTAGGAATTTATCATTGCTTCCTACTGAGTGACTTTAATATGTATTCTCTATCTAGTGACAGAGCATGTTACTCATTGACAGGCAAAGTCACACTGTACAGAGGATAATATTCAGAGTTTCAGGCCCAGTCTTATCTATACACTTGTACAATGGTCACCAGGCAATGAGAAACAATGAGAGAGCTGCCTCCTTTCCCCTCCCTTTCTCTTTTCCACAGTTTATTTTAATTTGTCATTATTTCCTTATTGGCCTTCACTTGTATCAGCATCACAGTACATCAATTCCAGCAAACTGTAAGAATGAAGAAAGGACACTAGATTAAACCAGGACTCTTTGGTGGTGACATTTTAATATTGACATCAACAGCTGCCCTTTAAAGCAAAGAATGCCCATTTATGAGTCACAACTCTGAACCTCCTTGGACAACTGACTAATAAAACATTTTAGGAAACAATATACTCACCTTGTTCTTAGACTGTGCTTTTCAGCAGGGTTGAATCCCAATTTGTGGAGGAAAGAGTGGAGATGGAGTATGGATGGCACTTGGGCCCGATGGTTTTTATCCCTGAGCCTGGGACGGCATGGTCCCTAGCTCTGACTCAAACTGGGGACTGAGCCTTTCTGAAGAGACTGGCATCCAGCTGACATCAACTGACTATATATAGCACCAAATACTTCAGCTACTCATATCTTCCTGGCGAAAGGGAGGAACAGAGAAAGATTAGGTTTTCTCCATTGTGCTTCTAGTTTGAGAGATGGTTGAATGAACATACAGAAAGTTTTTATGGAGCACCTTCTCTTTGGGAAGATAGTAGCCAAAAGGGATTTTGAAAACTTTTTGACATGTAGATCTCATGCTACCTCTTAATTGAGGCGACAAGAGACACATAACATGAATGAGAACAGAATGATAGATCATTAACTATTAAAATGAAAGTCTGGACAATAATATCTACAGAGTTTCAAGAATAAAGAAAGCAATGTGGAGCGGAGTCATCCCTTAAGCAGGAGTGAGAACAGATGCTGGGTTCAGAAAAATTGGTAATATTTGAATGCTGAGGCAGGTGAGCACTTTGAAATGGTGTTAAAGTTGAGCCATGAAGCTATTTGAGTAAAAGCTTAGACTCATAACTGGGTCACACTTTTTGAAGAAACCCTGTGAAGAACAGTGCCTACAAAGTTGACTAATCTTTGCAAGGTCTGGAGTCAAGGAATCCTGTTTGGGAGAATGACAGGATAACAAATTTTGAAGGTGGGCCTTGTTGGCCTCCTTGCTGGTCTTTGAACACAGAAGAAGCATGTTCCCATTTCTGGGCTTTTGCTTTTACTATTTCCTGCTTGCTGTAACATGCTCTTCGTCTATGCACATGGCTCATTCTGTCATGCAGTCAGGACTTTGCTCAACTATTGATTCTTTACAAAGTTCTTCCCCAGTCCCCATGTCTAAAATATCACATGGTGCCACTCTCTGTTCCCCTAATTCGGCTTCATTTTTCTTTATATTTTTGTATTAAAATTAAAGTCGAATGAAAGTGAAAGAAAAACCCCTAAAACAGAAATTTTAAAAAGATGGAAGTTTGTTTTTCCCCACATGTAAACTTAATCCAGAGGTGATCATCTAGGATTAATGTGATTGACATAATCAACAAGGGCTCAATCACCTTCTAATTTTTTGCTCCGTTTTCCCTAAAATGCAGGTCCTTTGGGCCTATGTGACTGCTTCAGCTCTAGCCAGCATGTTCATATTTCTGTTAGCAGAAAAAGGAAAAAGTAATGAGAAAGGCACACTATCTCTTCTTCGGAACATGTCCTGATGTTGCTCAGATCTCTTTTGCTTATATCCATCTATCCAGAACTTAGTCAAATAGCCATACAGAGAACTTCAAGAGAAGTTGGGAAATGTAGATTTTCTTCTGTGTGGCCATTTGCCTGGCTAAAATTTAGAGGTTAACTTACTGACAAGGGAGATAAATGGTTATAATATCAACTCTCAAATTTTGACACTAGAACATGTCAACATTATTTTATATATCTAGTGTCTCTTTTTCCTACCAAAAATACAAGGAACTCCATAAGGGCTTGGGCATCAAGAATTGTGTCTAGTGTGTGGCAGGCACTCAATATTCATTGAATGTATGAAAAAATGAGTGGGCTGGAGATTAATTGTGGAATGCATTAAAGGTTTGGCATGATTTTGGAATTCCCTTCCTGTTATGTGAAACACTTGGGGAAAAAATAGAATTGTAATACGTGAACAGTCACTTGAATATATGATGGTGGCCACGTACGAAAGAAATTGTTTTGTATGAGATTGAAATAGGTTATACATTTTGGTGACTGAGCATGGGATCGATGGTTCAAGGTAGTAGGTAGTAGATTTAAGCTGACCTATTGCAATTGCTTCTAAGCAAATGTTTGTATTGAAGATTTTAATTAGACACCAATGAGAAACCATTTTGCTGGAGCCAAATCAATTTAAATTCCCTCCTAAGATTCTCCAATTGCCCTTAAATTCCTGGCTTTGGCATTTATTGTAGTATGCTATTAGTTAAGTCTCTTAAACTCTTAGCTTTCTTATCTGTAAAACAGGGATTACAGTTTCTACCACATTGTGTCATGAACATTTTACATGTAACAACAATTTCAGAAACTTCTGATACTTAATAAAAGTTTAATGAATGTTAATTTTTGTCTTTTACTATTATTATTCCTGCAATATGAAAGGATTAGAATAATCAACTGCATTATTCAGTAAAAAAGAATATATTCAGAAAGCCCCAGTTTTCCTATTTGGTCACCTTAATATGCTTCCAATTTTCTGTTATGTGGTTCTACAGGTTGAACTGGTGTCCTCAGTAGATAATAATTGTTATGTTAATTTTGGCTTCCAAAATGAAAGGAGGTATTTTAAACAATTTTTAAAGTTTTAAAGAATATAATGACTTATTTTTGTTTATTTTCCAATTATACTTAACATTGTTTTGCCTTATTTTTAAAGCTCATTTATACATATCTTTGACAGCTTTCTGGTATCTGAGTTATTGTTTGTTCTCAAAAGAAGAAAGAACAAATCACTGGTATTGTAACTTTTAGGCAGTGTATGCTATCCATGTGCCCCTTGACAAGGCTAAATTTTAAAAAAGAACATTAAGGGTTATATTAAAGCATTTTAATATGGTCTATTCTGAAAGCCAATGCATTTAAATTTTAAATTGAGTCATAATGTCATCTGCACAGAGATCTGGCTCTAGATTAAACTTCTCTCAAATTTGTCATATTGTGATCTCCCTTTGTCCTCAACTCCAACTTCTCCATTCCCAAGACCCAGGACTGTCCCCTTGCCACACACACACACACACACACACACACACACACACACACCATATACTAAAAAATGATCTCTCCTACCCCCAGGATCTCCGTACTTACACTTGCCTTGCCCTACTAATTATTCTTATCTTTGATGCTTCTTCCTAACCCTAACATAAGCAGAGTAGTCTTTAAGTTTCCCTCAAGGCCCTAAGTACTTTAGATTAATTGGAGCTAACAATGACAGATGAGATCTTTTCTTGTAAGCAAAATAATGGGATCCTAATGGTAGAGTCTGGTGCCTTGGGAGACTAGTGAGGAAGAAGTTTTTGGCAGAACTTCTTAATGCCCCTGTAATCAAACTATTTCTTTTGCTTGGGCTTCCAGTTGTGTTTCCAACTCCTTCACCACTTGCTAAAAGAGAAAAAGAGATTAAATAAGGTGAGTTTCACTGCCAATATACCACCTAACAAAAATTCACACCATGAAGACCCATGAAAGGCAACCTTATTTAGCCAGTGCAGTAAACATGAGCCCTTTAGCCAAGTGGTAAACAAGGTCTACATTGATCTTCCTCTCACTGAACACTTGTTTTTTAGTTCTGTGTTTCTCCTTGTCCCATTTTCAGTCTATATTAGGTGACTGTGGGCAGTTAGAGATTAGGGCAGGATCCGGGGGTGCCCAGGATGTGGGAACTGTCTGCTAGATGGGCAGACAACATATCACCATTATTGAGGTTCTGGTTGGATGCACACATAACCCAAAAAGGGCAGCTGCCAGGCTAGTGTTTAAATGACAAATCCAATAGGATGATCAGTTATTTACCAGCCTTCAGGGCATCATATATGGTGCTAACCCTCAGAAGAAAGAAAGGATAACAAATGTATAAAAACTTACAGCTGGTAGGGCTGTCTATGGGCGCGTGTGTTTTGGTTTGTGCGAAAGGCCTATCCATTCTCGATGGCTAACTGGTTTGCCATATTTTCACAGTTTCTATTTTCCTACATCCAGGAAGGTCCAGCTTACAATCAGTCTTATTACCCAACCACAGCAAGGGCAGAATAGTTGTAAGCAGTGCTGTGCTGATCACCCCACTGGCCAAGGTGAGACAGTACAAGACAAACAGATGAGTTTGCAATTGGTCTCACTGTAGTATAGGCTTAAGGGCATTTACAGTATTTAAGCGGAACTATTACAGACACCATTTAGTTAATATTTGCTAGGCATTGCTCCTGTTTTACAGATGAGGAAATGGACATTCTGAGAGATTAAGTAAAATCCCCCACGCAACATCATCTTTGTAAATTATAGAGATGGGATTAAAAATTTGTTCTGTCTGAGCCACAGGCTTCTGTATTTTCACTATACTGTGCAGAAATCTCTGTCTTCCTAAGATAGAGGAAGATATCTCTGTGTTGATATCCTCATAACAAAAATAAAGAAGCAGAGTTGAAAATTGTCAGATTAATTATTTCAATGTGCTCCTTATTGATTCCTTTTAGAATGTAGCATCCCAACACTAGGTTTATTTTGGCTGGGGTACTTTTTACTTGTAACATTTGTGGCTCTTTTCCAACTCATGTTTTTCTCATTTGCAAACTTGTACAGTTCCTCATGGTGTCTGTTCTCAGGGTGCTTTCCTTTCCTTCAGCTGTGCAAATACTAAAGTTATTAAAATGCTGAACATAAACAAATGGAAACATGTGCCATTTGCTGTGTAGACCTCTTCTTCCTTTCCTGGCCAGTAAACCACACACTCAAACACACCACCTTCAGGGCCAAAAATAAGAATCAAATCCACCTCTATCAAAATAGTCCATTTATAGGCAAACCAGTGTTGTACCTGTCTTCCTTCGAAAATTTATTTCTTTTGCTTAAGCATTTCCTTCTAGGTTCTTAAATTAAGACTTAAGGTAAACTGGGGTGAAAAGGAGAGTTAAACAGAACCCGATGACCAGCTTGTCAAGGACAGCTAACGTAATAGGGCTGGGAACTTGGAAAGAAATAAAGTTTCATATACAGGAATATTAAGAAACAAGTTGCCAAAGCAAACCCGCAAATCATTTTTTTTCCTTTGCTTGCATAATCCCAGCATTTATCCAGAACTTTGTCACATTTCCTTTCATGATTCTAGCCAGCCTGTATTTTTCCTACAGTCTATGGAAGCATTTTCTTTGACAGTTCTCTCACCTGCAAGAAAATTTACCCCTGCTTTTATATACAAATTTAGCGTGGCCTAATTAAATAAAAGTTTATTAAAGAAAACGTGAAGGTTTTTAAAGAATATAGAGTCAACAAATGTAGTGACAGAACCTGGATTTCACAGCCATGTATCACATGCTAGAGTTATCAGCAGCATTGACCATAAAATAAGGACAATCATAGCATCGATGTTATAAAGCTGTTACAAGGCATGGTGCTTATCACAATGCCTGGCTCATATTATGTGTGTAATAAGTGCTAACCATTATTATTATTATTATTTATTATTTCTATTGTTAATATCATCATCATCATCAAAAGTTTTTAAATTTTTTTTTTCAATGTTTATTTTTGAGAGAGAGAGAGAGAGAGACAGAGTATGAGCAGGGGAAGGGCAAAGAGTGAGGGAGACACAGAATCTGAAGCAGGCTGTGAGTTGTCAGCACAGAGCCTGATGCGGAGCTTGAACAGTAAGATCATGACCTGAGCCCAAGTCGGTGCTTAACTGACTGAGCCAGCCAGGTGCCCCCTCAAAAGTTTAAAAGTAGCATAAACATGTGAAAGGATGACAAACAAAATATGGAAGTCACCTTAAACAACAATAGCTTAATCCTCATTTGCCAATGAGATACAGAGAAGTTAAATCACATGCTGAAGTTTACACAGATAGAAAAAATGGAATGGTTCCTTAACTGAGAAAGATGGATATGACTTGAGCTGTGGTATTAATACACATAAGTAAAGCATGTGTGGATCAGAAGAGGAATTGCTCAGAAATGAAGTATCCAGAAATGAACAGAGAAGGTTCTGGTGAACTTGATAAATGTATATTCCATGTGAGAGTGATTTATCAGTGTATCAGAACCTAATGTCATTAGTAAAACCTGAATTGTATAAATAACTCTCCATATTCTGAATCTGCTCACCATCCAAATGTCCAGTAATCTGCTGGTTTCCCATGTAGTTTGCCTAAATCCAAACCCACCTAGTAGTTTTTCTCATTAAACTATGACACATTTTAGGAGTAAAAAATTCAGTGCCTAGTAAATATTTGTTGAATGAATAAGTGAATAAAAATATAAAGAAATAGTTAAAGAATTGGAAAAGAACCAGGAGAGCAAAGTTCAAAAGAGAATTTCCAGGCACTGTCAAGTTCTACAAAGAGATCATAGAGAATGACATATGAGTAAAGGTCATTGGATTTGGCAAGAAGTAGGTCTTTGGCAGAACAGAGACATCTTTTTAATGTGGTAGTCACAGAACCCAAATAGAAAGGATTTAAGGCAATAATGAGTGGTTAGGAAGTGTAAGCTGCAAATGGAAACTATTTATTTGAAAGGACTGATCATGAACTGAAAGGGAGAGAGAGATCAGTTGCTAAAAGCAAGTTGCACGTGGATACAATGCACATGCATGCATGCTTTGGAAGAAGAAACCTGAACATGTCTGGAGATAAAAGAGAAACGAATACTCGTTTTTAAAGTAATAAAAATTCTGATAATTTGAGATTTGGAGTTGTTCACATCATGGTAGAGGTAGGTCTTTGATGGTTGTTGGGAGAGAGATACTGGTAGAAGGAAAGAAATACGTAACATACAAGGTTTAAAAGAAAATGTGCAGGAGAGCCTGGGTGACTCAGTCATTAAGTGTCCAACTTTTGATCGCAGCTCAGATCCTGATCTCAGGGTCGTGAGTCCATTGGGTTCCATGCTGGGCATGAAGCCTACTTAAAAAAAAAAAAAAGGAAATGTTCAGTGAGGTTTGGTATCAGAGCCAGGTGGTGCCATCAGGAGAGTTTCCAGCATGCCATCACCAGGGTAAATTTACAAAGGACCAGTTCTGAGCAGGTCCAGACATGCCAGCTTCCCAGTTTCATTAGTCTTAGCAAGGCTGTGTCCCATCAGTTTATGAAATTACGTTTAAGACAGTCATAAGTGACCTCCTAGCTGGCTGATCCTGACTGCCCTTCTCACCTTCACCTGTATTTCCAAATTGCAACCAGAACCCCAGTTTTGGTGTCCTACAAACAGCATAACACTAACATATCCCAAACTGGACTCATCATCTTTCCTCTCAAATGAGCTCCTCATCCTGAATTCCCAATATAGACACACAGGGAATGACAACATCACTACCTACACTGCAGACCAAGCCAGGAATCATTATAGAATCCTCTTTTTTTCCTTTCCTGCTTAAAATCTAACCAAGCACTTAAATCACTTTTAGGTTGGGGAATGGAAGTCTACCTCAACCTCCATCCCTCTCACCTGAAGGAGGAAAGGAGATAATAACCTGAGTGTTGTCTCTCAAGACACAAATCTGGCCAGTTGGGTTTTGACTATAGTCATGATGTGCTGATAGGTTATACAACCAGGCATTGTTTCATGTTTTGCTCTCTATTCCAAGCGCACAGCAACAGTTGTAAGGCAACTTCAGTCCTAGCTTCCTTGTTCTACTCTCTTTTTTTCATTTCATACGAAATGAAATCATTATATTAAATCATCATATTAAAGTTATGTTTGGGCTTGAGGTTGATGGGTTCTTAGGTCTCTACCCACATTCATTGTTTTGGAACCCAGAATTTTGCTCACAGTAGGTTGTTTCCTCTACCTGATGAGCTCTCTTACTTGGCAAGTTTCCACTGATTTTTCTATAGCCTCCACCTACAAATAGTTTCACCCCCTTGTAATCTTTTCTGGCCTCTCCAAGTGGAGTTAGTGCGTGTTCTTGGGTTACTTGCTCTTCTGGGTTTATATTGTGTTGTGTTTAGATGTGCAATATATCTATTATGTATTCAATTTCTTTGTTCTAACAAGAATCTAATGTTTTATTCCCTAGTAGATTAAGTCACTTTGTAATCCCAGTGCTTAAGATAGTGATGGTATATGGTAGTCAGGTTGCAAATATTGACTGGATAACATCATATAATGCGTGGCATGCAGCAGGAATGTAAGGAATATTAGTTTCTTTCACCACTCATAGCTTAACTGTCCATTCTCCATTCTTATCTCCTGATTCCATGATATGCAGTGATAGGTCAAGAAGTGACGTTGGTTAGGAGAACTTCAGCCCCTTTATTTCATATCATTGCTCTTGAAGCTGAAATAGTGTGCATGCCATGCAAACACGACCTCAGTACAACTCAAATAAGCACGTATATCTTCAGTCAAAAATGCGTCTTCATTATTACCTCTTTCTTAAAAGGCTTTTCTTCTTTTTTTTTATTGAAGTAATAGTTGACACACAATATTACATTAGTTCAGCACAGTTATTTGACAACTGTATACATTGTGCTGTGTTCACCACAAGTGTACCACCACCTGTCACCATATAATACTATTATAATATGAAAAGCTTTGTTTCTTGATTCCAGAAAACCATATACTCCTGGTTCCTCCTCTGTTCCTTCTTAGTTTCTTCATTCAACAGATATTTATTGAGCAACTAGCATGTATTAGGTACTATTCTAGGCACTGAGTAGTAAATAAAATTTTAAAAATTCCCATCTTCATGGAGTTTACATTCCAGTGGGAGAGATAGGCATAGGACAAGATAAGTAAAATATACCATATGCTAGATGATAAGTACCAAGAAAAACAATAGAGAAGTCAGGCAGCATTGTTGGCAGGAGGGATTTTTTCAGAATGACTGAAAAAGTCCTCATTGAGAAGGTGACATTCAAATAAAGATCCAAAGGAAAGGGAGAAGGAAGTCATATGCATATGTTTGGAGAAGAAAATTCCAGGCAGAAGGAGCCAGTAAAGGAGCAAGTAAAAGGTCCCAAAGTGTTAACATGCCTGGCATATTTGAGAAAAGTGAAGAGGCTAGGGTGAAAGGCAAAGAAAGGGAAAAAGAAGTCGGGAGATTGGTCAGCAGTAGAATGGTCTTCTATTTCCACATGTCTATCACTTAAGTGTCTTCCCAAAAGGTAGCTAGACCCTTTAAAAGTTAAAATCAAATTTAACTCCTTTGCTCAAAATGCTCTGATGGTTTTGTATCTTAGAGTAAAATCCAGTCCTAAGAATAGCCTAAAAATATCCTTCACATTCTTACCATCTGATAACTCTCCAACCACATCTTCTATTCTGTCTCTTGCTCTTACTGCTCTAGATCTCTACTTTTTTTTTTTTTTTTTTTTTTTTGCTTTGCTCAAACATTCCAGGTTGTTCATTCTGCCAAGAACACTTTCTTCCAGATATCTGTGTGGCTCTTGCCCAAACCGCTTCAGGTCTTTACTCAGTGCCACCTTCTCAGTAAAACATTCCTTGTCTACCCTGTTAAAAAAAATATAACACTTCCCTCAAGAATTCTGCAACCTCCTTGATTGCAGATTAATTTTCTCCATAATACTAATCACTGTCTTCCATATTAATGTAAATGCCACGAAGGCACAAACTATTATGTTTTTTTCTTTGCTGGGCTTCTAGCACCAAGCATAGTATCTAACACATTTTGGCACTTAATCCACTTTAATAAATGGATAGATAGATGGATGAATGAATGCATTAAACATACAATTTAAACAAAAAATCTGCTTGCTATGCAAATGTTGCTTCAGTCTCCTCTACTCTCTTCCCTCAAAATTCCCTCCTTAATGAAATGCTGAAACAACCATAGAGGGTACAGTAGAAAGTGTATGTGGTTGGGGCTCACAAGTCATATTGAGGGCTTATTTAGGTCATACCTATGGTAGGTATTTACAAAATGAGTAGAATGTGGTTTTTGCTTTTAAGGATTTCATAGTCCAATTGAGGATAAAGTTGTATACAATGCAACTTGTATACAGAAGAAAAAAAATTAATGTAAATACTCACAACTTTCCCTTTGGATGGCAATACCCAAAGAATTTTTTGAGCATAAGGCAGCAGGGAGCAGGGGATTTGAAACTTGCTTGATTTATGTTAAAGAAGAAGAGCAGTGCTTCAAGAAAATGTTTCTTCATCAGAAGGAAGGTCAAATTGGAAGTGAAGGAATTGGATAGTGACCGTAAGATAGATGGAGTGTGATCAAGCAGTAGTATGGGTTGAGGTTGTGGCAGTAGGGTGCATGGGAGGGGAATGAAAAGAAAGATTTTGGAATAGCTTTGGAATATCCTTTGGAGGAACCAAGTGGATAAAGAAAAGTTTTAGATATTTGTGGGTCAATCAAAGGAACTGTCCTTTCCTCTAGAATATTTCAGTTTTATGACCAATTTTTCTTTGTAAGAACACCCAGATGACTTGGCTGCAAATGTACCTCTAAGAAGCTGAATCAATTCATCTAACATTGCTATTTGGTTTGGAAAATACCTTGTTTCAAAATGGTAATTTCAGTTTTGCCTAATCACTCTACAGGAACTCATTCTGACTACAAGTAGCAAAGAAGTTCAGAGGCTGTTCTTGGTTTTTATTAAACCATGCCATCAGTGTAGAGGAGAATATTTGTTAGAGTAACTATTGCATCTGTAAAAGTACAGTTGGAATCTATGAATCTCTACATATATAGGAAACTCCTTTTTATCTCAGAAGCACTGCATTTGTACTTTCATTAGTTACTCTCTTGAATACTTTCCTCTTTTTTCCTCTTTTGTTACTTTCCTTCTTTTGAGGGGCTGAAATTTTATGTTAAGTCATTTTTACACCGTAAAAATTGTAAAATTTCATTAATGTTAAATATCTTTCCCATCCCCCCCATTTTTTTATGCAGGGGCTTATTAACTGATTGATGAACTGGGCCAAACAAGGGCTAGAAAGACCCTTTTCTACCTTCCCTGTTAAGGGTTCTCCGAGTGGGATTTCTATATCACATAAGTGGATGATTATTGGATCAATTGGTGGGTGAGGATATGTTATGAAAAAATCTCCCCAATTCATTCTTATAATTTCCAAATTGAGCATTATTAAAGAGAATTGACTAGAACGCTGGGGCTCTGAGACTATTGGGGGAATAGTCAGAAGATTATAGGCAATTCTAAGTACAGGGTGAAGCATAGAGGGAAGCATTGTCATTATCACCACCACTACCATTATCATTGTAAGAACTATCACTTCTATACTCTTTATGGTATATCAGAGACTGTTCTAGGTGTTTTGTATAAATTAACTCATTTAATCCTCACAACATCCTAGATAAGTGCTATTATTATCACCTCTTTTTTGCAGGTAAAGAAACAGAAACATAGAAGACTAAATAACTTGCCCTAGCTCAGAAGCTATGTTGCCAGGACTCAAACCCAGATTGTCTGGCTTCACTGTTTCTAATGGTAATGAGGCTCCAAACCATCACGATTAATATCTCCTCATTAAATTTAAAATCTTGAATATCTTTTACTCCTAGTGAGATGTTTGTTGCCTTATGTATACTTGATGCTATAAAAAACTTGATGCTTTAGGAATAAAGCCATTAGCGAGAGAGAGAGAGAGAGAGAGAGAGAGAGAGAAAGAGAGACCTGAATAGCCAATTTAGCTGATTCGGGGACAGATTCTGCTTCCTATGTGCAGAAAATTTACAAAACCGTCATGAATTGGAAACCGTCATTTTGGAAACCTAGGAGCCAAACATCAATTCCATAGGTATTATCTTTCCACTCCTCGGAACAAAAATCCTTTACATGCTCTATGCCAAACACCAGACACCTGGGTATACAAAGGTGAATAAAATACAATCTCTGTTCTTTTTTCAAATCAAGGTACAGATTACATTCTAGAAAGGAATAGGGATTAGTTATCTCATAATTACACTATGCTGGACTATAATAAGAGCCACCGTGAAGACAGTAGAGGCACCACTAAGTGTCAATCAAAAAAGGCCCTCCTCATAGAAGATGGGTTTCAAAAGCATGCTTTTTGCTTTGGGGTGATGCAGCCCTAACCACCTAATTTTCAGCCCCACTTCCCCCCTCCAGCCTTATTCATACTGCACAGTATCTGTGGGAACTCTGTCACTGTTGGAGTTTTTCCCACTAGTAGTCCACTCATCTAGAGGGAAGAAGGGAGCTCCAGGGCAATAGTTAAGGGAGCACAGCTAAGAATTCCTCCTAAGACTATAGAACACTCCCCTCTTTTCCAGCTGCTGTGCCGCCTCAGGGTTACAGGGCTGCCTTTAGGAGGCTCCTTTATGTGGATAACACCACTAAGTCTTTCCTTGCACATTTGAGCCATGAACAACTTGGGTTTGAATTGCATGGCTCCACATACACGTGGATCTTTTTCTGATAAATACAGTACAGTACTATAAATGCATTTTCTCTTATGGTTTTCTTAATAACATTTTCTTTAGCTCATCTTATTGTAAGACTACATTATATAACACTTATACGAAACATGTGTTAATCAACTATTTATGTTATCAGGAAGGCTTCTTGTCAACAGTAACTAGTAGTTAACTTTTTGGAGAGTAAAAACTATATGCAGATTCTTGACTATGGGAGACGGAGAGGGTTGATGCCCCTAAGCCCACGTTGTTTGAGGGTCATTTGTACACTTCAATGGTCATTGTACATTTCAATGGCCAATCCTGTAGTGAACTGCAGCAGTTGAAGTGTCTCTGTGTGAAGAAATTTAACTATTTCTGTTAGGCAACAGACTATGAGGAAATATTTCACTTCTTAATAATTTGTTCTTTACCAAGTTTCCTAAACAATTACAGAAAAAAGATGATTTTTTTTAGTAAATATGTATTTACTTAATGTATTTATGCATAAGAGTGACTCTGTGTATTTAGAACACTTTTTCTTTCAATAGTCTATTTCCCCCAATTTTATTACTAATATAAAAGTTATGGAACACAACTTTAAAATGAATACCTATGAATATATTACCCAAGTTAAGAAATAGAATGCTTTGGAGTACCTGGGTGGGCTCAGTCAGTCTTGATTTTGACACAGGTCAAGATCCCAAGTTTGTGGGATTGAGCCCCATGTTGGGCTCCATGCTGGGCATGGAGCCTGCTTGAAAATCTCTCTCTCTCTTTCTCTCTCTCTCTGACTCTCTCTCTGCCCCTCTGTTCATCTCCACGGCTCACACATGCACTGTCTCTGTCTCTCTCTAAATTAAAAAAAAAAAATAGAATGCTATCAATGCTATTGATGCCCATATCTATCCCTTCTATCTTCTCCCTGTTTCCCTGCCCCTCCCCAAAAGCACTCATAGTAATAAATATTTTAAGTCATTTCCTAGGTCATCTTCATGCATTTTCCAGTGAGGATGTATGCATTGCTAAACTATGTAGTTTGCTTTGGTTTATTTTTGAACTTTATTAACAATTATCCATGGTCTTCTGCAACTTTCTTTTTTCCCTGAAAAAAGTTGTTAAGATTCATTCATGTTATGGTATAGCTGCAGGTTACTGATTTTTCACTACTGTTCAGTATTCATTGTATGAATATACCACTTGTACAAACACTTGTACATGTTTCTTGGGAACACTTATACAAGAGATTTTCTGGAGAATAAATCCAGGAGTTAAACTCATAGCTTGTAATGATTATGCAAATTTATCTTCTTACTAACAGCCTATAAGAGTTCTACTACGTTTTGCATCCTCCACAGCACCTGGCGGGTTAGACTTTACCGTTGTCATCAAATAGGTGTAAAATGTGGTTTCATTTCTATTTCCCTGATTAGTAAAGTGATGTTCTGCTCATCCTAAGTTTATTGGATATTCATTCATATTTCTCTTTGAGCAATGTCTAGTCTTCTCTTGGTCTCTTTTTCTGTTGAGTTCTTTTCCTTTTTCATCTTGATTTTTAGAAATTGTTAAATAGCCTGGCAACTAATCCTTCCTTAGCTACTTGTATAGCAATTACCTTTCTGCTTTGTTTTTTCAACTTTGTTTTGACATCTTTTTTTTTTTTTATAGCTTTGGTTTAAACAAAACCAATGAATGCATCAATCTTTTACTTTATGGTTTATGCTTCTTCTGTCTTTTCTAAGCTAAAGTCATAAATCTATTTTCTTCTAAAATTTACAAACTTTTGCTTTCTCACATTTAAGACTCTATTCCATCTGAGACTAACTTTGTGTGGGGTATGAGGTAATGATCCAATCTTATTTTATGCCCAAATGGATAACACTTGTCCTAGCTTCAACTGTAGAATAGTGCATCTTTCCTAGCTGAACTAGAAATTCAACACTGTCACATATTATGTTTCTATATATGTTTAGGTCTGTTTCTATGACAACCATTATTTTTCATTAGTCCATTAACCTATTTCCATTTCAATATTGCAGTCTTTTAAATTTTATAACTTTATAATGAATCCATATTTGGTAGGGCAAGTACCCTCTCCTTGTTCTTCTTTGAGAAGATTTTGGCTCATTGTGGGTCTTCCACGTACATTTTCAAATTATCTTGTTCATGTCGAGAACTATGAGAGCAGTGAGATTTTGCCATACTTGCAAGCCAACACATTATCTTACCACAGTTTCATACATAGTGGCAGAAGATACAAACTCCTGAGTCAGACATAAAGGACTTTACTTAAGGCACAGCAAGCAGCATGAGCTTCATGTTTGCATCAATTCTTCTTGTTTCCAGGTCCCACAGGGCAACATGGATGGGTTCAAATGGATGTACACATATGCACTGAGTTGCATTATAGGTGAGGCGCCCTGAGCTTAGGGAATTTGAATCTTTTAAAAACATGTTTATTTGTTCATTTTGAGAGAGAAAGGCAGAGAGAGAGAGAGAGAGAGAGAGAGAGAGAGAGATTGAAAGAGAGAGAGAGAGAATCCCAAGCAGGCTCCGCACTCAGTGGAGAGCCCAACTGGGTCTCAGTCTCATGACTGCGAGATCCTGACCTGAGCTGATATGAAAAGTTGGAAGCTTAACCGTGGAGCCACCAAGGCACCCCTGAATCTTAAAAAAAAATTTTTTTTAATGTTTATTTATTTTTGACAGAGAGAGAGACAGAGCACAGAGCATGGGGGGCGGGGAGGAGCAGAGAGAGAGGGAGTTATAAAAACCGAAGCAGGCTCCAGGCTCCAAGCTCCAAGCTGTCAGCACAGAGCCAGACGCAGGGCTTGAACTCACAGACCGCGAGATCATGACCTGAGCCAAAGTCAGACACTTAACCGACTGAGCCACCCAGTATCCCCATAAATTGGCAGTAAGTATGACTACTTTTTGGTCCAGAAGACGACACCGTATATTCCAAGGCTATTCACTCCACAAACATTCCTGATAAGTAAATCCAGAACAAAAGGTCGTCAGTGTCTCTTAGCTTTTAATTTTTAACACATTCTTTTATTTTTAAACTTCCTGCTGTATCTGCAGTATTTCCCCTTTTCATTCCTAATATTGTTGATTTTTTACTTTACCTCTTTTTCTTTGAATCAACTTTGCTAGAGTTTTGTTAATTTTATTAGTCTTTTCAAAGACCAGCATTTTGTTTCCCTTCTATTACATACTTGTTTCTATTTCTGTGCATTTCCATATTATTTTCCTCTTCCAACTTTCTTTGGGTTTATTTATTATTTAATTCCAGTATTTAAACATTTCTATTATACACTCTTCTCTTTAACTCTTGAGTTCCCAGAATTGTATTTAAAATTTTGCAAACAGAGAGAATTATTTTTAGTTCTTATTTTATTTTTAATTTCTGGGTTCTTATGATAAGCTATCAGCTACAACAAACAATTGCAAATTTCAAAGGGCTTACCGCAGTACAAGCTTATTTCTTGTTCATTGAAAGTCCATCCTGAATATTTCCACATATGACACAGAGAGTAAGCTTCTTCCCTTTTTTAAATTGCCCACATTCTCAACGTGCAGCTCTATATGTTTTGGATACAGAAGAAGCAAGAGTGTAGAAGATTGCACAGAATATTCTGTGCTCAGGCCTGAAAACACATGCATCACTTCTGCTTACATTCCAGAGAACAGAACTAAGTCTTCTAAATATAAAAGGGTTTATAAAACTGTTTATAACTCTATGCCCAGGACTGATAGGAAAATCAGAATCCCCACCACAATTTCTAATGTAATTACATTATGGTCAGAAAATGTGTTCTGTTTGATACCAATTCTTTCCACTTATTGGATGCAGACCTCTTTATATATCATTGAAATCCACCTTGTTAATTTTATTGTTCAAATTATTTGCATCCTTATTGGTTTTTATTATTTTTTATTATCTCCATTTTATCTTTTATTACAATACATTTGACATACAACAGCATGTAGCTTTAAGGTGTACATGTTGATTTTTTACATTTATGTGTTACAATATGATTGCCCAACTGTAGTGATAGCATCTTTATCATGTCATGTAATTATCATCTCTTTTTTGTGTGGAAATAAGACCTAGTGTGTTAGCAAGTTTGGCAATTATAATACAGTATTGTTGTCTATATTCAGTACACAGATCTCTAGGACTTATTTATCTACTGACTGCAACTTTGTTGGTTTTCTTATCTATTCTAAGTATTAATAACTAAAAGATATGTGCTAGATATTTCCCACAATCTTGATGGGTCTGTCAATTTCTCTTTATAGTTCTTTTTATTTATATGTTATTTATTTTGAGGCTATGATATTAAGTGACAAATTTATAAATGTGATATTCATTTGATTATATCCTGTTATTTTTATTTTTATAGTTTTCTTATCTATTGGTAGTATTTTTTTCCTTTAAAGAATATTTTGTCTGATATTAATTATGTCTATATTACTTTCTTTTGGTTAAATTTACCTGGTTGTCCTGAAACTCTGACTAGATATATTTTGGGCTTCCTATGTTTTCCTTGTGTCCTCAATTCTTTTAAAAGTATTTCCCATCCTTGTATTTCTATTGCTTTATTCTGTGTAATTTCTTATTTTGCCTAAGAATCTTCCATTTTATTAATTCTTTCCACTATTGTATCTATCAGCTGTTCAATCCCTACAGTGAACATTTGCTTTTAATTATTGTACTTCTATTTCTAGATCTATTTTCCCAAATCCACCTAATATTTTGCTTACTAGTCAGGTTTTACCTCTCCCTCCTCCCTTTAAAACTTATTTAAACATATAAATTTATTTTCTAATATATTCTCTGTTTGTATATTTCCAGGATCCGAGTTCCTATTGTTTATAACTTCTGTGACATTGCTTGTAGTGGTTTTGTTTCTCATCTGTTTTGTGATTTTTCTTTTATTGTAAACTTTTCTTCATGATAAAACACAATCCTTTGGACTTTGCTAAGTCATTCCTCCAGTAAAGATCTGTGTTTCTTTCTGGCACATGTATGAGGACATTATAGCCCTGGATGTAGTTTAAACGGGTTCAGAAGTGAAAATTTTTAGCTTACCATTTTCCATATCCTGTAAACTGTAAATTTTAATCCTAAATCCATGGCTGAAACTTCCAGTGGCTACAATTTCTCAGTAGAGATTTTGTCCATATTTAAATCTTTTAGACAGTTTTCTTTGCTGCTTCACAGTGAAAGTTGTTTGTTCAATTATTTTTTTCTCTTGATTTTTTTTGAGAGAGAGAGCATGAGCATATGCACATGCATGAAAGTGGGTTAGGAGCAGAGAAAAAGAGGGAGAAATGGAGAGGGAGAGGGAGTGGGAGAGACAGAGAGAGAGAGAGAGAGAGAGAGAGGGAGAATTCCAAGCAGGCTCCTCACTGTGCACTCACAGTGCAGAGCCTGATGCAGGGCTAGGACTCACGAACCCAACTGTGAGATCATGACCCCGGATGCTGAACCAACTGAGTCACCCAGGTGCCCCTATTTAATTATTTCTAGTGAACTATTTTCCTGTGTACATGGCTTTTCCTGAGCATGGATGTTATGCTGGAGGATATCTAATGGAGCTCTCTGCTCTGGGAAAATGCAAAATTCTAGGCATCCTGGATATATAGGTTCTCCCAGGGTGCCCAACTACTTCTCACTTACTTCCCTAGACTCATACTCCTGATTAATTCCTGGCAACCTCTGTCATTTATTTATAAAGTGCTTTCAGTGTTTTACCTAGCATTTTTTCAATGAACTAAGAAAATTCTAAATGAATGTCTTTGTTATTTTTTTAAGAAACATTTAAATAGAGCTGAAAATAGTACAGATATTTGTGGGAGAGATCATCATTTTCCCAATCTATTGCCAATGCTGGGTGCCTCTGTGAATTGGCAGATCCCTTCATATGACTCCACCAGTGATCAGAATTGATGAATTCTTCTTTTTTTAATAGGCTCCACACCCAGCATGGAGCCCAATGTGGGGCTCAGACTCACGACCCTGAGATCAAGACTTGAGCTGAGATCAAGACTCGAATGCTTAACTGACTGAGGTACCCAGACGTCCCCAGAATTGGAGAATTCTGAATGGCACATAGATTGGAACTGCTGTTCGTACGAGGCATGTGAGTACCCAGTGCTCACTTTCCCACTAACTTTGTTAACCTCTCTGGTGTAAAGCCACCCTTTGGGGCTTAATTTTTCTCATCTCTAAGTTGCATTGTTTTATCCAGGATATCTTCTCAAACAGTATGGGCTACAGAGATTCTAGGAGATACTGAGCTCTTGGACACCCACCTACTGTAAGCAGAAGCTCCTTGCCAGTCCCCTTTAGTCTCTACCAGTCACATCTCTTTATCCCAGTCTGCCCCTCAAATACCATTTTCTGTGTGCACCCTGCTATGGAAAAGGTTAAGAAGTATGGTCTAGAAAATCTTCTAACAGTGTCTCTGTCTCTAAAATTCTTGATTCTAAAGCTAATTTTTAGAAGTGATTAACTATTAATGCACTTTTCTTTTCTGGGCACTTGCTCAGTGAATGAGCGTATTGTATCCAAGAGAGAAGGGAGGGTGGGTTTTACATAGAGTTACTTTGAACTGAAATCTTCAAAAGGAGTTGCATATCTTTTCGAATGAAGAAAATCCCAAGAATTTGGGGCTAAGTGACTTGTTCAGAGCCAGTAGTGCCATTCTAGGATAATAGTTCTGGTGATTTGAACAAGCAAAGGCCCTTGATGGATCCTTGGACACAAATCATATTTTTGCATAAGTAGTTTCATTGTGCTTCTTCACCTCCTCACTTGTTTTCCCATGAGGACAGTATTATAGAGACAGCTTACATGACTTCATATCCTTTTTTTCCTTTTCTTTTCTTTTTTTTGTTTATATTAAGTAGTTTATGCCTTTGTTGTACTTTGTTTTTTCAATCACTCCGTTTCCCTGGTGTTTTGAACAGCTTGAAGTAACAGAGGCTGATTTAACTTCCCAAAGACTCATATGTATAAAACCTATGAAAAATAAGGATTGGTTTTATTAATACCTCAAAGCATGGGTCCCAACATGCTCTACTTCTGGTTGCTTCCAGCATGATTCTGAGTCATGCTGTAAGAAGAATGTTTAGCACTCAGCAACCCAGAGTTCAGTCTGGCCCAGAACTGAATTGCATTCAGTCTGGCATTGTTTACACTGAGATGTAACATGTTTTTAAAACAACAGATTCCTGTCTCCACTCCAAACCTAGCAAATCTGAACCTCCATGAGTGAGGGTCAGAGAATTCAGTTTTACAAAACTTTAGTTTTAGCTTTTGGCACTACTTCTCTGGAAACAGCTGAAAGAATAAATCACTTGGCTGAAAAATGGAGGAAAGTTTGAAAAGGACTTTGTATAAGATATATTTGTCCTTGAAGGATGTATCAAATATTTGCCTGATGAGGAAGACTGGGGCAAAATATTTTGGTCAGAAGGAATGGTATAGTCAAGAGTGAGACTCCATGACGTATCTTTGAGAACTGTGAATTGTCTAGTGCGACTAGAACAATGGCCAATACAAGAGGTAAAAATAACAGGAGATGAGCCAGGAAAGTAAAGTATATTAGGACTAAACTGTGAAAAGTCTTGAATGATAAACAATTGAATTTTATTTTAGAGGCAATGAAAGTCATCGAAAGATTCATAAACATGAAAATAATGTAGCAAGATTTTCATTTTCTAATATAATCATGGCAGCAATGTGGAGGATAAATTCAAGGGAAAAGAAGTTGGAGACCAATTACAGATTATTAGAGTAGCTCAGAAAAGTGATTATAAGGCAGTAGCCAAGGACATGGAGAAATGGGGCACAGATTTGGGATTATTCATTTACTCAGTAAATATTTGTTGACTATTTTATATGTGGTAGACCTTACGCTAGCTGCTAAAAAAAGAAAACAAACTATGTTCTGGGACAAATAAAAAATATGTAGTGTATGTGTGTGTGCACGTGTGCATGTTTATGTGTATGAATAGAAGAGCTATCTTTAAAGTAATGATATTTTCTTTGTGGAAGAAATATGAATATTTTTCCTTTTTTATTAGACATTATTGAATTTTCCAAAGTGCCTTCAATGAGACTATCACATTTTTAAATTTTATAATTTAAAAATGTATATATTGTTTTGCCTCCCAGAATAGTAGTGAGAAGATAGACGTGTAAGCAAACAACTATATAAGCTATAAGGTGATTGTTATAATACAGAGATGTTGAAAAATTATTGAAAGCATGTGAGCACTAGCATCTAAGCATGCCTTCAAGAGGCAGAACCTTCATGAAGGAGGCAGCATTTCAAGTGAAGCTTGCAGGATTTGTGGGAGTCCCAGAGAAGAGATACTCCAGACAAGGGGAATGACATTGGAAGATTAATCTAAGTGAATAGGCAGGTGTTAGATTCTGAAGAGTCTTGTATTTTTTGCAAAAGTGTTCAGAATTTATCTCACACTCCATTATGAAAACACAAGCAGGAAAAAGACAAGCAAATGTGCATGCCATGAATGCCATTATGGCAACAGTACAAAAGTTAGGTTGAGTTAATGTGGACTGTGGGGTAAAATTAGAGGCAGGCAGGAAGATCAGTAAAGGAACACTTGTGATAGTTTAGGTGATATTTGACAGGCAGTAGTGATTGGATTGGTTGGGTAGTGTGTGTGTGTGTGTGTGTGCACGTGCGCATGTGTGACACATGTGTTTGGTGGGTAGATGGTCAAAGGAGCAGAAAGAATTTATGAGGTCTATCAAATTACCTTTTTTCTCTCAAATGAAGGGATAAGGGTATTATTCACCATAATAGGATATATATGATTAAGAAACTGGTGGAAAATTAGAGTGAGGTTAGGTACATGTGGGATATCCAAATGGAAAATTTTAGCAGGCAGATGTATATATGAATTTAGATAAGAGATAAAGAAGTAAAAAGTCAATAAGATTTGATGATTGCCCTATATGAAGTTGGAGGGGATGGTTGTGAGATACTCAAATACAAGATAAAGAATGTGGAAAAGATTTAAAAGGAATGAAATACTGAGTTTGAACTTGGACATGTTATAAATTATTGAGTGATTATTAAAATGTGAACTCTCATGATGCTCCAGACTGCCTGGGTTCAAATCCCAGCTCCAGCACTTGCTGAATGTATCCCCATGAATAAATTATTTACCCTCCATGTGGTTCAGGTTCCTCATCTGTATAATAGAATTAATATTAGTCTTAACTCATAGAGTTATTACAAGAATTTAATGAGAGTTTGTAGAAGGCACTAGAAGTAGTATCTGGAGAATAAGTGTTAGTTGTTATTTGGAAAATGAAAGGATTTGGGTCTTAAGTGGTGAAAAATGCAGCTATGGAAACTCTTCTTGAATGAAGAAAACATTCTTTGTTGGGTAGTTGCCATAGAGAAGGATAATCTTTCTATCTGTATTTTGGTCCATGTATCAAAATGATGCAAAACAGAGTTTTCAATAGAAATAATAATTGATATTCAGTTTGCAGTTCAGAAATAGAAGATGATAAGGCAAAGAGCAAATTTGTAGTTGTTCCTCAAGACAGGACTCTGTTGTGTCCATCATGACCATGAGGCTCTCTAGCTCTTTTCCAGGCGTGGTAGATTATTTTGGATCTCCGGGCAGGGTAGTTTGAAGACACACTTCTCATTTAATGTCCTTGATCACTGCTCCCTTTTTCTTATGATTAAGTATTGCAGATGCAGAAGATAGCTACCAAAGGGAAGTGGAAGCCTGGTATATGATGCTGTTTAGTCATATCCTCTCAATTGGTATGAATCCTATTGATTATATCTTTTTGTTTCTTAAGAAAAACTGCAATGAAAAGGTTGCACACCTTTGTTTGTATGTTATTTGATTCATGTTTGTCTCCCTCACTAGACTGTAAATCCACAAAGGCAAGGGTTTTTGTTTTGTTTATATCTATTTATTTTGAGAGAGAGATGGAGAGCGAGCAGGGGAGGAGTAGAGACAGAGACAGAGAATCCCAAGCAGGCTCTACACTGCCAGTGCGGAGCCTGATGCAGGGTGCGAACTCACAAACTAATGAGATCATTACCTGAGCTGAAATCAGGAGCCAGCTGCTTAACCGAGGTGCCCCATAAAGGCAAGGGTTTTATCTTTTTCTCCCTCAACAATGCATCCCATAGTGACTGGAACACAGATGTTCAATATTTTGTTGACTATATATAAAAAAAAAAACCTACAAAAAAATGAGCAGTCAGGCTTTCAAGGTTTTATTAATCTTGTCTTCTTAGATGTGAGAGATAAATGGATTTTAAGAAAGGTAGGTGGGGGGCACCTGGGTGGCTCAGTTGGTTGAGCGTCTGACTTTAGCTCAGGTCATGATCTCATGGCTTGATCTCAGTCTCATGATCTCATGGGTTTGAGGCCCATGTCTGGCTCTGTGCTAACAGCTCAGAGCCTGGAGCCTACTTCGGATTCTGTGTCCCCCTGTCTCTCTGCCCCTCCCCTCCTCACGCTTATGCCTCTCTCTCCCTCTCAAAAAAATAAACGTTAAAAAAATTAAAAAAAAAAAAAGAGACAGGTGGATAAATTTTTAAGTTTTTTTCCCCTGAAATAAATGAGTCATATGACCTGATTTTTTTTTTAATTTTTAAAAATGTTTTAATTTATTTTTGAGACAGACAGAAACAGAGCATGAGCAGGGGAGGGGCAGAGAGAGAGGGAGACACACAATCCGAAGCAGGCTCCAGGTTCCGAGCTGTCAGCACAGAGCCCAACTCGGGACTTGAACTCAAGGACTGCGAGATCATGACCTGAGCTGAAGTCGGGCACCCAATCGACTGAGCCACCCAGGCGCCCTTGGTCTGATTATTTAAATACCTACCTTTTGTAATGATACAGTTGCCAGCTTTTCAGACTCTTATTCTTAGAAGAACTAATATTTTTGGGTTTATATTGCATAAGAGTCATTGTTCTAAGTACTTTGCATATTTTAATTAATTTAATGTGTACAACAGCTCTGAGGGTAAGGTAGGTACTATTAAGTATCATTTTATAGATTAAAAAATTGAGAAATAGATTAAGCAATTTGAACTAGTAAGCAGCAGTTTGACTCAAAAGTTTATGAGCTTAATCCTGATGGTCTAGTGTATATTAGTTACTTTAAAAGAATTGATGAAAAATCATGATAAAAGTATTTTTTAAGGGTTATAGATATAGTTTTAAGAAGTTTGAGGGGCACCTGGGTGGCTTACTAGGTTAAGTGTCTGACTCTTCATTTTGACTCAGGTCATTATCTCATGGTAGTGAGATCGAGCCCCGTGTTGGGCTGAGTGCTGGGCATGGAGCTGCTTAATATTCTCTCTCTCCTTCTCCCTCTACCTCTCTCCTGCTTGTGCACTTGCTCCCACTCTCTCTGAAAAAAATTAAAAACAATTTTTTTAAATTTTTTTCTTAAATAAGCCTAAAGTGTTTTTAAGAAAAATCAAAATTTTTATTTGATCTTATTTAAGGCCATTTTAAAAACCAATCTCTCAATGTTATTATTCACTGAGAGTAGTTTTGAAATAATTAATTGTGATTATATCACAGATTAGTACAGTTTATCCCTTTTGATCTTTTGTTTGTTTTTAAAATTCACAATACCCTCTGGAGGTTAATCACTTTGCTCTGCTATACATTGGGCATTAATAAAACAACAGTGTTTAGAATATTCTACAGCCATCCTTTCCAAGTTGCTACTCCAGTTCAGTGAACTATGTTTCCTTCCTGGCATAGTGATTTTCTGGAACTTACTCTGAAAGCAAGAACAATAGATATGCCCTGAGTTTGTTACAAATTTGAGAACTAACTATGGGAGAAAACCTATAAATGAGATATATAGAAAGGCAAATAAATTAAGGGAATGGACGGGAGTAGAAAGCAAGGTGGTAGCAGTAGCTAAAAAACTAGGACAACTTCTTTCTTGCTAGTTTAATCTTCCTGAAGAAAAAGTCTAATCACTATGCTCTCGAGGCCAGAAGAACATGCCTTTTGGCTAGGAGCCATACTGTAGAAACATTTGCTGCTTTTCATCCTTGAGTTAAATTTTGTTTACAGTGAAGCAGACTGATAATGAAAGAAAAGCTGGTTAATGAAGTAATATAAAGTTGGTGTATTTATTTATTTTTTAACTAGGCCGAAGTTATTCCTGGTGTATTGAGAATCACAATGGTCTCACAAGAAATAAAGTTTTGAGCCCTGAGTTTGGAGCTACATTCAGTCATATAGACAAATGACAGACATCGCAGCACACGGACATAAAAGGTGACAGTGGCTTTTTAAGTTGGTGCTGTAGTATCCATGCATATAATCACTCCATAAACTCCCTCACTTTGTATTGTGAATAGGACAATCCTCTTTTTCACATATACTTCTCAGAATGCAATCTATCTTATTCTGATGGCTATTTTTTGTATTTGCCATATCTCCCATACCAAAATTGTGGTTGTTACAGGTGGGGAAAGTAAGGTATTATAGCTGAGGGTAATGAGAAATGCACCATTCCATGTCCCGGTCCTCCTATAGGTAGTCTTATATATGTCTTCCTAAAAACTGAGGAAATTCTCCATTTTCTTATATTTTGTTTAATTTTCTCTTTCTCCCCTATGTTCTTACAGTATTTAACTCATGCTTCTCATATGGAATCTGCTATCTGATATGTATGTTTTGTATTTGTCTCTATTGCTTGCTAATAGCCATCATATTATATTCATCTTTATGTTGTTCTCTAACACCCAGCAACATTACTCCTTGTACATAGTAGACATTTAACAATTGTGAAATTAATTGATGAGATGTCTCTTTCTGTATATTTCCATATACTTTCTCCACTTCTATTTTTTTGCAATACATATTTTCTTATATTTTACTTCTCTAAGAAACAAAATTAGATTTTGTTATTTGAAGAATGTACTAAATCCTAGATAATTCTTTTCTTGATGATCAGCGTAGTAGTCAACTAACAGCAAGCTCCTGAGACATTTTTAGAACCATACCAGAGCAGGTATTTGTGAGTCCAGATACACTTTAGGAAGCAAAGTCATCATCAGTTGATTATCACTTTCATGCAAGGTTTGTCCTGGTCTTGTTCTTGTAAGGTCCTGCAAGCCCTGTTCTTCACTGACGTGTTGGTTAGCCTCTAGGCTGTGCTAGGCAACTGGGGTGGTTATTGATGGCGATGACGATAGCTATGGACATAGTAGGCGCTGTACTTTCCACATGAATTATTTCACTGAATCCTATGGTGTAGGCATAGAGAAAGTAAGTGATTATCCTAATATCACATATTAGCATATGAGAGAGCCTGGCATTCAAATGCCCACAGTTTGCCTCTAGCCCTTACACTTAACCATGGCATATTCTGTTCCTGTCAAGTTTCCCTTTCTGGAAAAAAAGAATGAATTGAAATGATAAACGGAAATTGAATTTTCTCATGGAAATAAAATTAGTATAGGTGATTATTTTCTATGAATGTTTAATGATCCTTTACCTAATTTTTATTAGAAGTGACTACTAATGTATTTAACCTATTAATTAATGTGCACAGCAAGTACCAGTGTATGTAGGTGAATTAAACAGGGTGACTAAGTAATGAAACATTTTAAATTATAATAAATGTATACTATTTCATTATACTGTTTAGAAGAGTTCTTATCTTCTTAATCTGTGCCTTGTTTTCTAAGAATCAGAAGAGGAAATAATTTTTATTAAAACTATGTATTTCAGAAAGGCTTCTTTGCGGGAATATTTATAAGCATTCTCAAGGAAGATTTTGTGAATACTTGGGTCACTTTATAGATCTTTGAAATTTTCCCTTTCTTTCAACAAAGCTTCTTACAGAAGATCAAATTCTTAATTATTATACGTCTTTCAAAATGAAGATCTTTCTATTCTTGACTCGTTACTTCATTATCACTCATAACGTTATCTTGGACACCTAGCTGAATTTTTAATTATTTGATTCTTTTTTTTTTATTTTTTTATATATTTTTTTAAATTTTTTTTTAACGTTTATTTTATTTTTGAGACAGAGAGAGACAGAGCATGAACGGGGGAGGGTCAGAAAGAGGGAGACACAGAATCTGAAACAGGCTCCAGGCTCTGAGCGGTCAGCACAGAGCCCAACGCGGGGCTCGAACTCACGGACCACGAGATCATGACCTGAGCCGAAGTCGGCCCCTTAACCGACTGAGCCACCCAGGCGCCCCAATTATTTGATTCTTTACCACAATTTCACTATACAGTTGACCCTTGAACAATGCAGGACTTAGGGGCATCAACCCCATGCTGTTGCAAATCTGTGCATAACTTTTGGCTCTCCCAAAGCTTAACTGTTAATAGTTTATTGTTGACCAGAGACCTTACCAATAACATAAAGAGTCAATTACCACATATTTTGTATTATATATATATATATATATGTATATATATATATTAAATGCTGTATTCTTATAATAAAGTAAGATGGAAAAAATAAAATGTTATTAAGAAAATCATAATGAAAAGAAAATACATTTACACCATTGTATTGTAAAAAATCTGCATATAAGTGGACCTGCACAGTCCAAACCTGTGTTGTTCAAGGGTAAGCGCTACAATTTATTTTAACCCTGGAAGTTTTGTCATTAATGGTGTTCAAACTGAAATATAACTCAGATTGATTCTGAATCCAGAAACATAAAGTTCCTGATCTTGCTTTGAAATCCTACATTTTGTTTTCTGATTGTATATAATACCGATATTCAAATGGGTAATTTTGTCCCTCAGGGGGCACTTGACAATGTCTTGAGATATTTAACTGTCAGGACTTGGGGTGTTACTGGCATTTAGTCAGTAGAGGTCAGAGATGTGGCCAATCATCCTCTAACCCACAGGACCCCTCCCCACTCCCCAGTTATCCCATCCAAAATGTCAACAGTCCTGAGGATGAAAAACCTAGCTTATAAAAACTCTTATTGGGAACATTGCTTTGCTCTGTATGGAAAAGGTAATAGGTCTAATTTATAAGAGAACTTATACATTCAAACAAAAGTTGTGCTTCAATCAAAGAGACGTAAAGTGAGATTGAGAACCAAGCTCTAGCTTGAGAATTTGTTTTTTTTTTTTTTTCTAGGAGAGGGGAGCTTTTTCCATAATGAAAGCAGGAAAGAAGGAAACAATGGGTAAAGCTGCAGATAATTTTGAAGATGTGCAGATATAAATTTCCAGGTGTTTGTATCAAATGTGTTCTATTCACTCTGTGAGATAAGAGTTTAGGTCATCTGTTGCGAGAGAGGGAGGCAGCAGTGGAGACCTAGGAGGTTTAAGAATAATGGAAGTTGAGGGGCACCTGGGTGGCTCAGTTGGCTAAGCATCCAACTCTTGGTTTCAGCTCAGGTCATGATATCTTTGTTCACATGTTTGAGCCCTGCACTGGGCTCCATGCTGACATTGCAGAGCCTGGTTGGGATTCTGTCTCTCTCCCTCTCTTTCTGCCCCTCCCCTGCTCATGCTCAATCTCTCTCCATCTGTCTCTCATTCTCTCTCTCTTTCTCTCTCTCACAATAAATAACTAAACTTTTAAAAATTAAGAAAAAAAGAATAATGGAACTGAAATAGCCACTGTAGAGCATGGGCAGTAGCTGTGTTTGAAGTTAAAGGAGCAGGTGCATCATGATTCAGAGAGCTCATAAAGTTTGCGCTAGAAATAGCAGGAGCTCATTTCTTGCCGAGTGAACAAAGTGCAGGGCAGAGTTCTAGCCATTGCAAGAGACTTGGGAAACCAGTGGAAACTAAGGAGAAGCCTAGTTAAAATGGCTCGACAAAAACAGTGGTGGTTAAGGGAAACAACTGTCACTTGATGGGGATGGAAGAGCCCAGGTTTATGGTGCAAGATTGATTCTTAGTCCCACCTGCAAATGGGAATGGAGGTCTTATTCATTCATGTTTCAAGCATTAGCTTCATACTTACTAGAATAAACCTAGCATGTTGTGGATGCTTAATAAATATTTTTGAGTGAATAGTTGCTGCATATTGTACTAGGCACTGATGATATATACATCACTGAAGAAAGCAGTCTTTTCTTGTATAAGCTGGTTTGATTTGTATTTTTTGGCATTTTGGGACTAAAACAGACATATATCATACAGGGACAAGCACAGTGTTCTCTAGGACACAGTGGAGGGCCATGTGACCCAGTCTTGAGAGTTCAGAGACATGTTCCCAGAGGGAATGAGATTTGTGTATAGCATGTCAAAGATGGGGCAGAATCATTTTATTTTTCTAAGGATGAGTCCAGGTGGGCTGAAGTAAGCAGAACTGACACAGAAATTCACCCCTTTCCATAAATTCCTTTACCATTCCCACCAGAGAAACATTGTTCAGGCCTGGAAAATCCAACAGAAGCTCCTAGTCCAGAGAGGCCTTATACATATTAATTGTGAATCAGTTCGCTATCTTACATACTTTACCAAGTAACATATGTATAAATATCAAAGTCAAATTGCACTAAGTTAGGATCAGTTGATTGAAGATGTGGTGAAAGTCCCAAATTTGGGGTGGAAGGCAAGGATTTTATGCTGGGTATCATCACTTGAGTACTGTTGCTAACCATGGTAAGGGAGCTGTTGAATATTTCTACCTTGGTTTCCTTTTAGGCAGCATGAAATTTGTGTTGTCTCTCATGTGACATTAGTCAGTACCAAAAAAAGGATTCCTTGCTTGGAGGAAGGAGTTCTAAGAAAATTTATTTTCTTATTCAAAATGCATGTTCAGCTACATTTACAGAAAAACACATTTCTTTGTACCAATCTGTAATTTAGATAATTAGGTTATAGAGCAGAAACAGCTGTATTTTTCTGATGAAATAAAATAAACTTTTGCTCCTTCAGGCTTATGTTTTAAATTGTTGGGCCTATTTCTTGCTACTGTGCCTTTTTACATGAGATGTGGTGTACATGCTACCAATAACCTGATAGATATTAGAAATCTACTACTTTTGAGCGAAAAACTGAAAACATATTTATTTGTAAATTATTGTTTTTTAAGATACTTTAACATACTAATTTAATAATTCCTCATAATAATTATGTGAGTTAAGTATTATAATCTTACCTGCATTATACTTTAGGAAAGTAAGGAGGTTAAAGAGCTTGGCCTAAGACCCAGGAGTCACTGGGGTAGAGCCAAGTCATGTGGGCTTCCTTGCTTGCAGAGATCATGTCTGTTCTAGCCTCTTTCTTGTGGAAAACTACTTCTCCAACCTCATCTCCACGTGTGTTCTGACCGGGAGCTGCCTCATCTTGTGACCTCAGTCATCTGGGCTACACTAACTGACCTTGGAGTGGCCAGTTGACCTAAACTGGACTCATAATAACCCTACTTACCCAGCTCACGAATGCATGAAAGGAGCCTAGACAATTAGAATCTTTTCTTTCTTTCTTTCTTTCTTTCTTTCTTTCTTTCTTTCACCTGGATGAGGAGAGGATGGAGGAAACTTAGGGAGGTGGTGTGGAGAGAGATTCCTCTTCTCTGTCTGGGAAGCTGTTCATATGGGAGCCGGAAGAAGCCACTGAAAGGTGCCATGGTAGGCTCATTGAGAGTGGTGGTCTAAGAGAAGGAAGCTGACATATAGATCGAGAGGCACCCAGAAGCACTCATATCCCTGATCTAGTTTTCCTTCATGACAACTGTGTTTTTAACCTGTTGCCTGTGTGGTTTCCTGAGCCAATAAATACCTCCCTTTCCTTTGACAAAGCTAGTTCTAGTTGGATTTTTGCAACTTCCAACAAGCGCCCTGACTCATGCAACTACAAAGAGGCAGAACCAGAATTCAAATGGATTCTCTTACTCCCACCTCAATTCTATTTCCACCAAATCACAATATCCATCATGCCTCTACTCTGCTGTTCTCAGGTCCTTCTGGAATTAACGTTCATTTATACTGACAATACTAGATGAGTTGTGCCAGATGCAAGTTTCTGGCTTTCTCTCTTGACTTTTATGATTTATGCTTTCTGAACATTCCAGAGTGATATTCCTGGTAAGCAAAGCTGACCAGCTAGGTGGACTCAGGATAAGCTAAGTTTTGGGCTAAAGTAGGTTGTGCAGATCTGCACATTTAGAATGGCCTGGAACTCTTTGCTACCCATTTTCCCCCCTTCCAATAATTAAAGGCAAAGAAGTGGAAACATTAAGGATTTTTTTTTCAAATATAGATTGTGATGGTCTTCCAGAAGAACTAGTTTTAGAACTATAGGCAGAACATGTAACTATGGCTTTGCTTATTGTGTTCACTAGAATAAGATGGCCCATTCTTCCTGAATGACAGGAAGCTGTTCTTCACTCTTCTGAATTATACATATTATTATTGCATATTCCAATGTCCTTTAAAATCTTTTCTCTGATCCATTGCAATTGTTTTAAGGAAAATCTTAGTCATTTGAATGTCGTGGAGTCCTTGACCCATATTTTTATTCTCAAATAACATAAACATAGATGTACACTAAAAAAGTGTGTGCATTTACCTGTTGGTGGGAATGCAAACTGGTTCAGCTGCTCTGGAAAACAGTGTGGAGTTTCCTCAAAAAATTAAAAATAGAACTACCCTATGGCCCAGCAATAGCACTGCTAGGAATTTACCCAAGGGATACAGGAGTGCTGATGCATAAGGGCACATGTACCCCAAAGTTTGTAGCAGTGCTCTCAACAATAGCCAAATTATGGAAAGAGCCTAAATGTTCATCAACTGATGAATGGATAAAGAAGATGTGGTTTATATATACAATGGAATACTACTTGGCCATGAGAAAGAATGAAATCCTGCCATTTGCAGCAACGTGGATGGAACTGGAGGGTATTATGCTAAGTGAAATAAGTCAGTCAGAGAAAGACAGATACCATATGTTTTCATTCATACGTGGATCCTGAGAAACTAAACAGAAGACCATGGGGGAAGGGAAGGGGGAAAAAAGTTACAGAGACGGAGGGAGGCAAACCATAAGAGACTCTTAAATACAGAGAACAAACTGAGGGTTAATGACGGTGATGTGGGTGATGGGCATTGAGGAGGGCACTTGTTCGGATGAGCACTGGGTGTTGTATGCAAGGCAATTTGACAATAAATTATATTTAAAAATAATAAAATAAAATATTTTTAAAAGAAAAAAGTATGTGCATTTATATACATATAATGCATGCATTATATACATATAATGCATGCATTATATATAAGTAATATAAACTATATCTTTAATAATTATAATTTGGCATAGAAATATGACGCTAAATTAAATTATTTTTTCAAGACTCATTATTCTTCATAATAACTCCTCGTGACTGATAAGTTTTTTAACTCATTTCAACATAGAGGTGAAGAAATTCATTTAAAAGGGCCATATAATGCTCTCTGCAGTCACAAATTAATATATTCATTGGATATACCTTTATGACAAGAAAGTATCTCTGCTTAGTTGTTCTTAGCCATTTAGATATGGCCATTTTAATTGAACTGAATGGCACAACAGCAATGACAATGACAGCAAATACTGATTCAATATAAATATTCAATAAAGAACATTAAAGACAGAACCAACCTGAGATCCATAATTTAATTAAGAGAGTGACCAAGATTACAGTGAAGATTTTCAAAAGGTCAAGTCAAATTCTGCTTGTGTTCTCACTGACCTGCAATGCTGTGTGACAGGATTCACTGCCAAGTCAGTTTTAGCTCTCTCTTTTTTCCTTACCACACTCACACAGCTTCTATTGCCATCAATAGAGGCAATAAAAGGCAATAGAAACAAGAGACAAAAACAATAAAAGGGAAGTAGACCTTTGCTTGGGTTTCCAAGTTACTCATCACCCTGGTTTATGGACTTTCTATGAATATGTATGTGATTTATTTTTCATTGCCAAATCACCTGATTTCTCAAGTCCTGGCTTAGGAAATGTGATGAGCAGGGAGGCATGCCATTGGCTCCCAGAAAACTGTGTTTGTTACAAGTGCCGTTTGTTGTATTTTTACTGTACAAAGCATAATGTGCCATGTAAGTATAAGGCTTGATTATTTATATCTGAGGTTAAAGAAGGAAAGAATTAGTCCCTCTATTTTTTTAATTCCCATTTTTCCCATAGCAGTTCTGCTTTGCTAAACTCTTACATTCCAAGATATGATTTGCCAGAACAATGATTGACATTTTGATGTCTGATGTACAAATAATCTCTCCAGAATAAAAGAAATGTTAATATTTGGGAGATCTGAAATAATGCATAGAGGTAAGCTTATAGAATTTGGTGTAGAATTTATGTTTTTTCCCCAAAGACAGACAAAACACTGTGTGTGATACCTACTCTAAACTTGGTGGATGATTTTGAAGAATTTAAGAAATCACTTCTTTCTAAAGAATTTGTTAAAGATTCTGAGTAGTTGGAAAGTCAACAATAGAATTATTACTCTCAACTACTACATTACATGGGTCCACGTTTTTCTCACTTATAAAAACCAGGTTTGAGGCACCTGGTGGCTCAGTCATTTAAGCATCCAACTTCAGCTCAGGTCATAATCTCGTGGTCAGTGGGTTTGAGCCCTGCGTCGGGCTCTGTGCTAACAGCTTGGAACCTGGAGCCTACTTAGGATTCTGTGTCTCCCTCTCTCTCTGCCCATCCCGTGTTCCTGCTCTGTCTCTGTCTCTCAAAAATAAATAAACATTAAAAAATACTTAAAAAAACAAGTTTAATTATGCATCAGATGCTGCATTAATTGCATGTATATATTTATATTATATATATGTAATTTTTATGCATGTATTTTCCTTGTTTAACCTTCACAGCAATATGCACAGATTAGGCTCAGCTGCCCCCATTTTGCAAAGGAGAAGTCTGGGACTGTACAATTAAGTAGCTTTCCCTCACCTATAGCTAGTCAACAACCAGAACTGGAAGCCAGGTCTATTGGAGTCTAAAATCTACATACTAAACCCTTATGTTATGCTCTTTCCTTTTTGAGGAGCTTATAAAAAATAATAAAACAAATTTAAAAATTTACATTCTACCTTGTGGAAAGGAGACCTGCCTGCAGCCCTAATTCTTCCTCATCGTTAGTCTTCATCCTCGTGAGGGCATTCTTCCTGAACTAAAGCTACAAACTTGTTATATTTGGTGAGAGTTCTTTAATTAAACTAGCAGATTAGGACATAAATTCATAAGCATAACTGTTGAAAAAAAAAGACACTGGCAGTTATTCCCACCTAAAGTGTCACAATTTGAAAACCTGTTTGTGTGGACAAAACTGAACCCTAACTCTGGAATTAACTATTGCAGTGCCTGTGTTGAAATAGCTCAAAAAGAACATTTCTAGAGCACATATTTGTAACTTAGTGGTAGAGATACTCTGATAAAGAGTGAATTACTTTTGCTTTATGGATCTTTCCTCTTTTTTTTTTTTTAATTAGTAACCTATTTATGTTTACTCCTGGTAATCATAAATAAGAAATTGTCCTTGTCTCATATTTTTAGGATTTCTTAGTATTAGACCATTGTTTCTAGATAAAAAGAAGTTGAGTGTTTGAAACTTAAGTAACTTACTCAAGATTCCAACAGAGTTAGCCAAAAGAGAACAAGGAACTTCCTGGTTGTAAGTATTATACACTGTCAACTCAATCTGCCTTTTTGCCATTGTTCCTTCTTCAAACCCATGGGTTTTTCATGAAGGACAAGGAGGCTTGTCCTTGAGTATGATTGCCACTGCTGCTCTCTGAGATGACATCAACTCAAATTAGGGTTTATTTCTTATGGTTGCCATATAAACTTCATGGTTGTATTATGAGATGTCAGATCTACAAGTGAAGATTCCTTGTCACTTGCTAATTTCTTTGTACAAACTTTACCTTAAGAGTTGATTGCTCATGGAGAACAAAGGTTTTGAACTTCTGGCAGTCTTGAGTCAAGCTGTAAGTAGGCATTAAAGAATGAGATAGTATGACCCATTGCCCTTTTATTTTGAAACATAGTTTGCACTCACTAGGTATCTACCTGGTATGATGTAATATTTCAGGAAAGGCACTGTTAGCTCTGACTCACACAGGTATCACTGTTGTCTGGGCATGAGTGATTTCTATAATTCATTTCCCATGAAATAAGATTTTATTCATAGTGCTTTAAAGCTTAGAAATTAATTCTACATATGTATTGATCATCCTTAATTATCCAGTTTATTTTTCTCTATGTCTGATCCCAATCTTATACTATCATATCATTTCGTGAATAGCAGTCGTCTTTATCACAATTTTTGTCATGAGCTTTGATTACATAAAATTTGCCTTGTCGACTTCTACTTTGATGTCTTTCATGAGGCAAGCCAAAGATGACCCCAATTGGACTGGAACAGCAGGCCTGTTTGTTGGTGTCTCTTAGTACAGGAGACATTGCTAGACAGTTTCACTTTCCTTAAGTATCAACCTTTCGCTTCCTCTTTCACAGAACTACGCAGGCCCCCCATGGAACGACAAAATTCCTGGTTAAAAAAATTAACAATTTTAATAGCGTTTCTAAGATTCTTCTGATTGCTTCCTACCTTCTTTATGTAGTAACACTCACTGCACACCAGGATACATGTACCCTTTGATTCCTGTGTCCAGGTCCTGTAGTATTTCTCAAAGCTGTTGCACCACCCACGAGTCATTCTTGGAATGTACTTCTGCCTCCTCCCCAACTTCTGCTCCTTTAAAAATGCTATAAAATGTCCTTCTGTAGATTTCTTATTTGACCTAACACTTATTGAACTTACTGTCTTCAGCAAGTAGAGAATAGAAATAAGAGAAGGGCCATGTGGCTGGTGTCAATGTGGTTAGTGTGGCCCTACTCGCCACTTTCCATCAGTGATCAGAAAAAACACCCACATTCCCCCAACCACAAAGGCCAACTTACGGCTTCTGCAGCGTTATATTTTTGCCTCCTTTCCTATTACAAGAAATTGTCTACACTCTAATTATTTAGAGTCAAGCCCTCCACTTGTGCACTGGATCCCATCCTGGCTGACAGCATGACTTTGTTCAGGTTGTCTGCTTTTTGTCATTAGAAAGACTTTCTGTAACAGTCTAAAACAGCAGCTCCTCCACATCATTACCTTCTGTCCCCTCACCCTGCTTTACTTTTCTTCAAGGCATTTATAATGACCTGAAATGATATTATATATTTATCTGTCTCCTTCCACTTAGAACGGAGACTGGCAAACTATGGTTTGAGGGCCATATCAGCCTGCCATCTGTTTTAACAAATAAAATTTTAGTGGAACACAGCCATGGCCTCTTGTTTGTCTTTCTATGACAGCTTTCCTACATACGATGGCAGAGTTAAGTGGTCGTGACAGAGACTGTAAGACCTGCAAGGCCTAAAATATTTATTATCTGGACCTTTATAGAAAATGTTGATCAACCTCTGTGATAGAATATAAACCCCAAAAGGAAACTATTTTGTTTCATACCCTGCCTTAATCCCGGTGCCTAGAAAAATAGCTGGCACTTAACAGAGGCTCGATAAATATTTGTCGAAGATGGAATGAATGGACGGATCCTCTATGGTACCATCTTATCCTTCACACTCTCTGATTCAATCTTCTGTTTTTATTATCCTTCTCCATTTTCCATAAACTCTGTCTTCTGATTTGTGTCTTCATATTCATCAAATTTCCATTTGGAATAAAAATCCTAAAACTAAATCAACAAATTTTAGAAATAAAGGTTTGCTTAGAGGGACTTTTTTTTTTTTGATAATAGTATTAAAAATGTGTCCATTGTTTCTTTGCTAGCATCCACATCATTGTGTCCATTTGGGAGCAGAAACTCTGTCATTAAGAAATAATATTTCTTTTTTAACAGCTATTCTTCACAAATAGTTACCTAGCATACTGCCGGATACTCTTGGTAATGTTTGCTAATAATGTTGGCATTTTTTTGCTAAAAATGTTGGCATTATTTACCACTATTTTATTCCATATTTTATGGAGTTTAATTTCTTTTTTTTTTTAATTTATTTTTTGAGAGACAGACAGAGAGCAAGCTGGGGACGGGCAGAGAGACAGGGAGACACAGAATCTGAAGCAGGCTCCAGGCTCCAAGTTGTTATCACAGAGCCTAATGCGGGGCTCAAACTCATGAACTGTGAGATCATGACCTGAGCTGAAGTCGGACGCTTAACTGACTGAGCCACCCAGGTGCCCCTATGGAGTTTAATTTCTGTAGAGTAATCCTTGTTTTATTTTGTTGACTAAGCACTTTACTTATTATTAATGTGCATTATGTGTACTCTATCTTCAGTTTTTGCTCATGAGACTTTACCCAAAAAGTAAACACTCCTGACACATGCAGCTCTTTTGATTTCACAACTTACCCATGCCGGAGATACTTTCCATACTAACTTTGATTTCTTGCAGATGTGGAGGAAAACCAGTACTAAGCAAGTGAACTTGCTATGTCTATTCTTAAAACAAAACAAAACAAAAAAACAAACAAAAGTCTTTGCTGGATCTGATTACTCCTAGGTGACTAAAAATTCTGTGAACCTGTGGAGACTGGAATGTCCTGGCAGCAAAGAGGCTAGGTTATCTATTGGAATCTTGGGTTGTGTTTTTGAAACAGGAAGTTAAAATGCTAATGTGCCCAAAAATAATCCCAAGTGTAAGTTATTTCTCCCTTGGAGAGAAATTCATAATTGCATAACATCTGATAAAGGTAAAAATATGACTGTCAATATACAATTATTCATGTGTTATGAATGGATGCATCAAATCTAATCTATCAGAACTGTCCTGACATGATCACTTCTATGATTTGGTTTTAATACCCAAAAGACTTTCATGGTGCATCAGTCAAGGTGATTTGCTGCTGTCTTGTCATGAGTAGTGATGAGAATACTTGATCCTTCTCTCTGTGTCAACCTCTGACCTCATTTATTTGAGTTCTGAGGTTTACTCCTGGCAGATTGTCAGTTCATATTCAACCTCACCTATAGCTCTAGTTTCTTAGTTATACTTTAATATGTCTTATAAATTGTGATAATGACAGAGACGGCTGATGAAAGATATTTATTTCCAAATATCTAAATAAATTTCTGTTTATTTCAAAATGTAACATATGTAAATAAAATAATAAAAGTTTTATATTTAATGAGAATGGCATTGCTAAGTAACTTTGATGTATCCTAGCTTTCTAATTACCAAGCTGGTAAGGACAACTAAGATACTGGAAAATAAAAAGATTAGCCTATACCAATGCAATGGAAAGGTTTTTTTAAACTGTCGTTTTTCGTTTTGTTTTTGAGTTCCAATAGATTGTTTTTTTTCTTTTTCATAAATCTGTTATTGGGTACTCAAATTAACTGAATCTATAAAATCTACCAAGTTTATTAAGCATGCTCATCATTTTCTGATGAAAAGGAAGCTACATAGTATATGACAGTGTGATCAGGTTAAATCAGTTCCTAGGAATCAGGAGACCCAGTCCTGGAATAGTTTCTATTGTGTGATGTTAAACAGGTCACATAACTTCACTGGGATTTGGTTTCCTCATCAGGAATGGGAGAGGGTTGAATTAGGTGATCCTGTCTTCCCTTCCAGATTAGTAGTCTCACATTCTATTTTAGGGCCTCTGGGAAGGGCTTTGTGTTGTGGCAAAAAAATTCACAAGCTGGAATCTAGGGACATATTCCTTCTTCCATTTTTTATTTTTTATTTTCAATATTTCCTTCAAAATGAGGATAAAATTTAACTTATTTAACTTATTCATCTTTTGTTATTCCAAGGCACACCCAACCATGGGGTCAATGAGAAAATGTTCAAACATTTGTAAACAATCAACTTTCCTAATGCGAAGGCCAACTCAGCAGAATGTTAAACAGGGCAAGGCAATGAAAACAGTGTAAACCCTGGCTTGAACTCCTTTAAGAGGTCCAAAATTCAGTTTATTTGTTAACTGTATCTTCTTTATCTCTGTTTCTTCCACAACCATCTTTTATTGCTTAAGGCAAAAAGAGTGGAGAAAGACAATGCAACTGATTCATTGAAATATAAACCTCAGCATAATGATTTAAACACTGTGACTCTATTAGGCTGATCACCAAGCAGGACAATCAGGCAACTTGACTCAATATCAAGTTGACTGCACAAACTGTGAAGGGCAACCTGATGTTTTGGGTGCCCAGGCTGAGCCTGTTGCTAAAAACAACTTACAATGTTGGTTGAAAAAGAATTTTGATTGTATTCACAAGCTGGAATACTCAGGCTGTGAATTAAATGAAGGTGGAAATGAATCCAGAGAGGTAAGCAAAGTACATCTTTTGAGTGTTTTTCCTGCCCTGGATGAACTTGAGGGTTAATTTTTCTATCTCTGAAGTTTTATGGGGATGGGAAAGGAAGCCCAGGGCTTGCCTAACATGGGAAGCTTAGTAAGAGACACACCCCTTCCATAAAACTGGGACAGCAAAGGACTATACTCTAATTAGAAGGGTGAACCAGAATAAACCTGCGTGTACCATGCACACTGCCCCTCCCTAGGTATTTCAGGAAAAACTATCTGTATTAAACCTTGATGATAAGCAGAATTTTAAAAAATCTGAGAATTTCTAACCATAAACTAACCCTCATATGTGTGTGAAGACAGAACTCCTACTACCAGTAGTGGACCTGAAAAATCTTTTTTTTTTTTTTCAGTTTATTTATTTTCAGAGAGAGAGAGAGCACATATGAGCACACATGCGTGCATATGAGCAGAGGAGTGGCAGAGAGAGAGGGAGAGGAACAATACCAAGCAGTCTCTGCGCTGGGGCTCGAACTCACGAACTGTGAGATCATGACCTGAGCTGAAATCAAGAGTTGGACGCTTAATTGACTGAGCCACCCAGGTGCTCTTGGCCTGAAACCAAGTCCAGTGATCCTAGACTGGTGGTGCTAAGGCACTTGACAGAAACAAGTAGGAATCTCTTTCATACCTTAGAGTCCCCATTGATAAAGGCCCAAGGGACAGGAGCATCTCATTCAGAAAAGCAAAGCAAAACATGTAGATAGATGGATAGATAATTACATGTAAAGAAGCAAGATACCAAGAGTGAGAGCCAACAGACAAGAGACAGAGAAGTCTGAAAATATTTTGGAATTAATAGACACATATGTTAAAAGAAGTATGAACTATAGATTTTAAGAAATAAAGAAGACGAGTTTTTAAATTATAAGTAAGAAGCAAGCACAATTAAAACAGAATCAAATCAACCAGAGCATACAGAAATAAGACATAATAGTGAAATGAAGAATTAAATGTATGAATTCAATTGTGGGTTAGGCACAGTTCACAAGAGAATTAATACTCTAGAACTGAAGATATTATCAGTTCAATGAGGAAACAAGAAGGAAGGTAAAAAGGAGAGGATAAGAGAAGCTTAATGAGGATAAGAGAGGATAATGGAGGCTTAATCCAAAACAAATCTCATCAGCATCCCAGAAGGAGAAGACAGAATGGGGCAGCAGCAGTTTCCAAAAAGGTAATGGTTGAGAACTGATAAGAGATACCAGGAAAATTAAAGAAGCCCAAACAGGATATATAAAATGATATCTATACCTAAATGTATCATAATGAAATGGTAAGATTTTTTTTTAAAAGTCTTAAAAGCAGCTCTGGGGATGGGGGATATTGGGATGGGGTATGAGGCAGCAGAGAATCATAAATGGCAAATTGCAAATTGCAAAAAGTACAGAAACATCAAATGATGAGCATTTTGAGGCTTTTGAACTTCCAGGGTAGAGTAATAATGTGAGTTATGGGAAAGGGGTGCGTAGGGAGGTTTAATAGGCTTCATACTTACCAAAGCTCTGCTGTGAACCATGAGGCCTTAGTTGTGCCACTTAATTCTCTGATGGTCCTATGATTTTGGTACAGGTATCCTCCTCTTACAGTAAGAAAAATGAAACTGAAAGACGTTAATTTTTCAAGATCATATAGCTAGTAAGTGGTGAAAGTGAGTTTCACACCCATGTCCACTGGCCTCCAGAGCTTGTGTGTAGGGGGTTTTGATTTTTGCTTTATGGTTAGAAGGACAAGAGAAAGAAGAGAGCAAGTGAAAAATGAAATAAAGCCACAGTGCCATCTCATAGGTGTCCATGGCAGAGTTACTGGGAAGAAGACAATTCTGAAGTTACCGTGACCTAAATGAACTTTATTGATTGATTGATTGATTGAGGGTGCACATAGGCAGGGGAGGGGCAGAGGGAAAGAGAGAATCTTAAGCAGGCTCCTTGGCCAGCATGGAGCCTAACTTGGGACTCGATCTAACCACCATGAGATCATGACCTGAGCTGAAATCAAGAGGTGGACGCCTAACTGAGTCACCCACCTAACTGACTTTTATAAAGCACAGTGGATCCTTAGCACTGACAGATTTGGCATTCCAATTTTCTGACATTTGAAATTGGTTACAATGTCCATGACCTGTATTACTTTCTAAAGAGGACAGCCAATATTAAAGTCTATGTTGCTCATTCATTTCTTAATTCAACAAATACACATTGAGCTCCTAATTGGGTCAAGGACTGTATGGGGTGCTGGGGATGCAACAGCCCCAACCCCTGCTTTCACAGAACTTACATTCTACTACAGGCCATGCAAAATAGGAAATTGTAATGAAATACATTGAGTGATAGGTAAAGTCAAGTTGAGATGTCAAAGAAAACATGTAGGTAGCAGACAGTTTTGTTGGGGGTGGGATGTGGGAAAGAATGATCACAAAAGTTTGAACTCTGAAGGACAATGGTGAAAATTAAATGCACTTGGCACAACTTTGAGTTGTAAACTGTAAGGTTGCTTTGAAGGGATAAGATGGGAAGAAAATGTAACCTATTACCCAGCATCTTTGTCTCAACATGGGTTACAGCTTGGTCCCCACTAGTGTTCAGGTCACATCTTGTGGAAGGAAAGCTGGCCTGTCTGGGGGCTATTTCTTGAGAGGGAGAGGTGCTCTTTAGTGCAGGGTTGATTCTAAAGGACTGGCCCTTGCTCCCTTTTGCCACATAGAGACAAGTAGTAGACGAATTTCACCCAATGACAAAGCTTTGGTAGTAATGGGCTAGTGGGTGCTTTGAATGTGAGGTGGCATTGGTTAATGTTGGTGTTTATAACTTCCACCATCTTCTAAGGAGGGTGGGTACTGGTAATGGAAGACAAACACAATGAAGCTGGGCCCTGCTGGAAGGGGCACCGCTGCTGGTAACCTAGAAGGAAAGGGGATTCTGGAGACAAGAAATGGAAAAATGTCTATGAGGAATTTTCAAGTAGTCAGCTGTAGAATATGTGCAGTTAACTCCCTCTCCCTTTTCTTCCCCTGAAATCTTGTTTAAGGTCCACAGTTTTCAGCAATAGTTTTTGTGAAGTGGATTTATTGATTTTTTTTTTTTTTTGATGGAGAAGGATGTTGGGGAACTCAAAGAGAAGGACAAGGAAACAGATGAAATCTGGGTTACATTTACACATGTTCTCCTATTTTAAGCCCCCAGGGATACTTTTTCAACCCTAGAGGAGAGGGTGGGAAGATCGAATGTGCCTTGCGTAAAAACTAAGGAGGCTGTTTTCTCTAAAAACTCAGGATGACATTAGGATAGTACGGCTTAACCCAGATGCCAGCGTAAGACACAAACAGGGGAGAGAATCTTCCTTCCCTCTTTGGCCAAAATCAAGGCATGAGCTGTGGAGCAAGCTTGCAGCAGTCTCTCTGAGCCCACAGTCTCTGCTCCTGACCAGCTGCACAAGCTCTGTCATAATAGTTATGCCAATAACTCGGGTATGTCAGGAGATACATCTTGGGCACGTAGACTTGCTATTGTGAACCTGGTTTTAAAGATAAGGAAACAGCTGGGGCGCCTGGGTGGCTCGGACGGTTAAGTGTCTCACTCTTGATTTTGGCCCAGATCATGATCTCACAGTTTGTGCGTTCTAGCCCCACCTCACACTGAGGAGCCTGCTTGAGACTGTCTCTCTGCCCCTCCCCTGCTCGTGCTCGTGTGCTCTCTCTCTCTCTCAAAATAAATAACCTTAAAAAAATAAATAAATGAAAAAGACAAGGAAATGGCGGGACAGAGACGTTAAGAAACTTGCTCAAGGTTACCAAGCAAGGAAGTGACAGAACTGGGATTTGAACCCAGGTCATGTGACTACAGAGTCATGTTCCTCACCACCATACCAGATTGTGATTAAGAGGCTGCCTCTGGAAACCAGGCACCTGGGCTGATCCCAGCCTCCACGACTGTATTCAATAGGCTGGAAATAAACTGGACAAAACAAGGCTTATATCTGCTTTGCTCATCACTGTACACTCAGCAGCTGTTAAATGGTAAGTATTCAGTAAATATTTGTAGAATGAGTAAAATCAGATCTATCATTGCATACACAGGATGTCCTCTCTGATCCATGCTAAAATTCTGTACTCTGTAGAAGTCATTAGGACACACAAGCCAGAGCAGAAGTATTTTAAATTGTTTTGTTTTGAAAGATTAAAGAGAACTCTAATAGACCCAGGAATTAAAGGAACATGACATACCAACTTTACAGATGAGTAACCAGACCCAGAGTGTAAGGGACTCTCCCAAGTTCACACCATCAGTAGGGGCCAGGGTGGTGTTAGAACTGGCCAAACAAACACATTATCAGGGAGGGAGGGAGAGAGGGAGGGGAGAAAGTCAGGCTGTATTCAGCATGTCCAAAATGTAAAAACCACGAAATCTAAAAAAAAAAATAAGTGTAATTTCAGCATACCAGTAAGTTATGTGTCATTTAAAAACATTAAAGTGTTTTATGAATTACAGAATGAAAGCAGTGGTGGCCCGATGGTTTGTCTGTGCTTCTCTGTGCTTGGGCCTGGAAATCTGAATCCTGCTCAAGCCAGACCAGGAATTGCACTCAGATCCGTCACACCCAACTACCAGTCTATATATTCCTCTTTCCCCCTATTGCCACATGGAGCTGTTGTGCCAGGGCCTGACTTGCTTCTGAAGGAAATGCTCAAGGAGGGGTGGGGTACAGAGAAGGAATGTGTGTGACGGATCCCGGCCCATTATTCCTTTCTCCATGCTCAGGGAAGCCACAAGTGACACAAGCAAGAATGGAGCTCGTTAGTCATGTTCCTTGCCTTTGTCACATGTCCTTCCTCTCTTTTTCTCTTGCCTCTAACTTCCCTCTTCCCCTCACTTCCCAACCACAACAAACATACTTTACTCTGAAACCGCAGTCACGTCACAGGATCCCTATAAGCCTGATAACGTGGAGTAAACCTGAGTGATATATTTTCTGTTAGGAGCTCAGAACCATGGTATTCTGCTGTTCTTGAAGTGTGTGTTATCTTTCTTTTCTTTCCTTGTTTTCTAATTCACTCCTCTCTTAGGGGTTGTGGGTGGTAGGAGAGGAGGGCAACTGTAGGAGACTCTGTCAGAGGCCGGCCACCCTCCTGCTTTACTCCAGGGGACTCTGAGGGGGAGGCATTGAGTCACTCCCACTCAACACTGGGTCAGGGCCAGCCCAGGAGGAAGCCTGTGGCACCTCCCACCAACCCTCTCCAAATCACTATTGACTTTTCTTTAAGCTTTGTTTACAAAAATTCCTGACTACAGATAATGGTCCAAGTCCTGGAACGAGGGATGGCTGCAGATTGGGTGGAGCCTCAAATACATGCAACTTTAGGACCCCCTTTAAGAAAAAAAATGACCTGAAATTAAAAAAAAAAAAAAATTAGCATAGGACTTTAAAAGAAGGCTTTATAAATCAGGTCCCTTAAACTACATTAAACTAGCTACAACTATATTAGCTTCAGTGTAAATCCTGGGAGAACTTTGGGACTGGAAGATTTTTATTTTATGACCATAAGTAAGTTATGAGGGCAAAGATTGTTTTATTTGACTTTTCCATGTCTCCAACATTTGGCCACAGCACTGCTCATGGTGGGTAATAGGTACTGGTCCATGAATTGTGTTTGTGTTCAAGAAACAATCAGATAGGCAGGCATTGTGCCAGAGTGATGGGATTACCCTAACAAAAGTGCTGTGGAAATGGTCTGCTCTGAAAGCAGCGGGAACAGAAAGAAGGAAAAGGTCAGTTCTACTTGAGGCAGAGCCATAGTGATCACAAAAAGCTTCAGAGACAGGTCGATCTGTGAATTGAGACTAGAAAGATGAGGAAAGGTGTGGGGATGGTGTTGAAAGGCATTTCAAGCGGAGAGCAGTGTGATTCCAAGCGTGGAGGTTTGAAACCACATAAGGAGTTGAAGGAATTGTAAGTAGTTTGCTATGGATGGAGTATGAAGTACAAGAAGAGGGACTGTTAGCAAGAGGTAAGGCTGAAAGGCAGGGAAATAGGAAATACTAGAGGGGGTTCACAGGCACCTGGACTTGAGCCTGTGAACCAGAGGAGCCACAGATGGCTTCAAAGGCAAGACGACAATGTGCATTTTTGTACTATTATTCCGGCACTTGTATGAAGAACTGATTGAGGCTGCAGGCAGCAAGACCTTAGGACCCTACTGCAATCATCTAAGTAAAAGGTCATGAGGGCCTGATCAGATGCTGTGGCGATGCCACAGGATCAGGCAGGTAACAAGAGAGGCTATGAAGAGGAAATTCATAGAATTTGATGATAGATGTGTTGAATGAGGATTAGGGTGAGGAAGAAAACTAGGGCAATGCTTTCAGTCCTGCTTTAAGCAGTTGGATGGGTGGGAGGGTGGTGGCAACCGGGAGTGAGGAGAGGGAGCAGACTCTGAGTGGGGAGGGAGTGAAGTCTCTTCTGCAAGTGTTAAATCGCCGTGTTCTGGAATCACTCAAGTGGTGAAATCCAATGAGTAAATAGACTCAGGGATGGGGCCAAAGAGATCATTAAAGTCAGGTTTGGATATGGATTAGCTGTCACCACCGTATAAGTGGTAATGATTTAGGTGGTTGTCAATTGGATTACTGGGAGAGAACCTTCAGAGAGACAAAAGCAGGCAGCCCGGGGTTGGAGCACTGACATTCACAACAGGCAAAGGCCATTTCTGTATTTGCTCCCTTGGAAGTTTTGGAAAACTGCTACCTGTGTCAAATGGCACAAATGGTCCTGTGCCTTTTCCAAAGTATTCTACCAGCTTCTTCTCTTCTCTGGCTAAGAAATATTGAGCTGCTTCCTGGTTAAAAGCTTCCCTTTTCAAGTCTATACTCATATAATGGGTGCTCCAGCCCATATCCTAGTTTATTTTAATTGATCGGTTGATTTTTGTCTCCCTCTCTAGTCGGAGAGAGGTAGTCCCATGCTAACTCCAGTGTCTGACTCACTACAGATGGCCAGTAAATAGTTCCTGAAGTGATAACTGTGGATGGAAGTGGGTGCTGCAGGTGATTGCCTCCAGGCAAGAGAGCTAGACAGAGAGCCACTTAATTCCCCTGGGAGAAGTCAGTGCTGTTCGCTACTTAGTCCTACTACATAATGTGATAGCAATAATGCCATCCATGATAAGAAAAGTTATTTGTGCTTCAGCAACAGAACCATCATTTCTTAAAATCAGGGTTTAATAAATCCTGTCATGTACCAGCAATTGCACTACTAGGTATATATCCAAGGGAGACAAGTGAGAGGCACATGCACCCCAATGTATACAGCAATATTATCGACAATAGCCAAAGTAAAGAAAGAGCCCAAATGTCCATCAGTGGATGAATGGATAAAGAAAATGCGGTATATATATACAATGGAGTATTACTTGGCAATCAAAAAGAATGAAGTCTTGTCATTTGCCACTATGTGGATGGAACTGGAGGGTATTATACTAAGTGAAATTAGTCAGAGAAAGACAAATATCATACGACTTCACTCAAATGAGGAATTTAAGATACAAAATAGATGAACATAAGGGAAGGGAAGCAAAAAGAATATAAAAACAGGGAGGGGGACGAAACATAAGAGACTTAAATACAGAGAACAAACTGAGGGTTGCTGGAGTGGCTGTGGTGGGGAGATGGGATAAATGGGTAAGGAGCATTAAGGAGGACACTTGTTGGGATGAGCACTGAGTGTTATACATAGGGGATGAAGCACTGGAATCTACTCCTGAAAACATTATTGCACTATATGCTAACTAACTTGGATGTAAATGAAAAGTAAATAAATTTTAAAAAATGCTACAAAATACCAAAATACCAAAATGTATAAATAAATAAATAAACCAATCCTGTCAATCAATCCTGTCAATCAATCCTGTCATGTAATGTGTGGAGAGCTGTGTTTGCTTCCTGTTGGTTTTATTGAGAAATAAGTGGGATTTCCTGGCACTGGGTCATTAGGGCTTTTTTGATGCAGAGAATAAAAGGCCAGACTCTGGAGTCAGACTGCCTGGATTTGAATCCTAATCTGCCACTTACAAATGCGAGATCTTGGGGAGGTAACTTGACCATTCTGTACCTTACTTTCCTTATCTATAAAACGGCAGTCACAGCAGTAACTTCCTTATAGAGTGATTGTGGAGATTATATAACTTAACATGTAAACAAAGTCTGGCACATGTTAAGCAATCCCACCCTTGGCTATTATTGTCATCTGGTGGTTCTTTTACTTTAAGAACAGTTTTCCACAGTAAAGCTTCAAATGTCCATACTTACTATCAATTCAATATGTCTAAATATGGAACTTTTAATTTTCCCTCCTAAAATCTTCACTTTAGTTTTCTTCATCTCAGTCAAACATAATGCTATCGTGCAATGGTTCAAACCATAAAATTTAAAACATAAACTGTAATGCCTCCCTTTCTTTACTGTCCACATTCGAGACATTTCCACCTGGTAAGCCTAGCTCCCAAATAGAATTAAAATCTGTGTTTCTTCCATCTCTAATGACTCCACTTTAACCGCTGTTTACCTGGACTTCTGTGAGAGCTTGCTAGTTGGTCTTCCTGCTTTTAGCCTTGCCTTTCCTCAGCCAATGTCCCTCATTTTTAAATGTACTAGGTGTTAGACTAAAAGGTGAGCAAGTCATTGTCTCTAACATTGACTGTAAGTGAAGTATTATGGAAATGCAGAGGAAGGAGTGACTGGTAATTTGGAGAATGAAATGCTTATTTGAGTGATATCTGAGCTGCTTCTTGAGGGACGAACAGGTTTATAGGATAGGAAAGAAGGGTATTTAGACAAAGGTAAGGGTATGCTCAAACAAATAAGGAAAGGAACAAGAACGGCAGGATTGTGGAAATGGATTGTTGAGCAACTGGAATAGTGGTGGGAGGTGGAGCTGGGAGGGTAGACTGATGCCTGATAAGGCAAAGCTGGGACTTTTCCTTCAAGAAGAAGGAAAAGAATAGCACTTTGAAGACTTTATTTCAACATTAGAGTCATGAGTTTTAGGAATATAATCAGGATAGTAGAAAGATGGAACTGGAGGCAGAGAGAGACATGGACTGATGCTATTTTAATCATTCAGGTGACAGGTGATGAGGACCTAGACTTGGGGAGTAACACAAGAAGTAAAGTACTTCCACACTCCATTGGGTGACATTGGCCATTTTGTCCTAGCTAGGACAAAAGTTCCTTTCTATAAAATGAGCGTTTGGACTAGATAATCTCTATGGTCCCTTTCAGCATGATGATCCCTTATATGCCTTAGAATGTTTCTTTTGTTATAAATTTATCTATCCAGTTGCCCAAACATGGAGACACCATGCCGTCTACATCTTTTTTATCATGTGCATATAGATGAGTATATATAGAATGGACTGTAGAACAATTCAATTCAAATTCCAGATCCACCAATTTCTAGTGGTGGGACTCTGACAGTTATTGATGTGTCTATGTCTCAGTTTCTTCATCTGTAAAATAGGTAATGTAAAATAGATAATAACAGCACCAACTGCAAAAAGTTAGGAAGATTAAGTGAAACAATAGAGTTGAAGTATTTAGTATAGGGTTTGGTACATTGCGAGTGCCTATAAAGAGTGGCCGTCACCGCTGTCATTACCATCACCCTTGTCATCATCATCATCATCATTCTTACTACTATAGAATGCTTAACACCTAAGAAGTATATAGTACATTCCTGATGAGTGATTGGATAAATGCAGTAAATGAGAATAACAGTTCAGGTAAATTATATGAAATAAATCTCTACTTAAGTTTTTCCTTAATTATTTAACTAAGATTTGTAATAATTTCTATAAAGTGGATTAGCAAAACTAAGTCTCCCATGCAAATCTCCACCTTGCTATATTCAGGAAGTTTCATTTGGAGTGACATATATGATGAAGTCAGAATAGATGAGATTATGTGGCAGAATGGTCTGGTTTTTATGATACTCTTTCTGATATTTTTTCTGTTTTTGAAAATCAACAATAATTAAATTCTTACAAATTTCTGTTTGTCATAATTTTTCACATATCATCCTGTTGGAAGGTTTTACATCATTCTTGCACTTGAACTATTTGTGTGGATATAATAGGCTGGCAATTTCCAGATTACATAGCTGCTTTAGTTAGAATGAGTTGCTATTGTAGTCAACTCTGGCTTTTTCTGCTTAGCTCTTTTAGAAGTACATGTTATTATACATCTTCCATTACTATGTTCTTCTTTGCTTTATGTTTCTTCCTTTTGGAAGGATTTCAGAATGGAGATAATGATATAGTGCCACATAAAACTATCCTGTCAATTGCCAATGACATCACCTCTGTCTGTAAGACAGGAAGGAAAAGGGGATGTTGACATGGGCCATGTCTGGAACAACATAACATTGGTCCATAAACATCAAGTGTCTTCAGATCTTAAAGTGAAATTGATAATACAGCAACATTAATGTTTGGAAATGGCATTGTACCAACGGTAGGATAATACTGCCATCATAAATCTAGTTTAAAAAGCTCTGTAATCTGTTCTTTGAAGAAAGAACACATCTTTGAAGGAAAAAAAAAAACTGACACTATTTTGGCTTTTTAAATACTTCCTGTATTTCATTACACAGTCACTAGGTCCCCTTCCAATTTTAATAATCTGTGAGTGTGTGAACCAGACTGATGCCATATTGGACAAATCTGCCATGATGAGTACTTGATGACATGAAGCCTTCTTGAGCACAGTCCTCTCCTCTCCCCCCACCCAACACACACACATTCTTTTTGTTTAATCATACCCTTAAGTACATCCTTGGAGCATAATGTCCTTGGTGTGCTCTGGAGATATGACCATGACAAGCAACTATTCTCGAACATCTTCTTCCAGGGGGTCTACCAGCACATACTACCCAGCCTTTAGGGGTATAAAAGCAGGTCCTATGGGAGGTGAGGTTGTTGAGATCTACTGGGATTAAGGACATCTACTAGTCTTGCAGCCACATAAGACAGACCTCTGTCCATAAGTCTCCTTCCTAAACCATTTCTTGTCAAGCTGGATTTGTTGGCCTTTTTCTTCAGTCCTATGGCTCTTTCAGCTTTAGAGGTTGTTTTGGAGGTCCTTTTCACTGAACAGTGAATTTTGAAAACCTCCCTAAGATACTCCGATTTTAGTTCTTAATCTCTTGAAAAGAATTTTTCGTTCCAAAACATTTTTGTCACATATTTAATTTTAAATACTTTGAAATATAGATTATTTAGCAAAGCACAAAGTTTTCAATTATGCTACAGGAAAAGAAGCTAATCATTTCAGTTTTCTGAGATGGCATCACTTCATCTGTCAAATGCAAATTAAATAAAAAAGACTATTATTCCTGTCAACAAGAAAATAACTGTTGGCAAAGATTGCGACTGCATCTGTGGCACATATTGATCGCTTGCAGGAAGGTTGGGTCTTCCTAGCACTCACTCAGCCATCACCACCTTCCCAGAAATTAGGGAAGTAGGCTTCTGGGAGTCACTCTTTTGACAAAGTTCCCCATTCTCTGCTCAGTTAGCAGAATTTGAAGGAGGCCAGCTGGTAGCCACGGTGTGTGCTTGGGATGGGGGTGGGAGGAGGAGGCATGGTGACAGAGAGAGGGGCAGGTGGTAATGGGGGAGAGAAGGGACACTTTGGGGTAAACTAGGGTTGATGATTTATTATACAGTGTTCTAGCAGGCGGACCGTGCCTGCCTTTTCACATGGGAAGACCAGACAGCTCTGTGTCCTACTTTCCTCTTGTCCTGCCCTCTCAAATCTATCTTCCTCAGTGCTGCCAGAATAAACTTCCTACCAAGAAGGCTAGATCATGCCAACTCCTTGTTTAAAGTCCTTCAGTAGTGCCCCATTGTTGCCCTAGAGCAGGAATCAGCAAACCGTGGCCAAAGGGCTAAATTTGGCCTAACACCTATTTTTGTACAGACAGTGAATTACAAATAGTTTTTCCATTTTTAACTACTTGAAAAATTTTTTAAGAATATTTCATGACTTGTGAAAATTATATGAAATTCTAATTCCAATGTGCATAATTAACATTTTATTAAGGCATGCTCACTTATTTCATATTGGCCAGGCTGCTTTTGCAGAGTTGAGTTGAAAACATATGGTTCTCTAACCTAAAGTAGCTACTAACTGGCCTTTAAAAAAAAAAAAAATTTTTGAACCTTCCCTGTAGGATAAAACCCACTGCTTTCTGATTCTCACCTTAGCATCTGGGGATAACACAGAACTGCCTGGAGTATACCCCCTCTGTCTGGAGTACAATCTTGCTCTTGGCTGTACTCACCTCTAGCAGTTACTTCTACTCAGCCTTAAGATATAACTGTGCCATAAATTCTTCCAGAAAGCTTTCTGTGAGGATCCTCCCACACGTAAGGTTGGATTATTTTTGCTATTCTCATGATACTCTGTATAATCCTATCAGTGTTCTGGTCTCCTTACACTGGACCCTCCTTTAGAACTATCAGTTCCCTGGAAACATTTTATTCACTAATATATCCCACATCAAACATTGGGTAGGGAACAATGATAAAAAATAAAGATAAATGATAAAGGATTGCGGATTGATTGATGAATGAATCCATGTCCCCTTGACAGCAGTTTCTGGAGCTGCCAATAGAAGGGCTTTATGTGCCTCTGTCAAAAGTAGTACTTTCTCAAAAAATTACTAAGTGTCCACCGATTGGGATATACCAGTCTCCTTTCTAGGCCTTTATTCTTAAACTGCAAAGAGTCTAAAAGCCTTAGACTGCGGTGAGCCTATTTATATTAGCTTTCCACTTGGGGAGGGGTTTTGAGATTGCTATCACTTTAAATCCAATTCTAGGTATATTCATTGTGCCAAGACAGGAACACAAATGCCATTCAATGTTATTAAACTTACTGGCTGCTTACACTGATAAAATTTAATGTTTCCCTTTGTCAGAGAAATTAAAAATCAGAACAAGCATTGCCTGTTGATTTTAATTCTGATGTCTTCATGAAAGCTCCAATTTTATCACTGATTACTTCAAATAACAATAACTGAGGGAAAAGGGGAATTTAATGCCTAAAGGGAGATTTCTGAAGGTGGATGCAATGCACATATTTTATGGAAATATTTGTGCCATAAATATCAATGTCTTCATGGTAGTAAAAATATTTGTTTCATACTTAGGGCTAAAATTCCCACCCCACATATATATCCCTTCTTTTTTTTTTTTTTTTAAATCTTGGAATGGACCAATTTTAATGTGCTTTGTTTTAAGAATACTTTTATAGCAGGGTAACAGTGAAATAAAAACGTTACAAATTATTTTGAAACTTCCTCAGGCAAAATATATATAGAACTTGTTCATACCTCTGGACATTTTTTACATGATAACATTTTAGACCTTAGACAGTAAATTTTTATTTCTTTCTTAATGTCTTCTTTTTTATGCAAGATGAGAAACCCAGATACTTTGCTTATGCAAACATATTGTGGAAGAACCAGTTGAGTCTCCATTAGAAATGATTTTAAGACACCACCACTGGAGAACAGTACAGGACATGAAATCTCTGCCGTCTTATTTGGTTATTTTCAAGTTCATGCTTGACATGGGGCTTGGCTTAGCTGAGCATTGAAGTTTGGCTGTTCTATCACAAAACCAGGGTTCTTTTTCCTCTTATCAGCCCTCTAGTAGTTATCAACTTCAAGAAATTACAGGCATTTTGTATTGTTAATAATAGAGCTGTAGTCACTGTAGATGGAAATCGGAGAGAGATCATCCGAAATCAAGGACAAAGAGACATTTAAGTGGCATAAAGGCCCAAATAATACCAAGTTATAGGAGAATATGCAATCCTCTCCCCTCTATTTATTTTAAAAATATTATTCTTCTCCGTGTTATGTACTAGTCTGACAGAAATCTGGGATATGAATAACATGTAGATCAACAGGAACAACTGCCACGTCAATCTCTTGAAATGAAGTTAGTCCTGATAGTCAAAGATTAGCCTCAGGAGCTGCAAAGCTTCTGCTAACTTCCGCTTTGGTTTTCTATACTGCTTTGAAAACAGTTGCTCCATGGAAGAGGGAGTAGGGGCACTGCAGTGTACCTTCCCTAGTTTAGGATGGATTTTTACCTTCCAATACATGCTGTGGTGAAGAAATACCCCTGCAGAATTCACCTATAGCTCACTTGTCTAAGTAAATATTTTTTTCTAGAAAAGATGGTGCTGAAGAAAAGGCTAGAGAGAATCCTATCTCTACCTCTGAAAGTTCATAGTAATGTAGACAGGGTTCTTCAAGGGCGATTTGGGCTTAAATAAGATTTTGCCTCTGTCTACATTGTTGGAGAGGAAGACATTTTCTCTGCCTTTCCAAGTCCTTCTAGTTGCACTAAGAATCAAAATGATTCATGCTACATAGGCATGAAATTCCAAAGACAGGTAAAATGAAGTATTCTGTTATTCTGACCTTAAGAGAAGGGGTTCGGGGGTTGGGACTTTGAAAGGAAGGAATGAAATTCACAGGAAGATGAAAAAGAGTAAATATTTAGTCAATAAGTATTAACACATACTTAGGACATAGAGAAGAGTTTTAACATATTTTATTAAATTCCTTCTTGTTTACCACCTCTAGTTCATATTATAATGTAGTTATCTGTGGTGATCAATCTCTTCCTGGAGCTGGTCCTCTGTCTAAATTCTTTTTAGGCAGTTGAAGGGGAGGTAAAGAGCTTTTCCTGAATCTGCTGGGGTTTTATGGCTTTTAACTCAAAATAATCTTCATGCCAAAGTGACCCATCATGGGGATGGCCTGCCCTTGGTCCTTACAACATACCCCATTATAATTTATATGGTAATTTAGGGCAAACCTCACACATATTCAAATCATCATGGTAATGCTGTCATGCTTTATAAAGCTTCTTCAAACTCTTAAGTAAGAAACATAAACTTTGAAATCCTTGAAGAGGTAAATGAAGCTTTTTCCTCTTGGGGGGAGATGGGAGTGGAGGAAAGTTCATGAAGACTGGTGACAGAAAAGTCAAAGAAAAATAAGTCACCATATAGCAAATCTTCACTATAACTTTAGAAATAAGAAAAATACCACAGCGAGATTCTTTGGAAGCATTTCCTCTTTAAGTGCCTTTTATGTAATTACTTGATTTTTATAGAGAGATTGCCAGATCCTTTCCAGAAATATAAACTGTCACATTTTATAAGGCTGTAAATAATGAAATGTCCCTTCGTGGAAAATACTGCCCGATTAAATTTCAGAAGTCACAAATCTTGTTTTCCAGAACCACTGAGGAAAGGGGAGTGGTTTGTACTAAATAGTTTTGGTAGTAAGAGAGTGGGGAAACTGACTAGTTTTGAAGCAGCTCTCTTGTGTTCTTCTCTTTCTCCTTGCCTCAGGCTGTCTATTGGCTCTATGTGGAAATAACATTACCTACTTCTAAGTATGTTTTGAAATGTATAGTGAAATGTATAGTCTACAAAGCACTAGGAATTCCTCAGAAAAAAGGGGAGTTTTCTATGGCATTAGTATCTTAAGACAATATAGTGTTACTACTCTTAGGTCATTTTAATCTTTAAAACAGTCCTCATTTTTGAAGTATGTTACCTGTGCTGGCCCTTTAAATATATACACACACACACACACACACACACACACATATATATATAATCAGAATGTCAAAAACAGCCATTCTATTCAGAATTTACCAGAAAAAAAAGAAATAAAAGAAATAAAGTATGAAAAAGCTGTGCTGTATGATACCAATTGACCAGAGAGCTCACATTCCAGCTGATTAGTTTTAATATTATATAGGAAGAGCCATTTTTGGAATGACAAACATGATAGATTCTCTGAGTGAGTCCAGAGCAACTTTACAAATACAACCAACATGTTACCAGGTCATATTACATTGGCTGTGCTTGTGCTTATGACTAATTTTTAATATAATATGCAGAAAGAATTAGTAAAGAATAATATTAATTTATGTTTGGATCCCAAACTTCTTAGTTTACATGTCAAGTTGATCATATCTTTAGGGAAGCTTTTTTCTAAAGTTTTTAAGTAACAGTTAAAATGTTGCTAATTGGCATGAAATTCTTTTGATGTGTCTGGAAGCTTATATTATGGAAACTAAAATTTAAAAATACATAGTAGATAAGATTAGTAATGTAATGTACGTAATATAATTATAATAATGTAATTAATAATATAATGTATATAATAATATATGTCAACGTTTGGATTTAGAGTATATCAAATCCAATTTCTTTGGGGTGAAAACTAATTCAAATAATATTTTATAAGGAAAAATGAAAACACTCTTTAAGTTGATTTTCAAGTTATTTTTTATTACTAATACAATTTTGAATTTCAGTATGTAGCTTTCAAATACAGTCTTTTGGGATAAACACAGTTGGAAATATCAATCTAATTAGTAGAAGAACCTAGTCATTTTTAATAGAAAAGTGTGGACAGTGTAGATACTTCTACTTTGAATAGAAATCAAATGTGAAAATCTACTTTCTCTTAAAAAATGAGTATTTCTACAGTTCCTCTCTAATTATAATAGCTAAGCCTATTTGATACAACATTTTATCCAAAGTTTCAATTCATTAGTACACATATATGCTTGAGCCCTAACAGGGTGGCCTCTTCCAATGTGAGTGATGGTGCCAGAACATAAAAGAGATATATTCAGAAATAAGTGGACTAGAATCCATGCGTTTTTAAAATTCAAGATACTAGACAAAATCTAAATCATTTTAATAGCAGACACTTCACACACATGCAGTGATGTGGTATTTAAACTCAAGATGGAGAAAAGGTGACAAATTAGTGTCCCTATGACTGACATACTGTAATATTTTAGGGCATGCTTTTTAATCCATGGTAAAACAGGAACTCTGTCTACCTATGTGATTGCTAGTAGTAGAAAACTATCTTAACAAATGTGGTATATATTTATAAGCAAGAGCTCTTCTAAAAATGCTGTTTTTATCATATTGATTCAAGGTTTTCTTACTCATAGGAATCAGATCTCAGCGTGGCAGGTCTCCCGTCTCACACATCAGCTTGAATCACACATCTAACTACTTCTTTTTAAGTAACCTGGAGATAAATACCCACAATACGTTTTGTGATGATTTGACATTGGCACTTTTGCTTTGCAGAATTCTATCTGCAAAGTGTGACTTCTTGAAACATCAATTTCTAATAAAAATAGGAGATGTTCATTTCTTTGTGAGCGAAGACTGTACAACTTTCCTGCCATGTATTGCTTTTCTCTTGATGTCTACAATAAATTCAGATAGCTTCAAACAAATGATAATTTTGATCTAGCACATGAAAAAAGGGAAATGGCTGTTTTATTATAATAATATTTAAGTTTAAAATATCTGTTTTTTGTTTTGAGTCCAGTGGAAGTTTTAGTGAATAATATAATGTATATTAGTTTCTGGAGTTGGAGTATATTAAATCTTAGGAGTAATGGAAATCACTTGAGCATTTATAAAAGAAAGCAACAATATAGGATCTGATCCTGTCAGGCAGTGTTTTCTGCTAAATGACCCTTAGATTAAGACAGTGACATCTAGAATGATTCAGCCAAAATAATTAAGTTTGAAGCAAATAAGACTTTAATGTGGGGGATTCCTGAGAATTTGCTAATATACCAGGCATTATTTTGTAGGATGCCATAGAAAGTCTTAGGAGTCTATAATTGTATTTTATAGTTTGAGAGAATTAACAGTATATAAATTTAAGAAAATTTAGCACTATAATGTTAGAAAGTATTTATCTTTTCTTTTTAACTAAACAAATTAGTACCTGGTTGGATCCATCAATAAAATAACTTATAATTTCTTCAAACTTTTAATCTTCTATTTCCAAGATAAGGAATCACTTAATAGACTGGAAATTTTTTTCTTTTTTAAGTTTTATTCTGTGAAAGACACCATTATAATGATAAGTTCAAGAGCTAAAAGGTCAAACAAAGCAAAATAATCACATTTAAAAATCTAACAAAGTTTTGAATACTCAAAATGTTTTTTTTATTTTAAAATCCTCTCGATTCTTGTTTATGATGTCAAATGCTTTGAATTTCCTTGTACCGAATACTTTGTGGGTCTGGCAGTAAGGAGCAGGTGTTTGATTGTCTCATGGTCGTGCTAACAAGGCATGGGTCATGAAATTGACCAAGCAGCTGTTCAGCTTCCTTTGAACATCCTAATGATGGCCTTCTAAAGAACACTACTTGTTGCATAGGCTCCTGCGGCATGTTTTCTTTAACTAAATAAATGGTCATGACCTACAGTTGCATAATAACAGATACATCCATCTACCACTTCCTTAAATCCATTAATAGTTTTTTTCTTCACATCAACCCTCACTCCATGTAACACGTAGCACAAAACCAGTCTCCCAACAATTCCTTTTGGACCTTTAATTATACATGTAGTGACACTGATGAGCTAACCCACTCCTAAATTAATCCTATATTTATATAATGAACATCAAAACTGAATAATGCACCAAAGGCCATTCTACCAATGAGAGAATCCCAGAATATCAGGTCTGTGAAAGATATAAGAGATTAAATAATCTGATCTTCCATCTGACAAATGAGGATACCTGAACCCAGAGTCTATTCTGGTCTTGGGCTGCTGGCTTTAAATAGATTAAAAATAAATTCTCTACTCAAGTCTTTCTATTCCCCATACATTACACAATTTTCCTCAAAAGTCCTTCTGAGTTGCATAGTTATCTTACTCTTAAATATTTCTTTCTTTCTGAGAACACCCATATTTCAAATCTAAAAAGAAATCCAGTTTCACTGGATTTTTGAAAATGTTTCAGAGAACTTCTGAAAATGACATCAAGGAAATCCTTTTTAAAAATAATTATCATTCAATGGCATGCTCTCATTGAAAACTTCTCCAACATTATATTCCTTGCTATTACTGCTAATGACAATTAGTACATCATATTTCATTAATTCCTTCCTGGTCTAAGACACATAGGGGAATATACACAATTTCACTTTCATTGAGCAGTGTTTAGTTGCTTAGACTACCCCATATTAATGGAATAAATGGAATAAAGATTATGAATTAGATATACATGCCAGCACATCAAGGCAGAAAATTTTTCCTCTAAGAAATTCTCTATCATGAGCAGACTCACATGTGCAAGGAAGAGATCACTCACATGTGCATACACACACACACACACACACACACACATAAACTCAAAAAAATGACTTCTGAGAACAAGCCAAGACCAAAAGTGCATCTAAATCTACTGGAAAAGTGAAAAGTCCTACAAAGGAACATTTAAAAACTACTATTACAGATGACACATGATAGTTCTTCTAAGCTTCATGTTTAGCGTCTCCATCCCCTTGGGTGTGGGTTGTAGTTGTAATCAGCTATTGAAAGACAGTAATCTGACCTAGTTTCCATGGACATTATTTCAGAATCATTTCTGGAAGGCTGCCTATAATATGCATATGAGACCTGTGAACCATATTGGGAGTTGGTGGGCATATTATTATCAGGTAAGGATGCAACATTATACTCTTGCCTTGCGAATGAGCCCATACTGGCCTTCTGGGCTTGAGGAACACAGGACAGTCTCTTATTCCAATCATCTGAGGGCCCTGGGAGCACCTTCCTCCGGGCTGCTGAGACCACATTTGCCACAATGGATTCTTGGATGTTTCTGGGCTTAAAGGCATCATCCACTAGACCAAGAGGAGACTTTGCTGCTGCTTCCCAAGGAGTTAGTCTCTTGTTTGCTTTCTCTAGCCCATCAGTTGGTTTGCTAGAGTAGCTATAACCAGGCTGGTATATCCAAGGAGATGTTGTGGAGATGGTGGGTGGGACTGGCCTTCCAGGAAGAGAAAGGGAGCGTCCAATCTCCTAGAAACAATGAAAATGTTAGTATATCTCATTCATTTTTGTTTGTACTGATTGACTATTATTCCAAAGTAATCTTGGCAACATCATTGAGCACTGTAAAAATCAAATCTCCAAAATGCTTAGTCCTAAAGCCAAGACAGGCTGCTTCTGCCTGGTGTATTATTATCTCTGGTCTGGGACTTGGTCTTCACTTAGGACTTCATTGTTGCTCTCCATCTCTAAACTCATAGCTCCAATCACTACCATCTCTCTTAGGCACAACCACCACCACATGGACTCTGTTATTACTGGGAGCCACCCTTACTTATCTGCCCTCCACATATCCATATCAACACACACAGCCCACCCTTATTCAGGTCCTGTTTTCCTGGTACAAAATAAACAAAACAAGCCATGAACTACTGGGCATTTTACTTTTCCCAAGTGACTTTCAATCTGTTATCTTACTTTGGTCCACCAAATACAGGAAAAACAAAAACAAAAACAAAATCCCAAGAGCTACTTAGTTGTATTTAACATTGCTGATCTAATGGAGTGGATGGTCTTTTTCTTTTCAAAATCTATTTATACAGTGCTGATCATTATGTGTATCTTTATTACCTATGCATGGGAGATTGCCCATATCTCAAAGAAACATTCTTGCCACTTGTTTCATTTGCATTTTGCTTCCTTTTATGCATATTATATTCCTTATTTCTTTGAGAGTTTGTGTCCCTGCAACATCCCCTTGTGTATGTTAAATATTTGGTTTGTCAGTGTGAAGAAATATAATTTATAGGAAACTCTTGTATTCTCTCTTCTTTTGCCTCTTCTGTATTTCTAGGAACCCTGAAGACTAGTTACCTACTTAACTTCCTCACACATTTCCTTCTGCATGAAACCTCTTAGACAAACTTCTGGCAAAAAGTGGCAAATGTACACCTAGGGGAAATGAGTCAATGTTGAAAGTATTATATAACATTGTGTGTTTCTGGAACAAAAAGCACTGCCACGCTTAAAAATGCATCCAGATTTCATAAATGGTTTCAACAGCTTTTCTTTCTTAACCAGTTCTTAAATTTTAAGTGAACACCAACATCTGGATTTGACAAACTGTCTTAGATTCAAATGGTTTGCTTTTTTTTTTCCCATTAGACACACAAAGAAGGTAGATGGTTCATTCTTGGCTTGCATATCAAGAATAAGGAGGTTAATATAATGAATCTGGCCTCTCTCTTTTTTACCACTAAAATTTCAGTAATAATGGTTGAATCCTAATAAAAACTTGTTTTCATTAATCTCTTTATCCTAATCTAGATCTAATAATAGTTCTCTGGAGTATATAATCAGGGAGGGGGAACAAAGCCATTTTTTAGTCACCATCTTGGATTTGATTTTCATTTCACATTATTTATGCATTGGTTTCATTCATTTAACAAAAATTTTGTTGAACACCTAATATTTTCCAGGCACATTCATCTATGAGTCTGGAAATACCAAGATGATTTAAATGGAGTCCTTTCCCTCAGGAAACATACAACAAAGTACTGTTTTTAGCTTTGCCGTGGCAAGGTAGTCAATCATGGAAGGTCACTTTAGAGAAGAGACTCTTTACCTATCTTGACAGGATCAATAGGGAATTTTCTAAACAGTGAGAAGTATTACCATTCAATATGATAGAGAAATATTTAGCTCTGGTCTCTCATGGTATATGTCTATGTCTCCCTTTTGTCCTTACTAATAGAAGAAAGAGAATACATTGGTCTATAGAGTCTGTGAAATTTTCAAATTCCAGTGATACCTGCTTTTTGTGATCTTTGATCAGATATAACACCTCATGGACCTGTTTTAGTCAAGTCTTTAAAACAATAGAGACTTGAAAGGATGTTAATAAAAGGATCTGAGACTCTATAGAAATATAGGAGGTGATCCTGAATATACATATAGGTGACTAACATCACTGGCTAATGAGTACAAAAGGAAATAATTATCAATATATGTGAAATAATTATGTACAAATGGACACATACATTTCAGTGATAGGACATCCAAAACACTGGATGAAAGTGAAAATTTTATTGTCCATTTTTTCTCTCACCTTCTTACCTTGAAGATCTTCAGAAGAATGGAAACTTAACAGAAATCAGTTCAAAAACATTGTTGAATGATATTCTACTAACAAAGAGATCAGAGATTTTGTTTTTCAGCTAAGGCATAAATGTTCATCAGTTGAACATGTGAGCAAAAAGTAGAACTCTGAGGTATGATACTGAAAGAGTTAAGTCAAGGCTTTCTGAGGAAAAATTTTAAGTAGCATTGAAATTAAAAAAAAAAAAAATCTCCTGTAGAAGACACATATGCCAAATATAGTGAAGGTCCTGAAGGAAGAGTACAATTACCTCAATGAGAAAAATGACTACTGCTTTTCTACATATTCCTCAGACTACAAACATGCCTTCATAGTCCTTTAAGCCAACAATAGCACATAACTCACAAATTGTCACGGAGACACAGAGGTGGCATAAATAGTTCTTTAGGTACATTGTTGTTTCTCTTTGTGCCTAAAATATTGCAGTCCTCTAGTCCCTGCCTGCATGCAAACCCCTAATTTTAACATATTTCCCCAAAGCAATTTTCACATCTTGTTCCTTGGTACAATTTCCTCCTGCTCTCTGTCCCAAGGCTCATGCTGTTCTCTGTTTGCCTGGCTAAAGGAAGCCATATGATATACCCTGAGCCAGAAATGACCAAAGGGACCTGAAAATAACAGAGGTGTTTCTTCTATTCTGGAGTTTGAATGTCTGAATGTAGAATCCTAGCATAACATGGGTTAGATCCTTGGTTGTTGTTTCCACCATGGGTTGTATTATTATCTGAAGAACTTAAAATTTTTGATATGCAAGCACTTAACAGTACCTAATATGTTCCATGAGCATTATGTCTGCTGTAACACCAAACGGCTTCTTTGTTTTTGTCTCCTGCCACCCCCCCTTTTTTTTTTAATTAAAGACGTTTTTCCACTGTCACTAGGTGAAAATTTAGCAGGCACTGTGGCGTTCTGCTTTCTTTTAGGAATAGTCCTGTGGTCACGTTAGGTTACCCAAACTAGTTTATTTCAAAATAGAATATTCCATCCCTTGCAGTAACAAACTCCAATCTCAATTTTGAGTTAAATCTCTTCCTGTTTCAGGAAGACCTCTTTCCTTCAGGGGAGGCTTTGTGGTTGGCTTCTCCATGCTTTTTTCCCTCTCCTCCCCCAGCTTACTAACTGGGACTTCTTGCTCCCTGGGCTTAGAGTACAAGGATGGAAAAGAGAAAAAGAGCAGAAGAGAAATTTTACTTGATTTGATAACATCATGACCTGGCTTTCCACTCTCAGAGCCAGGTAGGTCCAGATGAGGAAACTTTCATGGGATCTTTGAAGATTCCTATCAGTGGGGACATTTTGCTTGTAGTCCTCAATTCATGCCAACTCATCCCTATGTTAGCTGATAACTTGTGACTCATTCTGCATCCCCTAGGAAGCTGACGCTACAAGGGTCCATTTGAAGAGGACCCAAGACAACCCTATCCAGCTTTCCTTCACTCCTGGCCTGCTGTGGTCCATGGGGGAGCACACATCATTTGCCTTTGGAGGTATAGCAGCAGATTTCCTGGTTCTTTGCCAAAACAAATTTTCAGTTCATCCCTCACCTTCCAGATTTCTTGGGAGGGTGTCAGACCCCAATCCACTCTGTCCTCCTGTCTGTCCTCATGCAGGTATCTCATCTCCACCTCTGTAAGAAGCCACTATGAAATTCTTCTCTCAAAGGGGTGGAGACCCCTTCATCTCCACCTACTCCAAACATACACCCTGTGGTTTATGGCAGCCAGAATTCTTCCTCATGAGATCTTCTCTTCTTGCCATACTCTGATCCCTTATAATAACCTAGACCTGACTGGGTGGTTCCAGAACTGTGGGAGTGGCTTCCTGTCGTGTTCTTTGTAGAGTTTATAGTTTAGTCTCAAATCAGACTTTAGAGTGCAGCATCTCTGTATATGAGGGCCTTGGGGGAACTTTTGCTTTAATATCCTATTATATCACATTATCATTTTCAATAGACCACAAAAGTCCTTCTCTCATTTTCTTTTAAAAATGAAATTTAGGCTAAAAATAGAACGAAAAAATTTTTCTAATTAATTCCAAGAAATTCAAATAGTCTTATGAGTTGAAACCTTATACCTCACTCAGACCTTGCTCTGGAGCAGGGGACTCACTTGTTTTCATGGCATCTTGCTCAATCCTTAGGCTTTAACTGTTGAGAACTTCCTCCTTATAGTGAACCAAATTTTGCCTCCCATAACTTTACCCCAGTGATCTTAAAAGCATAAAATACATCTGCTTCTACTCCTATACAGTCTTTACTTCACATATTTCCAGTTGCTTCCACCCTCTTTGGACCCCTTCACTATCCCGTAGCCATCTCTCATTTTCAAACTAAGGAGAAATAACATCTATGGTGGTCATTCTCTCAAGTGTTTTGCATCCTTCTTCCTCCTGTTAGGTAAGGTGAATTCAGATATAATATCTTTATCTTCTTAAGTAGATTTAGATACATAAACACAAACACCAAAGGCAAACCAATGAAGACATCATTCAAACTGACTGAGGGGCCCTGTCATCTGGCAGATGGCACCGTGGACATTGCATGTAGAACATTCAAACCGTGTTTATTTAGAGTAGTATGCCCTTTAAGTGTTCAACACATGAAAGAACATGCTAATCTTTAGCCAGCCCAATATAATACATGCAGCAAAAACTGCAGATACCCACTGAATTCAAGAATCACCTGGTGTTATATATTCCCACCAAAGGCTAAACACAAAGGAGGCATTTTCCTACCTCTGCCTTTAATAGTAGCCAATATTAACAGCTCACACTCTGTGTCAATAGGTGGCTACTAACTGACTTACATAGAGTATTTCATATAATCCTCAAAACAACCCCATGAAGTAGGAGCTATTATTATCCCTAGTTTCAGGGACAAGAACAAGGACAGTGAGACTTAAAGAAGGTAAGTAACTTCCCCAAGGGTAGAAAGCTAGTACATGTTGGAGTGGGGAAGTTGGACGCACATAGTTTCATTCCAGAGATCTTAATCAAATGTTAGACTATACTTGCAATGAAATTGTTTTGAGAAAACTTCTTTTTTTATAAAAATGCAAATCCAAGCAAGCTAAATGAAATGAAATCTTAGAAATTTTGGAAAGAATTATTTAAATTGTGATTGGGTTTGGATGAATTAATGCTGCCATCTTCCATTTGTCACAAGAACAAGCAAGTGCCAGGGTACAGGGAATACATCACACTTAGACACATTCCCTTTATGTGAAAGTGAGACACACAAGGGGCTCTACACTCAAGTCACCTACAAAGCTCAGAGTTGCTGAGGGCCGTTCTTAGTGTAACATAACCAACTTCTCATGTCAATTAAATGTTGATTTATCCACATAAAGCAGTTAATGAAGCAGTTTAGTTAGCTTCCTTATCAAACTGTCTAGTGATCAATTTAGCTGGCAGGAAACATTTAACATTTAAAAGAGAAATATAGGGGTGTCTGGGTGGCTCAGTTGGTTAAGTGTCCAACTTCAGCTCAGGTCATGATCTCACAGTTCATGGGTTCAAGCCCTACATCAGGCTCTGTGCTGGAGCCTGCTTTGGATTCTGTGTCTCTCTCTCTCTCTGCCCCTTCCCCTCTCTGCTCCCACTCTGCCTCTCTCTCTCAAAAATAAACATGAAAATTTTTTTTAAATAAATAAAAAATAAGTGTAGTCTGAGGTTTACTTAGGACAATGAAGTGAATTCCAAACCAATGCAACTGAATTATTTTTCCCTAGAAGCCAAAGAAGTTTAATATGATATATTTTGAAGTTCAAATTATTTCATACTATAAACCCTGAAAGCCAAAAAATTCTCTTGACTGAATTCCTGCTTAAATATTCATAGGGAAAGTGTCTCCAACTGACAAACGTTATTTCAACTCCTTCAACAACTTTCTTAAACACATGATCAGTAAATATTCATCACAAACATATCCTTTATCATAAGCAAATGCCAACAGAGGCAAACAGAAATAAATGACAGTTCATTTGCCTTTTAAATCATTCGTAAGAATTTCTCTACTTCAGATTCTGTGTCTCCCCTTTCTCACTGCCCCTCCCTGCTGGGTTAAGCTACCAACTAAAGCTCAGGTCATGATCTCACAGCTTGTGAGTTTGAGCCCTGCATCGGGCTCTGTGCTGACAGCTCAGAGCCTGGAGCCTGCTTTGGATTCTGTGTCTCCCTCTCTCTCTCCCTCTCCCCCCCGATCATTCTCTCTCTCTCTTTCTCTCTCTTTCTCTCAAAAATAAGAAAACATTAAAAAAATTTTTTTAATTACTATCATTCATAAGAATTTCTAAAAAGCTGAGGACTATGAAGAAGTACATGAATGGAAGAAAGCACCAGTAATTCTCCAGCTTCCCATTCGTGCACGTCAAAATCTTGGAAGTCATTATTGACGCTTCCCTCTTCTCTTACACTCCACACCTGATCTGTCAGTGCTGACTTTAAAATACATCCAGTCTGCAACCATTTCTCATGCATCCACTGGCACCATCCTAGGCTGAAGCATCATAATCTTGCCTGGATTGTTGCTATGGTCTCCTAATTGGTTTCCCTGGTTCCAGCCAAAATTATCCCGTTAAAACCTAAGCCAGATTATGTCACTTAGTCCTCTGTTTAAAATCCTCTCATGGCTTCTCATTTCAAAAAGGAAAATCAAAGTCCTCTCCTTGACCCACAAGACCCTGTAAAGTCTGCTGGCCCCACCCCTCCTCACGTCTCTGATTTCATCTCCTCCTGCTCTCTCCCTCTTGCTCTCTCCCTCTCACTTGGATCTAGCCACATGGGCCTCTGCTATTTTTTTTAACACACCAAACACACTCCTGGCTCAGGACCTTTACATTTGCTTGGTACACAGCCTGGAACATAGTACTTCAGACATCAGTATGACTTCTGTTTCATTTCCTTCAGGCCTTACTCAAATATCATAGGATCACTATTTGGCTATTGTCTGTCTGCCTGTCTGTCTCTCTCTCTCAAAATTCCCTATCCCCTTCCTTGTTTTATTTCTCCCTTTTGACTTATGCTTATTTAACATAATAAATACTTTATTTAATCATTTTGTGTATGTGCTTCCTCCCACTAGAATTTAGCTCCATGTAAGAGTTATTGTTTTATTCTGTTTTATTCATTTAGACATCCCTAGACCTAAAACAGTGCCTGGCAAGTAGATGTTTAGTAAGTATTTGTTGAACGAATGAAGTTTCTGTATCAGACTGCTAAATCCAAGAAACTTGGTTAGTTTCACAAAAATTCTAGGTCATGCCCAAGATGTAGCCCTTTCACATCAGTTACATGTGGTGATGGACTCACACACATAGACTCATCCCCACCACCCTCCACTACACACACACCAATATGCACACCAAGCCATGTTTGTCAAAACAAATAGGATTGATCAATATTTACAAACATTGATTTTTCTAAACAGGTAGAAGATTTTAACATGCAAGTAAAATGATTTGCATTTAGGTCAGTGCAAATGTGAGGGGTTTTAAGCTGTTCTGACTCCCCAGATGAGAAAAGTCATAGAATTTTATGCATGAATCCCAAAGAGAGTGTAAAATACATTTACAGGATTTAAAAGGTAAGACCTAAGAAGAAAAAGATAATGGACATTGGGATTAGTTAGAATTGTAGAAGAGAAAGCTGAAAGTTGATTTACCATTTATCACGAGTCTGCAAGCAGGTGTAGAAAACGGCACTTTCTACTAACTAATCTCTCAGGGGCACGTCTAGCTTTCAGGAGTCTTGGATTAACTTTCCTGATAGGGAAGCAGGTTAACAGGAGAGATATTTTTCCATAAAGATGTAGAATTCCTATATCTAGAGATCTTTAAATGTAGGATAAATGCTCCTTTGAGATGATTTACATATAGTCAAGCTCGACGTCAAGGGATAAGGAGAATATTAAGGTCATTTTTCTTCTACTCTCTTAATTAAATAGTCTCTAACTCATATTCCCTGAAACCTGCTTTTCTAAAGAGGATCTTAAATTTTCTTCACCAGTGGAGTTTTTGGAAATTCTGTTGTAGCACTCTCTTATCTAAAAAATGGAGGAGAGTGCCTGCATCTTTAAACAAAAATAGGCAGCATTATGTTTCTCATCAAGAATATTGCAGGGGTTGGGGCACTATTTAGCTTCTGACTTCGGCTCAGGTCATGGTTCATGAGTTCGAGCCCTGCATTGGGCTTGCTGCCGTTAGCTCAGAGTCCACTTTGGATCCTCTGTCCCTCTCTCTCTCTCTCTGCCCCTCCCCTGCTTGCTTTCTCTCTCTCTCAAAAAATAAATAAAACATTAAAAAAAAAAAACAAAAAAACAGAATAGTGCAGGGGCACCTGAGTGGCTCAGTTGGTTAAGCAGCTGACTCTTGATTTCGGCTCAGGTCATGATCTCACAGTTCTTGAGTTTGAGCCCCACATTGGGCTCTGCAGTAACAGCATGGAGCGTGCTTGGGATTCTCTCCCTGCCTCTCTCTCTCTGCCCCTCACCCCACTGGTATAGGCTTTCTCTCTCAAAATAAATAAACAAACATTAAAAAAAAAGAATAGTGCAAAGAATCAGGACTAATAAGTCATATTATTGAATAGAAATACATTGCTTAGATAGTTCCATAAGTAAAACAGACATCAAAAAAAGAGATACCATCTTGTCTCTAGTGCTTCTCATCTTGGCTCTGCCACTATTTATCTTGATTAATTTCAGATTAACTTTTAGATTAAATCTGGGTTCTAAAACAATACACTTTTTAAAAGTTTATTTTGTGTTTGAAGGAAATTCCTTTGTGAGAATGGGTAAGGGCTATAAATGACAATGGAAGCAAGCATGATATATTGGAAAGAATGTGAATTTGGATGTCACAGTGACCTGGAAGTCCGGCCTTTGCCTCTTGTGACCTACGTAGGCTTCAACCTCTCCAGCCGTAGTACTTTCCTTGGTTGTAAAATGGTAATAATTCTGGCTACGGTCTCAAGATTATGGGTAGGGGAGAGATTTCGTTTAGAAATCAAATGCCACCTGGCACAACAAATGGTGATTATTCTTGTTATTGTGAGAAGAGCCTGTGAGGTCTTAAAAGGTGTCAGAGACCTGGCAGAACCTTTTGTTCAAGAGGCAACTGCATAGGCAGACTGCCGACCCAGGATAAAAATAGGAGGGAGCCTTGCCTTTGAAGTGGCATTAACACTACACGCCTCAGATACTGCTGTGCCAGCCACTGCTTCCCTCCCGCCAGAAGCCAGAACGCAGGCAGCAGAGCTGACCAGAAACACGCACTGACCTCACCCCTCTGCTAGCTCCGGGTGGGCCAAAATACAGACTTCTTGATCGTTCTTAACCCTCTGTCATAAAAAAATAAAAATAACCACATGCAACTTAAGGTCATGAAGACCGATGTTAAGGAGGAATTTGTACATACACTTCTGTGGTCCCTTCCATCTTAGAAGCCATGATCGCAATAACTGAAACGCATAGAGTTTCTACTATGTACTAATCACACTGCTAGGCAATTTTTTCTATTAACTCATTTAACCCTCTCAACAACCCTATAATTTCCATCTTGCAAATGAGGAAACTGAGGCATAAAAATTAGTTACCCTAGGTCACATAGCTGTTATGTGTCTGTATAGGGAAATTTAAAAATTAAAGTAATAGGTAATAAAATTTTATCAAAATAATTTTAAGGCATTAAATCTATTAGTGAAAAGAAATGAACTACACCACAATGTTTTACCCCCTTGCTCTCCTTTATCCTCAGAAAAGAAGCATGCCATTCTAGAAATTATAGCCTATGAAAATAATCCTACTAATATAGACTGTATTCTATTTACAGAGCTGGAATTGACTTTTTGATTTTTTGTATTTCTTGGGGAAAAGCCTTAAATATGTTTTTCATAAAAGTCTACTTTAATTGGCTTGAATGTAAAAATAAAATCTTTTAAACACATTTCAAAATATTTTCTGAACAGAGGCTTTCTCTTCACAGAAGATTTGAACAGTAAAAGTCTGAATAACGTATTAAAAGTTCATATTTCATCAGTTTCTATAGAGAAAAAAAAGGTTTTTTTTTCCACAATAAACAAAGGATGTTGATCCTGTACAAAATAGATGAATTGTTGACATTGTGGAAGGTTTTTGTAAAGAAAACTGTCAGTGTCTGGAATATAGTAAGCACTTAATAAAGAAGAGTCATTATTTTAGTATAAAATTAATACTTACACTGGAAAGCCTATTTAAAATGTGTTTAAGTGTCTGAATATAGCTTTAGCTGCACATAATACCCTAGATACTTTTCTTAACACAAATCCAGGCCACTGTTGCCTCCCTCCCTCATTCACAAAAAGAAAAGTCACCATGAATGTGCGTTTGTCTATAGGAAAAAAGTGTGGATAAGAGAGACGATTTTTAAATATATTTTATAGCTTATCTGCTTGCTATTTAATGCAGAGCTAATACTCCTTAAGCAAACTCATTTCTAAGTAGAATGGTTTTGACTTTCTCAGAGAAAAATTTTACCAGTAAAGATTTTAGGAGTAAGAATTTTTAAGAAATGTATGCATACCATTAACAACCTTGACTGAGCCCTTTGCCTGACAACATTCTCCAGATTTCTTCCTGGCATGTGTTTAAGCTATCCTTCAATCACAACTCCTAATTGCATTAAAAAAACTGACAAACTAGAGTTGGTTAATGGTAATGACAAAGACACATCAACAAGTATGCAACATGTGACAACATTATTTCCCAAGGATGTGGAAAATACAGTATGAGAAAAATGACTTACTTGATCTTTGTCTCTGTTTTTCTGTCCATTACGTTTCTAAGCTTATGCAATAGATCCTTTGATTCATTTCCTGGTCCCTGGGGAAAATGTTTAAACTACTGTTCTTGGGAAATTTAAGATTTACTGCCAAATCATATTTATGTTTCCTTCATCAAAAACATGGCCCCAGAGTGATGTTTAAAATTAGGCATAAAAAAATACAACTATTCATCCAGGAACTCACCAACAACTTATTTCCTTAAGCACAGAATAGGAAAAATTTTGCTTAATTGCCTTACCACATCTCTCTGGTCCAAGTGGTAAGTTTTATTTCATGATATCTTTCTTGTCTGAGGGATTTACGCAGTAATTTCATGTATGTCAGTTTATTTTAAAGAGACAGGAATGTCATAAAGTGAGTGGGGTTTTCAGATGAATGATTGTTTTTTTGAAATAGATAAAAGGCCACAAAGAGGGAAAAAGAGATTAAAGTGGAGTATACAGTGATGGTCAGGATGGTATACTTTTCAAATACAAATGAAGAATGTGGAGATATCTTTTACCAGACGTCTCCCAAGAACATTTCTTCAAAATAGGTCCTTATAAGTACACATTTGAGATTGAGAGAAGAGGCTCTTTCATAATATGTATGTCTGAAATTCTTAAACAACTCTCCATTAAAACAAACAAAAAAATAAAAAAAAACACTGGGTAAAGGATGTAAAAAGAAGTGTCTAGAGCTTATCTATTTGTAAAAAGATTCCTAAGTTACACCTGTCAAAAATTTCTGCTCAAATTTGTTTTGATCTAGTTCTTAAGTATTATGACACCCTTTCTGATCATAGTGTTCAGACTTTTCAGCTCTATCCTTGTTCTTAACCTTGGCCTATTTTGGAAATGGTAATTTTAATGCAGGTAAGTTCCTTTTAAAATATGATTAGTAGACCAACAATTGTTGACCATCAGGAGTCACACAAGAGTATGACCTAAGATGGAGCTTTTGTGTGTGTTTTAGCTAGGAGGAAAGTCATCTCCAGATTCTTCACTTAAAGGGCCTAAAGGAGGCGGGGGCAGAAGGGACAATCTTCTACAATTTATTACTGTGAGTCAGTTATTTCCAGGTGAAATGCAACTTCAATGTTGCAACTAGTTGCTAAATGCAGTTCAGTCTAGATCAGTACTTTTTTTTTTTTTGCACAAAGTGAAGCCTACATGTGACTTCGATACACTGATAATTAAACATTTATGCACCATTCATAAGACAGGATTTTGACATTGACCATGGTTGACCGTGCTAGGTAGAATATCATAGAAATTTAAACAACAAAAGGACAACAAAACAGAGGTTGAATAGTGACAGCAAAGAAAATAAATACTAAATGGTTCTTCTTTATAAAAGACTGCTTTCTGTATGAATGTATGATACATTTGACATAATTTTATATAATGGAACATGAGCACTCTACCGACAAAGGATGGAGGTCTAGTGATGCAGGTGAAATGATAAGCAGAGGCTACTGAAGTTCTGCTCTACAGCATGTCAGCTGTTTCTCACCTTACCCCAGGGTACCTTGTGGCTGCTGGGGCCTAGAGGCTGCTCTGGGTTTCACAATTCTCTCCCTCCTCCAGACATTATCTGTGTGTGTTTCAAGAATAGTCGTGGGTAATTATAATTACACTTCCCGGATGCTAGAACCGAAGCAAATCATTCTAGTCATGGCTTCAAGAAAAGAAAAATTATTCTCTTCTAAGCTCTGCTTTTTCTCATTAGAGAAATGATGTACTTAATTTTTTTTTATTGTTTATTATTTTTGAGAGAGAAAGAGAGAGAGAGAGACTGAGAGCAAGCAGGGAAGGGGCAGAGAGAGAGAGGGAGACACATAATCGGAAGCAGGCTCCAGGCTCTGAGTGCTCAGGACAGAGCCCAAGGCGGGGCTCAAACTCACAGACAGCGAGATCATGACCTGAGCTGGAGTCAGCCGCCCAACCGACTGAGCCACCCAGGCACCCCTGATGTATTTAATTTTAAAATGTGTTTCCTGTGGCAAAGATCCTGGAATTTAAGAGGTAAGGAACAGAGAAATTTTATTTTGTCAGGTTTTAAACTGAACTTGGCTTTTAAAAAGTATTGAACTACATCAAAATACTCTCAGAACCTAAAAACCCAGATTAAAAAAAAAACTTTTTTTTAATGTTTATTTATTTTTGAGAGACAGAGAGAGACAGCATGAGCAGGGGGAGGGGCAGAGAGGGAGGGAGACACAGAAACCAAAGCAGGCTCCAGGCTCTGAGTGGTCAGCACAGAGCCTGATGCGGGGCTCGAACTCACAAAGCTGAGCCAAAGTTGGATGCTTAACTGACTGAGCCACCCAGGCGGCCCCCGTATTTTTTAAAGAAGATATTTATATAGCAAATTATAAAAAGTCAGAGATGGAAGGGATTGGAGATCCTGCAATCCAGCTTCCATGAGACATAGGAGTTCTTTTTACAATACACCTGATAGGCATTGCAGTGGTAAAGGCACAGGCTATGAAAGATAAACTTGGAGTCAGCCAGTGGGTATGCCATTTTAGGACTATTTGTGTGACTTTGGGCAATTTTCTTAACCTCTTTGAGCTCCAGTTTGTTTATCAATTAAAAAAAAAAATAAGGGTAACTTTCCTCCAAATAAGGTTGTCATGAGAATGAAATTAAGTACGTGTATTAAAGCTCTTAACATTTATGCGTCCAATATATGTGTTAATTCCTTCTCCACCTCTTCCCCATCAAGATTTTGAAGTTTTAAGTTAAACTGAAACTTACTACCTTGTAACTTCTGTTCATTAGTCCTAACATTTCTTTTTCATCAACAGTGACGTTTACTCTCTCATCCACACCAGAGTTCCTCAAATATCCAGCTCTCCTATCTCTCATTGGTCTCTTCTCCTCCCACTGGTAAGTAGACATTTATCTCATATTATGGAACTTCCAGAGGTCACCATCCTTTTTGTGTTAGAAATAAACTTCAGTGCGTCAAAGACCTGAAAAACAATACTGTTGTGGTAATCAAAGCTGCTACTCAGTGGGTCTACTTGTCCCTTTGTTCTGTACATTCTTCTAATATTTAAGCAGCTTCCGACTGATTTTGCATTTTGTCAATCTACCACACCATTTGACCATCTTAAAGTAAAGGCACAGCAAAAACATTGGGCTCTTTGTCCCTGTGATCCTTAAGGTACACAAATTTCTTTTTAGTTTTGAAAGTTTTAAATCATCTTTGTTTTCATTTTAAAAGGCTAATTGCTCTAAAGTTCTCCTTCAGCCTAGATCCCCAAATAAAAATGTTTTGATGACTGCCGGAGAGATTTAAGTTAGGTATTAGTAAGAACATTTTTGACTGGAGATAACACACTCTATTGCCCTACAGCCAAGGGAAGTCCCACAATCCCTTTCGCCAGAGATAAGAAAAACCAGCCAAGGAACTTTGTACAGTCCCTTCTCTAGATGATAAAATTGTATCATTCTATTCCTAGAAATCTTTATTCTCAGCCTTGATGAGAAGCAGGGGGTCAGATAAAATCACATCTGAAGGCCCTCTTTATTCTTCTGTTTAAGAAAATAAATAAAAATGAATGTTTAGAGCAAATTATTCACAAGTTTTAGAATGGCTGCCTGGGAAGCACTTTCTGAGCAGGAAGAGAGTTTGCTGCCATCTCCTGGACCTCTGGTATCAAGGCCAGTCCGCAAGGTCAGCACTTCAATGCCTGCTCACTTCAGACAAGGCATCAAGAGCATTTGAAATCGGGTGCAGTTGACAAGTCTGGCTGTGTCTGACTGGATAAACTGGAAAATTATTCATGGGTTTCAAAGAATAAGGTTGACCTAAGTGTTTTGTGGGTTAGAAAAGTGTTTTTCAGAGCGTGGTTCACAATCATTAGCATCAGAATCACCTGGGGTGTATGTTACAAGAACAAATTCCTGGACCCCACCCAGACCTACTAAATCAGAATTTCCAAGGTGGGAACAGGGTGGGGAAAAGGTCTTAATTTCCCCCGGGGAACAAGGGTTGGAAAACTGTGTGTTCGAACACTGTGAAGGCAATACTTGGCTAAAACCAAAGTGCTCTATATAAAGGAAATCTTATTGGTTGGTAAACTGAAACGTACAATTAAAATAAAAACTTCTAAGTGATATCATTTGCTTTGCTTTTTATTTCAATAATACCACCCACTGAGTTGTAACATTTCGCTGGATGTTTCATAATGTAGAATTCAAAATCTAGTTAGCTTTTTTGGGTTTATATGAAGAATTATAATTGGTGCCATCAGATGAGCATTAACAAGTGGTCCAGCTGGCAAGATCATCAATAAACTCTTGACTGTGATATAAGAATAAAACAAGACCTAATTGTGGAAGAACTGGTATGACGCTTAGCATTTTACTTATATTAGGCCAGCCTATTCTTTGGTGATTTTTAGCTCTAGAGGAAGGCTTTGTGAACATTTCTTTACCAATCTGAGGGCTATGCAATTCAAGAAAGAGATATTGTTTTTTACTTTTTAAGAAAAAAATGTAATTAAATGGCACAGAAGGGAAACAGAACTAAATCCATGGAAATGTATTTGAAACAAAAGCAATTTTGGCTTCAGATAAAATTTTCAGCATCTCACCTTGTTTTGATTTTTTTTTTTTTTTCTCTTCAAGATTAAGTCCTGACTTCTGCTTCTGACTCATAAAGAGTCTAGAAGTACACCAGAAAACCCACCAAAATTCCCTGGGTTTTAAAGGCAGCTGGAATTCTAGGTTCCTCCCTACGTCAGTCACTCAGCTTCTGAGAATTGTTTTTCATCACTTGCTCTGTGAGCTGGGAGTTTGCTCTCTTCAGATAGAGGTTTCACTCTGTTTTTGGAAACTGCTCACGCTTCTCAGGCAAGGGGATCAATTACTCTAAAAAGGCCAGGTTACTGACCCTTTGTCCTGGGACAGTGTTGGGGAGGAGGGATAAGAACAGCTGTCTGCAGCGCCTTCAGAGGTCAGCCAGGTTCTGTCAGAGCCCCAACTGTTGCAGGGCTGAATTGGGGTAGCCTCGGCGATCGGGCTGCCAGCTGTTCCACTTTCTGTGTGATAGACCTATTTAAGCTTCAACTATCCTACCAGAACCTTACTCAGAATGCCAGCTACCCAATTTTGAGAATATATTTAATTTACAAGCCTTTTGCCATAAGAATTCTCTTTATAGTGCTAAGTGTGCCCCCACTTGTTTTATTTAACATTGATACTTTGAATTGAACACAGTCCTTTACAGTGGAGTCTCAAAGCTGATGTTAAGGGTGTGTTGTTGTTGTTTTTTAAATATTGAACCAGTCTTTTTGAGTCCTGGTCTCATTTTGTATATTATTACAACAATGCTAGTACAACAGATGAAGATGAAGAAGAAAACAATTGTCCAACAGGCTGAATAGAGAGGAATATAGACATATAAAGCTTCAGTAAGAAAACAGAGAAGAAACGATTTCTCAGCAAAAGACTCTTGAGAATAGATTATTTGTGTCCATAGGAGATTTATACACAGTGCTTCTGCTTTTTCTATTTTAGTTGTGTTAGATCCCTTAAACTGGAATTCACACTAACAGAAGAAAACAAAAGAACTTGTTTAATCGTTGTGTGTGTGTTTTCCTCCTTGGAAGTTTTTGAAATAGTAGCTATTGTTTGTTAAGTGGCCTTTGCAATAATATTAATAGCTAGCATATGTTGAATGCTTTCAATGTGCCAGGCACCATTCTATACACACAACACATTGATTCGTGTGATCTTCACAATGTGTGAGGTGCACCTACTATTGTCCTCATTTCACAGCTAGGGGCACTGAGGCTCAAAGAGGTGGAATCATCTGCCTAGAGTCTCCCAAGTGGCAAGAGGTGGGCCTGGGATGCAGCTCCCAGCAGTTTGGCCTGGGTCCACACTTACCCACTACAAGCTGTGCCTCTGTATGCTTGCTGTTTGTATGCACTGTCCCACGTAATCATCGGTGAATTTCATTTAAGGACTGGTTACCTTTTGCATCTCCTAAATCAAACCATGCCTTTTTAATGAAAAAACTGGGAGAAATGTTTTTCTGCATTGTTGTTATTAAAATTTGAGAGATTTCTCTTCATCGCTATTCTTTTTTCCCTTTATTTACCTGGTATAAATTTACACAGCCCTAGTAAAATATGACACTATTTGGCTGGAAGTGGGTGTTTGAGGAGTTTGGTCTAGTGCATATCTGTTCAATGGTGACTAGAAAAATGTTAGACTTCCCCCTGCCAGTTATTGCATTATAAGCAAATAAGATAGGCCAGCAGAAATAACTATAAAAACTATAAAAAACTATAGCTTTTCCCCTCCCTTCGTACCTGCTTACAAGTGTCTATCGTTTGGGGCTACCAAACTCTTAAGAAGTCCTTTTAATATTTCTAACTTTGATTTAGAAGATTTAAAGTAATTTTTGGGTTAGTTCTGAGACAGGTAAAGCTTATTGCTCTGATGGACAATTCGTTTTATCTGTGACCATTGTCTTGGGATCAAGAGAGGTAATGTAGCCTTGTGTTTAGAGAATGGCTCTGGTGCTTGATTGTTTGGTCTTCAGGCTTATCCCTACCTCCTTAGACAAGTTCCTTAAGTTTTCTTTACCCCAGTTTCTCATCTGTAAAGTGGAATGATCACAGTATCTACTTTATAGTCATTTTGTGATGACTAAAAAGTCACCATTTGTTAAGTGTTTAGAATGGCAGCCAGTGTATTAGAAGCCCTTGTAATTATCATCCTGTTAATGGCTCTATGATCTTAAATTAAGGCAGTGAAGCTCTACAAATATAATGAGGGGGGTTTTACAATAAAATCAGAAGTTCACATCTTCTCTCCTTGAGGTTGGTGATGGGAATGTTCAAACCCATGTTTGGAATCCATTACACTAGTTTCTCAGGAGATGTTTTCAAAATAACAATGAGATATAGGTGAAGAAAAAAAAGCTACTGGAAAAAACATAAGGTGTAACAATGTCCTTGCTGAGAAGTCTTTGACAGAAATACTGTTGAGAAATCCTCCATTGAGGACACTGTGGCAGGAAAGGTTTGCTGTCTCATGCATATCCAGGATAGACAAGCCAGAAGAGACTTCATGCAATTCTAAGTTTCCAGTGATGATTATTTTTTAGATTATAGTTTGAAACACTGGAAGCTTGTGACCCTCTCATCATTATTCTGTTTAGAATTATTCTTGTTGATACGTCTCAGTTATTATTGCTTTAATAGCAAGCCAAGCTGGGTGCTGATTCACTATTTAATAAGGACGTTCCCTGAATTACACTTAGTCAAAATGGCATGAAGCCTAGGAGGGCACTTCCTTTTATGTAAAGACTTTGTGCTTTATTTTTTTAAGTGACATTCCTTCCAGTCTCAGCCCATAAATATCACCTATTCATCCTGAAATAAGAAAATGAAAGAATTTGGGTAACTAGTACAAAATCACCGTAAAATCCATCTTTTTAAATTATTAAACAGGTGCTTCTTTTTTCAGAGACTGTTCTTCACTTTCAACATACTATCATAGCATCTGATTTTATGAGCAATCTTGGTAAGGGGGTCCTTTCTAATGTCATTCAACATGGTCAAAGTCACCTATAAAGCCTCTACAGAGTAGCTCTTGCTAGTTTGGGGAGCACACAATTTACAGGTCTCAGGGAATGGTATTCTGGGGTCTAATGAGATGGTGAACACTATGTGGTACTGAAGGGAGGGTCCAGGCTTGGATCTCAGACAAATGTCTAGTTCCAACCCTATCCTACTACTTATAAGCTTCGTGATTGTTGGACAAGTTTTTTAGCCTCTCTGAGCTTCAGACACCTACACCTCATCTGTAAATTGGGAGTAATACCTTCCTTTCAGGGTCATTCTGAAGAGTGAATGAAATCACACTGTAATTGTTTGGGAGTGCAAGTTCACATTGACTCCAGAGTCCACTATGTAACACTGTGTGATCTTGGACAAGTTCTTTAGCTTCTTTATGCCTCTGAATCCCAACTCTAATTTATAAACTGGGAATAATGATAGTATTAATTTCATAAGGACTACTGATTCAGAGATAATCTTTGGTGATTGCTGGTGGGGGGCAAAGGGGGACATGGTTGAAATGGTGAGGTGGTCAAAAGGTATAAACTTTCAGGTTTAAAATAAGTACGCCTTGAGAATATAATGTACAGCATGGTGACTACAGTTAATAATGCTATATTATATATTTGAAAGTTGCTAAGAGAGTAGATCTTAAAAATTCTCATCATAAGAAAAAAAATTTATAACCGTGTGGTGATGGCTGTTAACTAGACTTATTGTGGTGATCATTTCACAATAAATACAAATATTAAGTCATTATATTGTACAGCTGAAACTAATATAATGCTATATGTCAATTATATGTCAATAAAAGAAAAGAGATAATCTATGAAAGTTATTTGGCGCAATTCAGGGCCCAAAGCTTGTGCTCAGTTAATGTTAGCTATTGTCATAACTTACAGAAAGTATTTAACACAGTTCTTGGCACACAGTAGAAACTTAATACATGAAGCCACCTCCTGTCTTTTCCTCAGGTCTCACAAGGTTGTCTAAATGACTGCCACAGCTTCCATCCCCATCCGTATAATCCTGCTTTAGATCATAATACTTGACCCAGGGCCTTTGGGTGGTTTTGAAAACAGATTTGTCCACCAAATAAAGATATCAAAGATTCTCTGACTTCTACAATGTCCTCTCAAGGGGCACCTGGGTGGCTCAGTTGGTTAAGCATCTGACTCTTGATTTCAGCTCAGGTCATGATCTCACAGTTTGTGAGTTTGAGCCCTACATCAGTCTCTGAGCTGTCAGTGCACAGCCTGCCTGAGATTCTCTCTCTCCCTCTCTCTCTCTGCCCCTTCCCCCAGTCCCCCATGCGCACGTTTTCTCTCAAAATAAATAAACATTTAAAAATAAGTAAATAAAATAAAATAAAATGTCATAGCCAGCTGGATGATGGCAGGGTCTATACCCAATCCAATACTTTCCTTTTTGATATTTATTCCCAAGAAGAAAAATTGTCTCCGTTTATATTCCTAGATTATGCATTTCTTTTCAACTTTGAGCTAGTGTCAATCCTTTGCTTTTTGTTTTGTTTTTCCATGAACAAATCATTAATAGTTAATGAGGAGCTCAAGAAATAGAGGCTGTGAAAGCAAGATTCCTCCATGGCACATATGAATGTTATTATGCTTCTGACTATTATTACACTTATTGAGGAATGAAGATAGGCTGGAAAGTATGTCCTTATGACTATTTTTATTAGGGACCCTGAATGTATATTTCACCAGTCACAAAGCACACATAATTTAGATAAACATATCAAGGATGATGTAACAGGGGTAAAAGAAATTCTATGTATCAATAACAAAAAATTATTTAAACTATAGGCCCTGTATAAGCCTAACTTTCTTTATACTTGAGATATACTTCATTAACCAGCAAATCTCATATAAAATCAAGAGTCTGAGAAATGTCTCACAGGATTTGATATTTTCAAATTAAATTTTTTTCATTCAATTGCCTCTGAGTAGGTAGCTCTGTGATTTCCAAATGCCAAATGGTAATTTAGTGTAGACATACATATACCATAGAAACATATTAATTTTTAAAAAGTTAAGAAATTGGCTGTACCTGATAACATCAAGGAAAGGATAGGTTTGATTTGGGGGCTCCTCCTGAAGGCTGGTTTTTATTGGCTTGTTACTCCATAGAATAGCCTAAAATTTTTGTACTTTTTTTTTTTTTTTTTTTTTAACCATAGAGGAAGAAACGGAGGCTGGCCTCTTTTAGTGATTTTGCCTGGTGTTTGGGTCCTGTGGGAATTTGCTAGTTTGCTTTATGGCCTTTAGCCAACCCTGGTGGGAAGTCTAGAGAAGAATTCAATTCTGCTTTTTCCCAGAATACTTGTTGACGAATTCAGCAGCACTGAAGTGTTACATGAGTCTTTGTGTCCCCCAGAGTCCAGTGATAAGGGGACATGAGACCAGTGAGGGTCAGTGTGTCAGAGAATATAATGTTGGTTCTTAGAATTTACATATTTTTCTCATGAACTTTTAGCAATTTTTAAAACAAACTCAACAACTCTGATTTTAGGAGGGAATGAGCACACAACCCACTGCCTCCCTTTGGAAGCATTTTAAGCATTTAGCTTTTCAGAAAACAATCACTTCTTTTTGATAACCATGACTTCAAATACCCTTCCTGCCAGGCCGGCTGTGACTCATAAACAGCAGTGGGTTTCAGGAACTCACCCTTAGAATACGGGTGCTTGCGGCTTCTCAACTCTATGACTGGATAAAATGATACACAGCAAGGGCTTTTGTCTGAAAGATTAAATCCACACTCAGACAGTAACAGCCATGTGTCTTCTGGGCTCTTAAGAGGCCTCCCTGTGAAAGTGCCATGGAGTCCTAGTGTTTGATACGCCTGTCAGCAGCCAAACGACCTTCAAAGTTCTTTAACCTAGTGGCTGTAAATAGGACAATGGTCCCACATTTGCTAGGCCACACCCTTTAAATGTGGATCATTTGTTTTTGACATCTCAGATGTGACTCTTGCTGCCAGGCTAGAATTTAGGCTTTGTGATAACACTCAGCTGCCCATGAAGAAGCCCATTTCTTGAAAGGGGTCAGCACTACCTAAAAGAATTTTGACCCCAGCTTGCTTGAAAGAACTATTTGTGACTCGGATCAGTTTTCCTATAATTAAATGAATTGGTTCTTATGAAGATTAAATGAGATACATGTTATCATCAACAGTCATGCTAGATATATTTTGAAATACAAAGTTTTACATGCTCCAGAATGACAATCCAAATGTGACTCATGACACATATGCCTAAAAACTTATGCTTTCTACTATCAATGAATAGTCAAAATGTGGAAAACAGTGTGATTCTTCCTCTCTCACAACAGAATGTGTTTATTCTTGAAATATGAGAAATAAAATTGGAAATGTTTTAAGATTGAAGTGGCAATGCTCAGATCCCCAATCTTACCAGTTCTGTGACTCAGTCTACCCCCTATAAGACAGGAATCTGCCATATTTAGATTTACATACACCTTTCTTCCTGGAGTACCTAGTGCCGTGCAGACTCATTGCACAACAGTCAGGAAGAGAGGTTTGAGACATTATTAAGGGGAAACTCATGCTAAAAAATTGCATAAGGTCCTGCAATAAGTCAGTGACTGTGACTACATTTTATTTTATATTCCGGTGCCTGTAAACTTCGCAGTGGGTTCTTTGGGATAAGATACATAAGGCACCTAACATAACACAGACACTCAGGAAATGATCATTGCTATCGTGGTGACGAAGAAAACTTGACTTCACAAGCACTCTGCTTGGAAGTTAAGCTAACAAAGGACAGAGGAAAAGGCAAGGTGCTAAAACCTAAACAAAACCTGCCTCCTCATACCTCACGACCAAGCAGTCAAACATCTGCTACCACAACAGAGCCAACAACACCCAGATCATACAAAGGGTTCCCAACGGGAGGGAAGCTGAGGTCATGAGTTCTAAGCCTCCCACCTGCCACACTGACATCATTCCCATAACTGCAACCTGAAAGGTGGCACATACAGCTTATTGGGCATGCAAGTTCCCAGGAGGCTCTCTGATTGAGGACAAGTGGCAAAGGGAATCCCTCTTACTCCAGGGAGCTGGCTTGGTCCCTTTCCCTCCCACTGCCCCCATCTCATTGTGTGGTCACACTCTGCAGATACAGTCTGGGAGGATTCCCACCCCTCCTCCATAATGTAGGACCATCTGATTCAAGATGAGACCTATGTTTCCAATTCCCAAAGTTGTGGATGTTTGACTGCATGCCTGGCATGTTTCTGAGAAGCCTTTTGGGAACCCTATGACACTCCCAGTCATGCTAGTGGTGTGTTTAGTCATCAACTCCAAATAGTGGCTCTGCTAAGATTGCCACCTGTCCTACAGGAAATGGACTGAAAACACTTCTCATTCCTACATACCACAAACCCCTGGACAACTGGGAATACTTGTGGGTCATTACCATCCTAGGCCATATTTGAACTGGTGATCTCAAATTAACTACCTTGTGTTGCATTATCTTTCCTCTACTTCATGCCATTCTTTAAATGCTATGTCAAGAATGCAAAGTTATAAAAACGATCTTTCCTGCTTCACCTCAAGAAGCCTTTTTTGTTGTTGTTCTATTAGAAAAGAATGCAAAATGCACAGCATTTAACAGACTTCCTTTGCAGGGAACAAGTAATACTAAACAATAGTGTTATATAATGGATAGATTGCTTTTTCCTTTACCCTGTACTAATCTTCCTAATTGATTTCCCAAAAAGGCAAATGAGAGACCAAGCTACATCCTGTGGTTGAAACCTCTAGGTAAACTGCCCCCAAAGGCAATGGAAGATTTCCCAGAAAAAAAAAGCAGAAGAAACAGCCCCATTGCCCTGTTGCTGACTTAATTCTTTTTTGTGTGTTCTTAGAGTTTTACAATGGGCAGCTTGCAGTTTTACAACGTACAGAGAAATGAATATGCTCACAAAAAGAAATTCGGATGTTTTGGGAACAATAGAAGAGACATAGCAGAGAAGTGACTTAGGTCAGAATAGCTCATCAGGGAAGATTATTTTTTAAAACATGTACATTAAACAGATAAAGAAGAAAGTAATATTTTAATAGGATAGTGAAAAATATAGCAGATTGACAGTGACAGCAGTAAAAGAACAGGAATACAGATATTTTCAGAGGATTAAATTGGTACCGTGTACCCTCAAACCAGGCAAGATGTTTGTTATAAGAGGTCTCTAAACAGATCTCCTGTATTGAGTAGATGGTTTTCCTTGAAGCTGTCAAAAATGCTTTATGGTTCTCTACATTAATTCATGTTGAATATTTTCCATGGTTGGTCAGACTTGGACTTAAAATAGACATGAGAAAGGTCTTCAGGTTTACTGTCAGTAACATTATTAACTTCATAGCCAGCTGGATGACGGCATGGTCTGTGACCAATCCAATTTACAAGGTAACCTTGCCTGAATCCTCCTGGTCCATCAAATATAAATAACAAAGTGAAGGTGCGAGAATAGAATTGCAAGGAACAGTGGGAGAAGCAGTAGTCAGAAAGCAAAACAAACACAAGGAAAAACAATCTGTGAGGTCACTCAGAAATTAATCATTGTGTGTTCTCACCCTACGGCCTCCACACATAGGGGGTTCCTCGTGCTTCACAATCAGCCCCTGTAGTCAGTAACCTTTCATGCCTCAGTGATGTGCTTTCCCAAGGGAAAAATAAGAGTCATGTGTACCTTTATCTGCAGCCTGTTCACCCTTTTATACATTATTCTTTTATACTGTACCCTACCACTTGCCTCAGCTGAGGAAAACAAACTTACACTTTCATGGGCAATTGGAGATATATACATACTCAGTTTCTTAAGTAAACTGGGAAGAGAAGATAGAAATCCGTCTCTAAGGATAATTATCCCTCTTGCCCTATCTCATTTACCTTAAAGAAGTCTTCTGAAACGAGTTAATACAGGTAAAACATCTGGCAAAGAACCTAATACAAAATAAGTGCTCAGTAATTACTGACACCCTCTTTCTTACCCTTCTTACTAAACTATATACATTTCAACAACCCCCAGAAGTACCTTCTCTGCAATATCAAACAGGTGGCTGAGGTTGACAGACCAGAGCTGATCCCTGTCCTCAGTAAATTTCTTATCCCTTAACACTAGTAATAGAGATAAAGCACTACTTAAAAAGGAAATCTCAGCCAATACATGTTATATTTTCACTATACTTGAACCTTTTCACCACAGGAGCACAGCTGTTACACTACATAAAGGCTGTGTGCAAGGTTTGATAACACTGATCACTGTCTTTCTCGTGACTAAAGCATAAATCCTAAGTATCCTGCTTACTTAATATAATGGCACATGTCTATTTTGGGGTGCTCCCATATTTTTTAAGTGTGCAAAGAAGATAAATATGTTTTAAGTCAATCTGAGTTAGATTTTTGACTCATTAAAAATATTATGCTCCTTGGACCCAGATTGGGAAGTGACATCTGAAATTAAGTAAGTTGAGGACTTGCTAGGCATTCTCGGGGACTCAAGTAACACTGCAAACAATTTGTTTCAAGCAAAGTGGACACTCAGCTTCGGCTACAAGATCACTCTTCCGCAATAGATGGTTTCCACACCTGAACTGTGACACCACTTTTCTTGGCTGAGAACTTCGGCCTTGGTGCCACAAAATAAGATGTAGAGGCTGATTCTTGCTTTGGAGAGGTGGGAATGCCCATGGGCACTGGCGACGCACTGACGGGCGAGGTGGCCTCTGCAAAGAAGGGATGCTGAGAGCTATATGCTGGGACTGAGTACACAGATGAGGCCTGTGCATTAGTGGGCGAGCCAGCATTCACTGGCCGGGGGGGAAGAGCTTGCTTCATGGCTGGCATCGAATTGACCTTGATGGATGACTTTTGGAGGAGGCCATCCTTTGCATCTGGAGGTTGGAAAGTAAACAAGGATGCATTTAGCTGGTATGGTTGGTGCTTCATGACGTCCAAAGCATTGAGGGGTTTTTTGCCCTTTTTCTTGCTTGTCTTGGAGGCCTGTGGGGCTGATGACTGAGACTTGACAGCGGCCAGAGGGTAGGAGGGGGAGTGGATAGGATTGTAGGCCACAGGAGGAGGTGCTCGGACGTTGGAGGAGTACTTCCATCCGGCCGGTAGAGAGGGAGTGGGAGACTGGGCGCGAGCCGCATGGGCCTGCACGGTGTCTGAATCCACCACGTACTTCTCCATCCTCGACTGCCTTTTAGCAAAGAGCTGGGCTCCTTTCCCGCTCATTCCCGGAAGCTCATTGGATGGTCCCACTGCACCAGCATGAGCGGCGTTTACTGTCGGTGCGGGAGCCGTTGGCTTCGGTGTGTAGTTCGGACTGGCCACTGCTGCCTGTGGTCCTTTGAAGGGACCAGCCAGGGTCAGAGCACTCGTGGGCCGGGCAGGAGCGTAGGAAGGCTGGGCTATTTTGATGGAGGAGACAACGGTGCCCTGCGATGGGTTGGACGTGGGGAAGGCAGGAGGTTGGCTTGGAGCCATTCCTGGGGACCAGACCGGAGAAACTGGAGTTACTGGTTGGGAGGACGAGGACTTGACTGCAGGTTTCGGAGCGACAGGAGGCGGAGTCTTTTGTTTGGCAGAGGAGCTCTGCATGAAATTACAAGCCTCTGCTCCTAAACTGAGGTAGTCTTCTTCGGGTCCGGAATCGCCTCCAGCTCCAGCTCCCTTTTTGCCTTCTGAATTTTGAAGAAGTGACAAGAGTTCAGGATTCGGGTTCACCTTGGGCTCTTTAAAAGTGAACATGGGTTTTGTCGTGCTCCTCCTTTTGGCCTCCTGCAATATTCCGGTTCTTTTTGCAGGCACAGCGATCCTTTCATCCCGGGAAGCTATCCGCTCAGATGAATCGTAAAAGGCTGGCTGGGACCACGGGGCAGGCTGGGGCCACGGAGGAGGCTGCGCTGGGCCAGCTGTGGGACTCGACACTGCTCTGGGGAAGCCCTCAGGTGGAGGTGTGACCGCAGAATAAGGTGGAGGCGCAGGGAAGTCCGCGATGGGACTCGTCATATTCCGGGTTGGGGAGAAGGGGGCTGCAGGCTGGCTCACAGACCCCGGGAAGGGTTTGGCTGTTCTGTTCATAGGGACCGTCCTCTGGGCCTCTGCCGTTTCGGACACCCCACTGAAGCCATTCTGTTGGGGCCCATGGCCAAGACCATGGCTCACCTCGATGTAGCTTCTGCTCACTGAGCTCTGCACTTTCACAGACTCTTCTTCCTTCCTCTGGTAAGAAGCCATGGTTCTCAGGCTGTCTGTCTGGGCAGCATCTGGCTCTCTGCCTGGCACTCCTCCCATCCTCTCCTCCTCTCTTTGGGCTGTGATTTGATCCATTCGCTCCCTCCTCTTGGCAAACATGAGGGCACCCTTGCCCGTGGTGTCTGGCAGCATCTCCATCTTGTCCCCTCTGTTCAGTTTCTTCTCGATGTCCACTAGTCCAGAATCCCAGTCAAAGTTCACAACTTGTGCACTGTCGTCAATGTCAGACAATAACTCTTCATCCACCTCTGATTCACTCGTGCCCAGAAATGCTACTTCACAGTTGTCTTCTTTGTCTCCTTCTTCCTCCTCGTCTGCCTCTCGCTCAAGCTCACCGGTGCCGTAGCTGACTAGGGTGTATTTCTTGGCCCGCCTACGACGCTTCTTAAACATCAACACCCCCTTGGAGTTGGGGTTGGGGGCGTCGGTTAGAAGGAGGGCAATGCTTTTGCATTTAGATTTTGCTTCTTTCACCTGCTTTTCTGATAGGCTTTCACTTCTCCTGAGCCCTAGGGAATGTACAAAAATTATAGTGAGTTGGTGAATTCCAAGAAGCCCTCAGAGCAACCCAGAAGTCAACTCTCCTGGGGAAAAGTGAATATGAAAAAAACATGCTTACAATTAGCCACTGAGTTCTGAAACAATCTAACTAATTTCTCTCTCTTATTTATTTCAAAATGTATACTTTTATGATGACATGCGATGATATATGTAACTACACAATGGTCTGTTTCACTTGCTCATATAAATACATCTTTACGTATACTGACTAGAATATACGTAGCATATGGATCTTTATACTTGGACAATAAACGCTGGCTACTAAATGTCAGTTAAGAGGATGTAATCCAAACTAAAAAGGAAATAATTTAAGGACATAATATTTTCTGTAAAACAAGTTAAGACATACCTTGTACTTCCATATTTAAAAAATAAAATGTCAATATAAAACTGGTTTCAAGCATTTTTAAAACAGGGGTGGGGAGGCAAGAAACTTTTATTTACCTAAGTGTTTTAATGTAATGAATTTAAATATTTAAGTTTTCTTCTTCTTCTTCTTCTTCTTTTTTTTTTTTTAACTTTGACATCTCCCCCAGAGTCTTTGTATTCATGAAGGCTGGATTAATATAAGTTCAAAAAACAGAATGAATAATAATTGAAGGCATTGAGTCAATAATTGCTAATAATTCAGAACACTGGCTCATTGTGAATACATCTAAGAAATTTAAGCTAAAAAGCTGTCTAGATAAATTTGTTTGAAAAATTATTGCTATTTTGGAAATCCAACACTACTTTAGTGGCAACAAGAATAAGTGTAAATCTTGGGGAAATTTAAAAACTATGTGACTGGTGACCCTTAACTGCGGGGAAAAGCTGATGCGGGAATTAAATCATTTAAAATGAGAGTTTGATGGTTTTAAAGTAACAAACATTTATATACAAATTTTTAATTTTATCATTATGGTTACAAAAATAAATTGGTGGAAAATTAACTTATAGCATCAGTTAATTGTCATCATGTATATAATGATAAGGAGCATGATTCACAAGTAAGTTCTGAATTCTTTAAAATAGTTACATGGAAATTTCAGGAAAACCTGTTGAATATTTTATGAGTAAAAATTAGCTTTTTTTTGTCACTGGAAAATATAAGACTCAGTGATTCATTTTTTAAAAATAGAATAGAATCAGAGTGAACAGTTTTATGACAAAGTTACAGATATTCCCTGGCAATCAAATTTTATTTGGAGAAAGTAGTAGAAAGTGTGATCATTCCTAAATGTAATTCCTCTTTCTGAGTGGTGTTACACAACTTACTACTGAATTGACAGTCACAGTTGCACGGTTGTTGCTAAAACTTCACTGTCAACATGTAAAGTATGTGAATGCTGCCTTAATACACTTGTCTGATAGGCTACAAATGTGAAGATGCATACAGATGCTTCAAGTACAAGGACGATTAACAGGACTTGCCAATAAAGCTACAAATGGTTATGCTAAAAATATGCTTTGAAAGGAATAACGATAGGTTAGGAGATTTCGTATGCTACTTTGAATAACTGAGTTCATTACCATTGTGTGTCACTCATACATTCAAGTGCCTTTGCCGGTCAGCCTTTACCTCCTCAAATGGAATTCCAAAATTTGTTTAAAAAAGAGAGGGAGAGAAAAGAAAATAATAAAAATCATAAAACCTAACTGCCATTCTTATCCTCATTCTCCTTCTGGTGATCACTCCCCTGGGTAAAACAAAACACCGTCAACAGCCTTGAATTTAAATATATTCTGTGTTTGGGGGCATTTAAATGCCTCCACATGGCCCTGGAGAATGACTTCTGTGTCTAGAAGGTAGATGAAATGCTGTGCAGTCGAATGAAGACCTACAAAACGGAGAGGCTCATGTAACTGCTCAGTACTCCACATGTCCTTGTCCATCAAACTCACTTCTGCAAGCATCATCAAGCTGCACAATGATTTTTTTCAAAATGAGGATCTGCTTTTAATATCAGTGGTGGAGCCTGCATTTTAAAGACATCTCTCAGAAGCAGACTCCACGGTTTTTGACATTTAAACTCAGAGTCCACAATGACTTCAAATACTCCCCTGTGACATTTTACCTGAAATATTACAACATTCTGAGACAAATCAAAGGGACACATTTAACAACATTATTTTCTTTAGCAGCTCCTGTGCCTTTGGGGATAAAAGAAACTGCATTAAATAGCATTTAAATCTACTACTAACTTCACACTTAGTGCCTCCATTTCAGAAATTGGTATTCTCCACAGTTTCACATTTGTTATTCTGTGCATTAATAATTTTTTCAAATCACAAGGAGACATGAGAAAAATCTTAAAAAAAAAAAAAAAATCCATGCAAGGGAAGCAGCAGCAAAAAGCCTTAAGCTCCCAAGCCCCTTCCGATAGCCCAGCAGTGGCCCCAGAGAAGGACTTACGTGCGTGACGCGCTCTGTGCTTGTGAGGTCTGCTGTGATCCCTTTCCAAGCGTGGATCTTCTCCCTGCTCTGTGCCTTCTGATGAGACTGCAAAGGATACCAGAGAAGGAGGTGCTTCTGACTGCCCTCCTTCCACTGGAGAATCCACACACCCCTTTCCTGCCTGAAGCCTGCACCCTTCCGTCTTCTGCCTGTCCAAGCAGTCGAGTATCACTTCCACTCGGGGCAGCCCCTTGTCTCCTGCTTCATTTCCCTGGATCACTTTTAACTCTTTGCCACTGGAGATCTGGATTATCTTGCTGGACCTCAGAGAAGGCTCCCCTTTCTCATTCGTGGGGACCGAATTTATGTGGACAATCCTGTCGTGTTGTAAATAAGGATCTGGGTCAGGAGACTTAGATTTTTCAGCTCCCAGGAGAGCCACCACGGGGACATTTGTGCCCTTGTGTCTCTCTTGTGAAAGGGACAGTTGTAACTCAACCACCGGGCCTGGCTGCCCAGCTTCTGCCTTCTCCCTTAAGATAACCTCCTCTGCTAGGCGTCCTCTTTGGGAGTCGGGCATGTAGGGAGCCACATGGTAGCTCAGGCCTGTTTCTTCTTTTATGCTCTCAGAAAAACCAGGACCACTCCCTTGGTCCTCAGTTAGAGGAACTCCACTCTTGATCGAGGCAACATAGAACTCTCTGTGCCGGTTCTTTGTGGCTGGTCGAATCTGCAGAGTGGTACTTTCCACGCACCGCTCATGGGTGGGATGCTCAGGGTTTTTGTTTTCAGTTTCAGAGATGGAAGTCTCATTTACTCCACTGGATGGTCTGCACACAGAAAAATCAGTCCAGATGGTTAAACTGGAGTGTGTTACACCTGCCAAAGAACTTCCCAACACTTTTATGATACATGATACCGTCAAAATATTTCCTCCTAAATGTCAACTGCAACATATTTGAAAGCAGAAGTTGGCAACATGTTTATCTTATTACTTAAGGATCTTCCAAATAAACTTTTCTTTAAAGCAAAGCCAAAATGCTTACAAAAGATTATGGAACCTAAATCCATCCTAAATTCAGCTTTTATTTTTTAAAAGCACAGGTTATAGCTTCATGGATGTCCTTTATCTGTAACTATTTGTGTGTTTTCAAATAACCATGTTTGTTCTAATATGACAAAGCATTTCAATGTCTTACTGACTAAGTTTAGGTCTGAACACTATGTCACATAAACATATTCAGCAGCTTCAGAACAATATTAATATACACATAATTCAAGTAATCCTTTTAGAGGCTGTGCTTTCCTGAAAGGAATGAAATAGAAGCTGTTTTTCAAACTCCAGTGAGCATGTGTTTTGTAATAAGTGGACCCCAGCCCAGTACTCTTGTGTAAAGAGAAATCCTTTCCATGCTGCAATGAATCATTGAGTCATGGAGTATTTATAATCGGAGATGTCTCCCCTTCTCCTGTTTGAACCTGTGTCTTGGAGCATTTCCTTGTAGGATCTCTGAAATCAAACTGTTCTTTATCTCTCAGCTAAGAAGTCCAGAGCTGCTCACCACAATCCTTTGATTCTGACCTTAACCATTCTCAGTTGGTTTTGCAAACCTAGGTTTGCAAGAAGCAATGCCAGTTTAAGAGTCAAATGACTTCTTGCTAAAACTCAAAATTCTAACGGCTTTTAGAAGAGAAGCATCATTTACAGAATAGCTGTAGGTGATGCCTTCATGTCTCACATTTGTAAGTTCAAAAAAAAAAAACAAGCAAAAAACAGCAGTGTCTATCTCTGCCCCTTTTGTCTTCCCTCAAAATGCACCCTGATTAATGCCAAGTCATCACTTGAAGGGAGTGAACCCCTACTCAAGGGGCTACCCAAAGGAATATATCTTAGAATCTATCTGATAGAATTTCTAATGTTCAAAACAATTGCTCCTAACCTTGCTTTTGACTGCACTTAGTAAAACAAAACTGAACAAAACAATAAAAAACCAACAATCAAGTGAAATGAAGTTTTCTCTAAGGAAGTAATCTGTAAAGTTTCCCAGTAATTAAAAAAAAAATTATAATATAGCATTTTAAAAACATGGTGATAGCAAATTAGATCTTTCTTATATAGGAAATGATGAATACACTCCATGCAACTAAATTTGATGGTACCACAAGGTCAGAGAGTTTTAATTTAGGAAGGCCTCAGATGGAAGTAGATTAAATCACTTTGAATTATGTTAGCAATCAATTAGGAAGCTGAGAAGAGAGTCATTTGAATTTATTCCAGGCTTATAGACTGTAATACAGGCCAATGGTTTAGATAAATGTTAATATTTACTGGTAGCAGAAGTAAAATGGATGTACAAGAGTAAAGATCATAAAAGCAACAGAGGTTAGAGATTTCATTTCCATTCAGCCTACATAGGTACAGTGTTCAGCTATCCAGAATGGTTGTGGTGGTGGTGGTGACAATGATAGTGATGATTGCCTTTGGGCTGATTTTAATTTGAGATTCCATTCGAATCTCATCAATGATTTATTTTGTAAAAGTCAAAATTCTTAAGAGAAAATAATAATCATATTTCCAATTATTAAAAGTAGCAGAGAACTAGTTCATTTATTTCTGAAAGCAAATACGTACCAGAGGCTCGGCTCTAAATCACCAAGGATTTTCCCAGTGATAGCCACTGTAATCAAAACAAGAACTAGCAGGGAATGTCCCAGACCACAAATATGTTCCAAAGAAATTGGCCTCATTGACAGAGTAAGGACACTAAAAAGGGAATAAATTAGATAAAGGTTTTCCCCCTATTTGGGATATGATTAAACTTTTACAAAGATGGACGTCTTTGATACCTCACAGATTTATGCATGAGTATGGCTAACACTGTGTCCGCACTTGGCAAGCTTCCCATTAGTTTCCTTATAAAAGCAAATGGTAGCTTTATAATTAAGTAGGATCCTAAATATTGGGCTTGAACATTGGGCTTGATGGCTAAATATTTAGATGGGAGATTCCAAGAATAATGCTATATTTCTTTTATTTTCACAAGATTATGGCCTTGCTGAGTTCATGTGTATATAGAAATGGAATCAATAGTGAATGATTATCAGAGGGGTAATGCTGCATGTAGTGTTTCTGCAGAGTTAAGACAAAACCTGGAGAGCTTTAAATTCTATGTGAGATGTCCTCTGACATCTTCTTCCTGAAGGCTCTCTCCAAGAAGCCAGAACTTTCCTTTCCGGATTCATTACAATGTAATGGTCAGAGCCTCACTTGCAAAGTCAGTCTGAATTTGCACACAGTACTGTGATTTGCACACTGCAAAAACGCTCATGCTGTAGTTTTTTTTTTCTTTTTTTGTGATTGCCCTTGTTGTATTCTTTTTTTTTTTTTTTTCAGTGTTTAAAGTTTACTAGTGCATTTTGAAGCCGTTAGGTGGGAAGGGTGATATTTGGAGAGACCAGAGTAACAGGTGATTTCCATTAATAGTCCCAAAACCTTTATTCTAACCATCTGCTTTTATCCATACCCAAATGCTTTTACTGGAGGTCCTGACAAGCAGAAATCTAGCTGCTTTTAGGGTTTTTGTTGTTCTTTTCCTTCTCCTAGGCATTCTCTTTCTATAAAAAATTATTGTACAATATAACGATTTAACACTTAAACACTTTTTAATGGAATTTATTGCTGCTATTTTTAAAATTTTAATTCCAGTATAATGAACATACAGTGTTATTATCAGTTTCAGGTGTACAATATAGTAATTCAACACTTCCATACATTATCCAGTGTTCATCATGACAAGTGCACTCCCTAATCCCTGTCACCTTTCTCCTTCAACCTCCCACCCCCCTCCCGTCTGATGGTGTCCATCAGTTTTTTCTCTATAGTTAAGTTAAACATTTTTAATTCATCTGTGAATCTGGAATTATAATTTAGTGATCCTGACCCACCATAAAATCTTGACCCAGAAGTATTAAATTACGTTCAACATACTGAGCTTTCTAAACAACTAGTCTAAAATACCTAAGATTTTCAACAAAGTTCATAAAACAAAGATTTTCAAGTTAATTCTCAATTAACCAGAAAATTAAGTTGATTAGAATTGCCATTTTTCAAACATGGTGGTTCTTCTGTTTAACTAAACTGACTTTCTACAGAGCAACCCCAATTTCCCCATAAATGACAAATTATATAGGTAGTAAAAGCTGTAGTCAGTCCTATCTAACTTCAAGAGAAAACATATATTCCAACAACTCTTTTGTACCTTTTGATGAGCATTTGGAGAGAGTCTGTTATGCTCTCCATGAGCTTGATGACCTGGGGGTAGGTAAGGTCTGCACAAGGGTTGCCATTGATAGAAACCACTTCATCCCCCTCACAGAGCCCAGACCCAGAGGCTTTGCTCTGGCTTCGGATCTGAAAAAGAAAGCAATAGTTAGAATCACATAACGTGTAAAAACACTGCCACCCTCTCTGAGAAACTTTTATTCGGGAGAGGTAAATAGATCTGCAAACTATAACATTAACTCTGGTTTTTAATCCACCTTTCGACCTATAAGACCACTTTACACACTTCTTACCCCTCTCACACACACAATGCACTATGTACCATCAAGTCAACATTTAATTCATAGCATTGTAAGTAAATGGAAAAGGGAAGTAAATCTATGACAAAGGAACTGGAATAAAAAAAAAGAACAGAGAAAAGTGAGGGCAGACGTATTAAAAGAATTGAGTTTACATTAAAAATAATTATGTCACATTGTGAAGTCTGACGCTAGTCAGAAAGTGACTTCTCACATTAAAAAAAAGTTTTAAAACCTTTCCCATTGCTGACGTGGATGGAGCACTGACTTTAAGAAGGAGATACAGGGCAGGACAGTTTAAGGAGAGCACTGTACAGCTAAATGAACTAATGAAAGCCATCCCAGCATAATGGGGAACTTAGGCAGCCAGGATATTAAGAATAATGTCAAAGAGAAAAATCCTTTATTGAAATCAACTATGCAAGTCTTGATACTAAGCAAAGTTTAGCAAAGAGGAAAGAAAAAAAACATTGTTTTGCAAATAATAAAAACATCCCTGCTATAAAGATTGCATCATGTTCTTGCACAGAATGACATGGAACAAAAATTGAAAAAAAAAAACCTAAAAGAGAACTTTTAGAACCTGGAAAGGAGAAATTCAGAGGACAAGAATAATGACTGAGAGCTCCCACCAGCTCCTTAGTGAGGAATAATTGGAGGTTTATATCCTGTAGAATTATGATAATGGTAAAATGTTATGCTGATTATTCTCCCTTTGCCTTTCCAAGTTCATTCTCCACCCTCTCCACTCTCCACCCTCCGGGCACTGGCCTCTAGAGACAGCACAGGCTGAGCTCCTCTGTGTGCCCTGGTTGGATTTGGTCAACAGGAAGCCCCAGTTAAGACATCAAAGAGCAGAGGAATGAGAGGTCAGGTAGATGTTCTCCCTGCCGAACCTGCTGGGTCACAGTTTGGCAATGGCTCTGTTCCTCCATCTAGAGAGTCATAGCTCCTCTACGATGCCTTAACTCTTATGTTGCAATAACACATTCCATCTTCTTGTATCTTCAGGCCTAAAGGTAATAGTAGCTTCTGCTTTTTATCTCCCAGTGCTTCAGTATCATCTGTTGGTTCACTTAAACCTGCCTTTAGTCCCTGCATTATATTATTTTTAATTACTCCTTTGAGCATGCCAGCTATTTCCTGCTGGGACCCTAAGTGATACTAATGTGTTTAGGTTTCGTTTTATAATGTGAGTTTAATAGTTTTCCATGAACCATGTAACATGTCATACAATTTCAAACTTAAGAACACTTTCAGATACTACTGTAGATGTTTTCTACCAAGATGATCCCTTTTTATTAAAATCAAGATTCTAAGTCCAGACAGCTCAGTCTGGTAAGCAATGCTTCTTGAAGAATATTTTCATAGCCAGGTTCATTTTAGGCATGAAACATATATCAACTTACCTACAACAGTTGCCCACTGATTCTTGCTAAGGTTTTAATGATAATCAATATGTTGACCAACATAGGCTTAAGTTTATATCTCCTGGTCCATTTATTTTAAAAAAAAATGTTTAATGCTTAGTACTTTTGAGAGAGAAAGAGAGAGAGAGAGAGAGAGAGAGAGAAAATGAGAGTTGGGGAGGGGCAGAGAGAGAGAGAGGGAGACACAGAATCTGAAGCAGACTCCAGGCTCTGAGCTGTCAGCACAGACCAAAATCATGGACCGTGAGATGATACTCATGGGGACCAAACTCATGGGCTACAAGATCATGACCTGAGCCAAAATCAGATGCTTAACTAACTTAGCCACCCAGGTGCCCCTCTCCTGGTCCATTTAAATTTTAAGTGGTACTCTTGAAAGTAAAAGAATACCTTTAAGTTCCAAAACTATGACACTATTGAAGTTTGAAGTGATTCAGTTAGTTTTGTTCTGGGATGATCTATCCACTGATCATTATAAATTATAATCTAAAGTGGCTTTCCCTTTTCTAACAAATCTATCTCATTCTTATTTTTTGGAAGAACACACTAGTTTATTGCAAAAAATTAAATGAATTCAATATTTCCAAGGCTATAAGGAAGCAACAAAAGAAATGAGAAAAAGAATATGCACCCAGTTTTGAAAAACATCTATTTAACTGCCAAATATATTTGTTTTGTTTTGTCTTGCATGAAATAATTAAAATAAAGAATCACAAGAGAGTTGTTTATAAGTCAGGGATAAAACAATACCCAATAATGAACACTTAAGTTATGGTTAGAGTTATTAGTTCACATTTCAATCATTTAAATTTATTTATTTATTTTTTTATAAAATAAGATTAGGTGGATAACAAGGCATTTTTTGAAGTATAAACCCATTCAGTCAATTGAGTCAGAAGTACTAGGACACAGAAAATTCAGCTCATGGAGGACCAAAGAGGTTTTATATTTATAAAACAGATGTATCATTGTACCCTTCAAGGCCCAATCTTATGTGTGAGGACAGGGGGTTTCCCTTTGTCAGTAATAAGTTGTGTGAGTTTTAAGCAATTCCATGGGTTTGCAGAGCAAGTTGAAAAATTGTCCTTGGAAGATAAATAAATCCCCAAGTTAAGAGAGCTGTCTATCATCCAAACATGTGTTGCTTGACAGGAAAAGTACAGTTCATCATTATGCCTGTCAAGTGGAGCTTTTAATGGTATCCAAATAAGCAAAAGCGTTATGGTAGGAGTAGTTAGCATTCCTTCAGAGCATGCATTCTGAGGTCAACATTCATAATCAACTGCTGTGATTGTGTTTCACTGACCTTTTACATTTGTCTGAACAGCAAGAAATATTTTCCTCAAGGCCCATGTTAAGTATGATGATACTTCCCTTGCCACAAAGGTTTCTCTGTAGGACTACTCTTTCTCCATTTCTAGATGGACTAGCAAAACAAAGATTGTGTGACAGTGTCTATTATGCCCAGACATATCCTTTGCAGTCAGCAACTTTACCAAAATGGTTCTGTTCATAGGTTCTGTTCATATGATGGATAAACACTTATTAGTGTACAAAAGATCATTACCTTACATTGTGTATAATTATATACTGTTAAAATGTATATATTTGAGTATTATTATGTATGTGAGTAAAAATTCTAACTCCTGAAAATAGTCTTATTTGTGAAAATGAAATATGCTGTCAGTGATAAATTTGGATATACAGATCATTAGCATTGATGATGCTGAATCTCAGTGAATTTATCAACCAGTCTTCTTCTAAGGCCATTAGTCATAGATTCATAAAATACATGTCAAAGTGGGAGAGAATACCAGCTCTGAAGGAAGACGGATTTCAATCATGTAGCTCCAATAATGACGATCTGACAGAACTTAGGTTAGTTATATTACACTTTGAGCTTTAGTTTCCTAAACTGTAAAATAGAGCTAATAAATATTACTTCTTTAGATGGTTAAAAGGGATTAGAAATAATATGTATTAAGTTCCATGATGCATATACAACTCCTAGAGGTGCCCAAGAAAGGGCTAATGGATAAAAATGACTTGGCTTCCAGCACATACACACACTTGAAAGGAATGTGCCAAGTACGAAGAAAAGCTATAGAATGTTGGTAGTTTGCCAGATGTTTGAAAACATCTGGATTTATTTTCAGTTTTTATGCATATATTTGGCATTAACTCATCTTAATCTAAAGATAAAGGTTGTATCTGTCTTTTCCTCCGTAAGTACACATTTCATAGCTGAAAGGTGGAAGAAGACAAGCCTACTTATTGCTTGAAACAACAATACAGTTATTTAAATACTAGTGGCTTGTTTTCATTGAGCACTTACTATGCTAAGCCCTATGCATGCTCAACCATTTATCCCTACAAAACCTCAGTGAGAAGTATAAATATAATTCCATTTGTGTATGTTCAAATAGGCTTCCCTCACTTTCATTTTACAGATAAGAAAACAGAAAATTAGGTACTTTGCCTGAAATCACAGAGTGAGAATCAGAAATTGAACCCAGGGAATCTGACTTCAGAGCATGTGTTTTTAACCACTATGCACGTTGCCTCTGTAGTCAATAGTCTGAATTCTCTACCATGAATCAGAGTAAAGGGAGGGAGGAGAAGTATAACAAGAATTAGTATAGGCAGTTAAGGAAAGTCATGGAGGAAATGGAAGACATAAGGCAGAGGTAACAAAGATTTGCCCTGTCAGCCCATTAACTGGGAAAGACAGGTTTTGTTTCATTTGGTTTTCCTTCTTCTTCTTATATTGTAACATTTATATATAAGGTATTCTTTAATGACTGGAAAATAATCAATATTTTGACCCAATATGTTAAAAATTCAAACTTGAGTATAATTATCTTTTGGAAACTGTGATTTGACACAACATACCTATATGAGCGTGTGATGTAATGCCTTTTTCTTGAGAACATTCCCTCAGAGACCTCTTCCCACATCTAATACACATACTGATAAGGAGTTTCTATCCTTAAAATACTGTAGTCCCTATAAGTGCCTCTCAATTTAATCAGACCACAGAACTAAGAGATGTTGGTAATGTAAATATTTACCAAATACTGTATTCTTTGCTTACTCCTTCTTGATCCATGCCAGGCAAGACTTATTTTATTACCACCAAGTGAAAATGGAAAGTTAGAGCTTCTCTGGGAAATTCAACAGTGTTATTTTCATTTCACAGAATAAATCTGAGAAGAGTTTCAGGTATGCTAATTTGGTTTTAGGAAGAAATAATTCCCTGGAAAAATGCAAAAAGCTTCTTTTTCTATTCTCTGTCTTCACCTTCATTTCCAAGTCTTCCAGAACTGACTAGAAAACAGGTATCAGATTTGAATTCTCAAAGAATCTTGTGTTTAAACCATTTTGTCTTGTGTACATATCATGTCAGTTGTGTCAGCTTGTTGTCAGTGAAACTAAATCTTATCTCATGGGCTGATTTTCATGTATAACTCATTGACAAGTCCTCTTGGAAGATGTCAGAGTACGTGGTAGGAACCAAGACAATCTCTTCCTTAGATTCCACTACTACATCTATCAAATTTTATGAAAAGGAAAGAGGAAATTAGCATAAATCTAAACTCTCCTATGTGGGCTATTCTCAATCCATAACATGAAGTCTTAGGGACCTTGAGACAATCAGAAGTGGATGAGAGAGATGATCTCAAATAAGGAAAGTATTAGAAATTAAAACTTTTTTATGGCAATTGGAAAGTAGTCTATGATCTAACAGCTCTTTCTGAAGCTCCAGCCTTTCCTCAGTTTCCCAGGGCTTTAAAAAACTTTCCCCTATCTCTGAGATAAGACTTAATAAGCATTCCCTCACCCCAGCTGGCTCTCACACTGAAGCCCTAGGTGGATCTGTATTCTTCAACTGACCAGAGAAATGGTCAGAATGGTCACTGGGAGCCTCAGCAAGAGCAATGATGGTGGTTAATTAAGTTTTAGAAGTAAGGAAATAATCTTACTTTTACAGGGCTTGCTCTCAAGATTCTGAACTCCAAACTCAGTCTTTGATGGTGCGTTTCCTAGTACCAAAGATGAGTTCACAAGTTGTTGGGAACTCATGTTTACAGTGGTACAATATTTCTGGAAATCAATAGCAAATAGCAATATAGTTTCAGGATGACAAGGCAAAGGAAAACAAGGACCAGAATACAAGGAATAAAAGCAATAATAACCCAAGGGAAATCTTTCTTGTAGGAAGCAAACAGCATCCTGGAACCTACTGCAAAAAATTCAAATAGTAAAGTGAAGAAAAAGACTTGAGGAAATACCTAGCATATGGTAAATAAGCAATATAACTAATAACTGGGTAAATCAAAAGTCAGTGGAGAAGACTGTGGCAGAGTCGGATGGATTGCTCAACTTGTGTCCCAAGCTCGTTTGAGTGTGCCTTGTATGTTACAGAGGCTGAGTAGATAAGAGCATTTCCCAGACTCTCCTTCAGCGAGTGCTCAGCGTGTGATATAGTTTTAACACAGCAAGTGTAGCTGCAAGAAACTTGTATTAGGGATTGAGTTAAACAGGGAGAGACATTAGATTGTGAGGTATCCATTTTGCTGGTGCAGATCTGGGAGATGATTTTACTCTGGATATAGCAGTTCTGCTGGCAGCTTCCATCAGATCATAATCCCAGATCACCACTAAGATGTGTAACCCTAGACCCAGTGCCAGGACCAATGGCTCCTGACTCTCTTGCTTCCATATTGTGGCAAATGTTGCCAATCCCTTGGGTAGCCAGTTCTGCAATGTTGTTTGAAGTCATTCCTAGAGGCCCTGCCTAAAGCCTGACTTTCCAGATCTTTCAACAAGTCTGTAAGTACTTATTGAATTCATTTCTGACTAAAATAAATAGAGGTTTCTACTTTTTGCAAATAAACTCTGAACTGATACAGAATGATAGAATCAAGGGCAAACACAGAAAGTAAGAAAGAAGGGGAAGCTACTCAAATACAGGTAAGATGAAGAAACTATGGATGCAGAGACTTGTATTTCAAGACAGGAGAGACAATGAAGAAATGTACACTGGATAAATTGTATGAGGTCACCATCTGCTAAGAATAAAGGAGGAAGGGCAGAGGAGATTCAAACTTGAGGACAATGAACGAAGCTCAGAAGAGCCATTATAGAGTACATACTAGGAAATCAATACAAGAGAAATAAGAACTCTGTGAAGAATTTGTAAGGAAAAAAGTGAGATGGTTATCAACATGCAGTTATTTTAGACAAATGTTCTAAAAGGATAATAATTGATTCCTAAAAGGAAATAAGGCTTTTCTCCATTAAAACATTAATAAGTGCATAAAGAATTGAAAAGGGGATTCAATTTACAAAATGTTTGTCTAAACAGTGAAAATAAATCTTAAACTGTATATTCAAATCAGGTCATGGGTGCAAATGCAAACAGACACTAGGATTTTTCAGTTATTCTATACTCAGCACCTCAACTCAAGCTTAGTAGTCTGTTCTCATGTTGAGTTTTCATTTGAAGACTATGAACTTTACTGCTGTGGTCACTAATATATGTACGGATACTGAGCGAAAAGTTTTCCTTTTGGATAATTGTCTTTATCCTTAGGGACCAAGTCACCATAAAAGTAGAAAGCATTCCTGGTAGCAACCTTGGAAAGATTCCCGGAGTAAATAACTGTCTTTGACAGGAATGAGGGCCCTAATCCATGGGGCTGCATACTCAAGAATCTGCATACCAATGTGATTTCACAGGCAGAAACGATGCTGCAATAGAACTGCTCTTGAGCTGTTATTAAGCAGCCACCATTATGCTAAAAAACCAACAAGTACAAATATGGAATGGTATTCTCTGCTCTTCTTTCCTTCCTAAGAATGTAAACATCCTAGGTCTTTCAGAAAAACACTGATGGACCAGAGCCTATGTGGACATGTCCCTGTCTGCTTTTTTGTTGGATGAAATGTGATCGATTTAATAAAGACTTCTTACCTATAGGCACACTCTTTCTATATACATTGTATAAAAAAAAATAAGAATATTTTTTAAAAGGGGTGCCTGGATGGTTCAGTTGGTTGAGCGTCCAACTCTTGATATTGGCTCAGGTTGTGATCTCATGGTTGTGAAATCGAGCTGAGTTCGGCTCCACACTGAGCGTGGATCCTGCTTCAGATTCTCACTCTCCCCTCTCTCTCTGCCCCTCCACTGCTTGTGCGCACTCTCTCTCACTCTCTCAAAATAAATAAATAAAAATTTTAAAAAGGAATAGTTTTAAAATATTTTTTAAAGAACTCATTAAAAAGCACATGTAAAATCTAAAAGACTAGATAAATAAGTAATTAGTAGAATCAGAATTACTTAGAAAAGAGAACAGAACTAGAATTCACTATTTTTGTTTTTCAAATATCTGTTAATTTTTATTAACTGTACACATAACCATTGACAAAGTAATAATTTTTTAAATATTTTTTTAAGTAGGCTCCTCCATACCTTAGCATGGGGTTCAAGCTCACAACCCTGAGATCAAGAGTCACGTGCTCTATTGACTGAGCCAGCCAGGTGGCCCTAACAAAATAATTATTATCCTACAATACTTCACCTAATAAGAATTTAGTTAGTCATCTAAAGAACCTATAAGTAAGCTCACCATCTTTTGAGGTCAAAATACAGTACTAAATAAAGCTCACTAAGACATCTATGCATCACTGTGTCAGGGGCTCTTTCTCATTCTATTTGCTCAATTTTATACAATTGTAATACCTTTTTTATTTGGTTTACAGAAAATTAGAAATGGAGAGACAAGCATGCATCCTAGATAAAGGAAGATGTTATAGTTAATACAATGCCAAAGCAAGAAGATAAAAGCCAAAATTTAAAAACACATGAAAATCTTAAAAAAAAAAAAAAAAGACTTGGAATACTGGATAATTTAATGAATGTGTAAAAAAACTCTCACATGCTCAATGGGACTTGATGCCTCTATTGCATTTGAGTAAAAGAAAGGACATTAATAATTATGATCTCAAGTCATTTAAAATGCTTAAATCATCTTTACTAGATTGATTAGATGCAGAAAGCCTGTGACATCTTTTAGAGAGTAGTATCCTAAATAGCTAAACAAAAGTTTTTTTTTTTTTTTCAACGTTTATTTATTTTTGGGACAGAGAGAGACAGAGCATGAACGGGGGAGGGGCAGAGAGAGAGGGAGACACAGAATCGGAAACAGGCTCCAGGCTCCGAGCCATCAGCCCAGAGCCTGACGCGGGGCTCGAACTCCCGGACCGCGAGATCGTGACCTGGCTGAAGTCGGACGCTTAACCGACTGCGCCACCCAGGCGCCCCTAAACAAAAGTTTTGTATAACTGGATCTGAGGCATCAACACATTAGGTACTGGATTAGAGTTCATAATTTGAGGTCCTAAATACTTTTTTTGTATTGCTGTTTTTACTAAAATGGTTTAGTTTTAGACACCGAAAATATATCTGTCCTGTTTTCTCACAGCTCTATAGACATCTGAAGTTTTACTATATTTAACTAAACTAGATAAAGCAGTTTTTTCTTCCAGGTTGCTCTTACATAAAACTACGGATAAAGAAGGTAGACATAACTTGAAAAAATGTCCTCTACATGACAAGAGTACAGATTTTTAAAACATGTATTAAGTTCTATCATTTTGCAAACTGGATAGTAGCAAACTGTATAGTAGCAAACTGGAGATAGCACCTTAATTAAGCAAATAAACCATGTGACAAGGCATTTAGGGTCTCACAGAATCATTTTCCTTATAGGAGAACAAAGGCATCCCCTCCAGATAGTTAATGCTATGCCTCATTGAACTGTAATATACACATATGCATATATACACATACATATGCATACGTGTAAGATGCATCATGGTGATTCCATTTTGGAAATCATATAAAGTTTTTGAGGAGGTTTTAAAGCATTTTTTTTTTTTTTTTTTTTTTTTTTTTTTTTGAGAAACAGCGAGAGTGCAAGGGGTGGGGGGGACGGGGAAGGTCAGAGTGGGGAGGAAGGAGGGCCAGCACACAGCCCAACCCAGGGCTGGATCTCACATGAGATCATGATCTGAGCCAAAATAGTCTGACGATTAACCGACTGAACCACCCAGGTGCCCCAAGGAGGTTTTGATTAAAGAACTGTCAACAGTACAAATTTATAAATATTTTGCATAGTTTTATTCCAAGAAAGTTAAGTTAATTGCATTAAACATTTATTTTAGTAGGAAACGGGGGTAAAAGACAATGCCAACACTGTCTTTGCATAATTGGAATACTTGCCACCTCCCCAGCCACAGGACATGCTGAGCCATTTGGCTGCACAAAGGAGCAAACTAGCTGAGGCAGAGGCCACGGGAAGTTAATCAAGGACTGTGCCCTTTCAAGGGCGGGGTTAAATGATCACCTCCAAAGCTTTAGTTAACTGGAATTTCATCTAGACCATCATCAGTATTTAAGTGTGTGTGACCTAGAGCAAATTCTCAAACATCTTGGTCTTAGGATGGTCTTGGTCTTTACGATCTTGAAAATGATGGTGTACTTTAAAAATATTTTGTTCTTGGGGGTTCTATCTATTGATATTTACCATGTGAGATATAAAAAGTGAGACATTTAAATTTTTTGTTCATTAATTAACTGTAAAATACAATAACTGGTATGTTAACATGAACAATAGGTTTTTATGAAAAATAACCATGCTTTTTAAACTAAGATAATTTAGTATGAATAGTTTTCTATTTCTGTAAATCTCTTTAATGTTTGAGCTTAATAGAAGACAGCTGGATTCTCATATGTGCTTCTGCATTAATTCTATTGTGTTACATTGTGTTGATTGAGGCATATGAAAATCTAGCCTCACACATTTATCTAGTTGGAAAAGGGAGGAGTATTTTAACAGCTTTTCAGATAATTTTGGGTATTCTTCTTTGATACTACATCAAACTCAACAAGTGGTAGTTTGTAAAGTTGCAATGTGAAATTTAAAATCATAACAAGGAGGGGTACCTGGGTGGCTCAGTCAGCTCGGTTCAGGGCATGATCTCGCAGTTTGTGAGTCCGAGCCCCGTGTGGGGCTCTGCACTGACAGCTCGGAGCCTGGAGCCTGCTTTGGATTCTGTCTCCCTCTCTCTCTGTCCCTCCCCACTCATACTCTGTCTCTTTCTCTCTCTCAAAAAATGAATAACATTAAAAAAAATCGTAACAATGAACTTTTCATACTTTGTTACATTCAAATCCACTGGTCTGTTTTGCATTTTGAATGGACCTTTTACCCATTCATGATTCTGTTACACCATGCATTGTTATTTGGTAAATAACAGATTCACTGAGTTATGCAGATCTTCCAAATATTGACACATTTCATTATACAAATAAACAAAATCACACTCCTTAATATTGTCGATGATCTCACCAGAGAAGTCTTTAAGTATTGAGAAGCTATCAAATTCGCACTGGCAGATGAAACTTAATTTTCACATATTGGCAGTGTTTTCCTTGAAGTGACAGGTTCATTTTGTTGATTTTTAAGAAACTGTCTGCTGAATATCCAGTATGATTAACCACAGTGTGTCTGTCAGTCATTCTTTAAAATAAAAATGGGGTTCCATGGGAAAAAAATGGCTTATAGAGATTGCAATTGAAATGATTGTATAGTGTTTCCTCAAGACAAACACTGTCCTTCGGGATTCAGTCAAAGTGCTTTATGTATATTTTCATTTTGCCACACAGAATATTAAAAAGATGTGTGCTTGAGATTTAATAAAATGCAAACTTTTACTGCCTTATCAGGAACATCCTATATGAAACCAGAAACTTGTTTCCTAAGTGGAATGGTGACAGTAAGGAATACAATGACTCCTACTACAGGTGGGGGTCACTGCCTTGAATGCTGAGGTACAAGTGGCTTCATTCACCTTTGCCTTTGTATCATAGGCACAAATGTCTACAGAGAAAAAGACAACAACTTGGTATTATTATGAAAATTGTTTCGTGAACTCATGGATCCCCTGAAAGCATTTCAGAGACCCCTAGAGGTTTGCAGACCACACTCTGAGAACCACTGATCTAAAGAGACACACATATGTGATAAGCATCATTGGCATCCCGTGTACCTGAGTTGGAGAGGAGAAAATTCCATCAAAGGCAACACAAGGGCAAACAGCCCCAGGGAGGAAAAGGTTGACAGAAATCAGGAATGGAGGCCTTTTGAAAACCTTGCACACCTGAAACCAACTGCGATTTCAGACTGAAGGCAACTCTGGCGACCTGGGGGGAAATGAAGAAGCTCACTGTTCAGCCCAGTTCTGGAGATCCAAAGTCTACTGTCTTTGGAGATGAGAGACAAAGAAGAGGAGAAAATCTTTTTTTTTTTTTATGTCTATTTATTTTTGAGAGACAGAGCACAAGTTGGGGAGGGGTGGAGAGAGAGGGAGATACAAAATCTGAAGCAGGTTCCAGGCTCTGAGCTGTCAGCACAGAGCCCAACACGGGGCTCAAACTCACAAATGGTGAGATCGTGACCTGAGCTGAAGTCAGAGGCTTAACCGACTGAGCCACCCAGGCACCCCAGAAGAGGAGAAAATTTTAAAGAAAGGGAAGGGAAGGGAAGGGAAGGGAAGGGAAGGGAAGGGAAGGGAAAGGAAGGGAAGGAAAAGGAAAGGGAAAGAAGAAAAGAAAAGAAAAGAAAAGAAAAGAAAAGAAAAGAAAAGAAAAGAAAAGAAAAGGAAAGGAAAGAAAAAAGAAAAGAAAATCTTCACTGGGTTGGAATGTCAAACTTGCATTGGAAACAACCCCCATTCAGTTCCAAATTACTGACTAGTTGAAATTCATTGAGAGCTGTGATTGCAATATATTGTTTACAACCTAAAGTATTTCTTGCACATAGTAAGCTGAATAAATGACAATATGAGAAAATTGAATTTTACTCTAAAGTCTGTTTCATTTCCCTCAGTACCAGGGCCAATAGTCACTCCCAAACCTACTGTGTACTTTATTCAGTACCAGGGCCAATAGTCACTCCCAAACCTACTGTGTACTGTGTAATTTATTCTCTCTTTACAGTCTCTTTTACATTTGAGATTACAACACAGGTATCATGGAATAAATGGGGAATTCCCAGTGTATCCGTGGAAATGAATTGGTCTATTGAACACCGCACATCAGGGATAACTGAGTTTTCCCCAGCAAAGGCAATGGTCACACCATGACTCAAGAGGCAACTCTACAGCTGCTCCTGCCAATCACTCCATTTCGCCATCATCCCTCTGGCCCCATAAGGGGCAAAGTCACAAGGCAATCAGTAAAACATAAAACTTTCCTAAGTATGGGCTTGGTTGCAATTTATGGAGGTAAGCACATGAGGTGAAGAAGCACCAGGCGCCAGAGCTGACGCAATACCGCAGGTGCCTGCAGTTCCTATAAGCTCTGTCTGCCTGGGCAGGTCCACGTGAGTGGAGCGGGACAGTGGGAGTGGTTTCCAAATCCTGTACTTCAAGAAGGGAAATCAGGGTCATGCCAAGTGCCTTCTGTGTCCATGTAAGTGTTCTGTTGATGCATTTTCAAACCAGTCATGTTCCCTGCTGTGATTGACTAATACTTCTCCTATTTATTTCTGATTGAGGAAAGCCTACATGAATGTCGTCATCTTGCCAAAAGATCTTGGGCCAGAGCCAGCCAAGGAGAAACTTGCAGGGACAGATGAGAGCCCTCAGCTACTCTCTTTCCTCACCCAGCCAGAGGTCTTTCTTGAATTTCTGGAAGAAAATGGAGCAAGGCTCGAGGTTTGTTTTTGTTACCTCATTTGGTTAGTTAAGTAGGTAATTATACTACATATTTACTGATTGTCTTTATGTGACTGACAGTGTTCTGGGCTCTGAAGTACAATAATGAATTCTGCCCTCAAGACCTTTATATTCTAAGACAGATAAGTTGGTAGATAAGTGTAACCCAACATGATAACTGCTATCCTTAAAGTCAACACGATATGCAGTGGGAGCACATAGCAGGGCCATATGGCAAGGATTCTTGGAGGAGGCAAGGTTTCCCAAAGGACAAATAATCGTTAGCCTCATAAGGAGGAGGCAAGGGAGATCTGAGAGGCAAAGGCATAGAGTGTAGTACACAGTGAGTGCTCAGTGAGTGCTGTTATAGGAAATATCCTTTCACCACACAATACTCCAGTTAATACTATAGTATCTTGTTGAGTACTTCAAAACAAATGCCTGTTAGCTTGCCTACAAGATGGCTATAAAAATCCCATCTTTGCTATTCAAAGTGAGGTTCACAGACCATAGCACTGGAATTATCCCAGAACTTGTTAGAACCATAGAATCCCAGCCTCCAACCCAAATGGGTCAACTGCATTTAACAAGATCATCCATGTTTCATATATATATTAGGGTTTGTGAAATGTTGTCCTAAAAGCTCATCAACCAGTGATAGTGGTTTATAGCCTTTGGAGAACATTAAATCTCTGGCAGGACTTTCAAAATGCAGAAACCCAGTTTTTATTCCCTATCCTCCATGGAAACCCTTTCCCAGGAACCCCTCAAGTTGGTATTATTGTCTATAAAATGCTATAGGGAAATATGTAGGGGGCCAGTCATTTCTGTGTGTGTGTGTGTCTGTATGTGTGGGTGTGACAAATAGGCATATCTGGACTGAGTGACTTTCTTTTGAGGGCCCTATCATTAACTCTATTGGGCTTCAAGTAATCATACTTCTCAAAAAGACTAGAAGATGAGTTTAAGATGATTGTTTTCAGATTTTGTTGCACATTATTCTATTTTAACTATACAATTTTTATCGTTCTGAAAACAAAGATGTTCCAAAGCATCTGTCTGCTTTAGAAGTGGTAAACGTAATGTGAGCCAGAGTGCTGCTAAAGACTGCTTATGTGGAAGCACCATTACCTACATTTTATCCCTAAGGAGATCATGCAGGCAAATAACTAGTTCTTCAAAAATATCTTGTGTAGCCTCCAGCCATACAAAAAGCTCCAACTACCATTTGACAATACTTGTGCTAAATGTACAACGCAAATATAACAAAACATTCAAATTCTGATTTACCTTAACGATAATTTTTATTCTCTAGCTGGTCACAAAATCTAACATGCTAAAGACAATGGATTTCCATTTGTTCTTGATTTTTGTTTGAAACTAAATATGATGAAATTTCAATTTCCTTTCTATTATTACATAAGCCTAAAGCAACGAAATAGAATTACCAAGTGCTTGTTTTATAGGAAAAATTGTTTCCACATTAATTAAATTAGTTGCGCATAACTAATATACATCTTCTGATATTTGGAGGAAATGGAATAGTCAAATAGCAGATAAATAAATTAATTTAATGAATTAAAGTTCAGTATAGAAACATTTGGTATGACTCAAGCCAAACTATATAACAGCCTATATGAATTACAATTTAAAGGAAAAAATAAACCATACTAAATTTTTTGAGACATAAACTTTCCTAATTTATAAATGTAAAAGAAGATTTATGAAATACTGAGTTTTCTCCTATTCCTATGAAACAATTTGGATTTCAAAGAAAATATCAAATCTCTAATTGTTTTTCAAATGAATGGTTTGGTACTCATCATTTACAATAACACAACCTAATCATCACTGATTAATCTCATTTATATTTGCTAAGACATGGTTTCTTTCATTCAGAGTTTGCTTTACAGAGAAAGAAAAAGCCTGTGAAAATGAAACCAATGTGTTTACAAGTTTCCACAGCTCATTTCACCTCACTTCTGAAGGCATTCATTCATCTACCAACTACTGAGTATCTCCAGAGGCAGGTACTGTTCTAGGCTTACCTTCCAGGCTAGCTCTGGAGACTACAAAGAACTTGGTAATTGGACCTCCATCTTAAAAAGCTGATTATATGACATGCCCTGATAACTACAGATAATTACCAGGACCCATAGTGAGACAGGCACCTTACCTCATGAGAACAGATGTAGTCCAAAACAAATAGGCATTAAGCACCTAGTATGTGCTTAGTTTCATTCGTTTGTCGCTCCCAATCCCCTTCCCGTTATCTCTCACTCTAATAGTGGTGTCTTACAAATTCTTCATAGACTACAATTATGGTTGATGGACTCAATTTGCTTGTCATTTTCAAGGGTGTAAACAATGGTTTTTTGTGCCTGGTTCTATATCATACAGATTCCTTTATTAACACATTTATATTTGACATGTGAAATATTCAAAGCAAAAGTATGAGATGATGTTGTTAGCATATAAATGTATCGACAAGATGTTCTGTCTGTTCCCCAAGATCAGTGTTAAAAAATCTGAAATCCATATTAAAATAGGAAAGAGTGTGACTGGAAGAAATACAGATTGACGCCCCTGCATTAAGAAGTTTCTTCGAAATTTGAATTGTTGAACACAAATTTACTGGATAATTTATAGTCTAGTAAAAGACCTTCTGTTCCTAAGAGTGTTAGTTTTGCTTCCTTTTTGATGAATACTCTGACTCCATCTTGAACCACTTCATAGAAATCTCCTTTTGTCTTCATATATTGTAAAGTGTAAGAAAGGCAATGGCTAGGACACCAATTTTCACACCATCATGCTCAGGTTTCTCTTTGAGAATTTTGTTATTGTTTATTGCTGATGGTGTCAGGGTGAATGTGGCCTGGATGGCTTGCTGCTTCCCCTCACCCTCAGCTCATGGCTTCTTCTTGTTAAGGAAGCTGACATCTTTCTGGTGCCCCAAAGCCTCTGGCTAAAGCTCGGAGGACACCCTAGCTTCTCTCTGTGGACATTCCAAGCGCCAACATGTTTTCTCTTTACTATCAAGCCATTTATTCTCTTTGTAGAATACAATAATTAAAGTTGCTGAATACTCCAATTGGATATGTGTTCCTAGACTAGCTTGGTGTTAATGCTATTTCAAAACAATTGTTTAGTTGTTCTCAGCGATGCTATTTGCCCATATTGTTTTCCAAAGGTAGATATTTATTTGCCATTTTAAAACTTTCCTCAGTTATAAAGAAAGGTAATTTTTAACAGTTTCTACAAACAGGCAGGCCCGAGAATGCTGACTTCTCTGTAAGGAAAGGAGAAAGCCAAGAAGCAACACAATTCACTCCGTAGAATTCCCTAAAGACTCAGGAATTTGTGGGAACAGTTCCCCCTTGAAGTAAAGATGAGGGTAGGGATGAAAACAGGAATATTAAGAAGACATCAGAACCCCCCAAAACCATTTCCTAATTCCCCTCAGCAAAGCAAATGTCCTTTATTAACCTTACCAGGTGCAGCTGAAGGTGGATGTCCCATATGGAAAATAAGGACTTAAGTGAAAGATTAACTACTGAATATCGAGATAGCACCCTGACCCTAAGCCCCCTTCTGTCTGGGCTCCCAGAACTCTGGCAGCTGAACTTATACCCCTTTGAAAGGAGATTGAAAGATTTTGATTAGCCAATCAGTAAAAATAGCAACATTAGGGTTTGACCAAGAAATGCCCCAGTTTGACCACCTTACAGTAAGGAAGGAAATCTATCTTCTAATCTAAAGGAAAGCTTCTATTGTAAAATACAGACCAAAAACAACCAAAAAGTAAACATAACACTATTCCGGAGAGGAAAATGCCAAAAAACATTATGACTAATATCTTCAGAGTGATATGAAAGTCATAAAACAGAAATAGGACAATATATAAAAGAATAAGACACTCAGTGATTAAAAATATGTCAGGAGAAATGAATAGCTCAACAGAGAATTTGGAAGATAATGTTGAGGAAATTTTTTAGAATCTCCTAGAACAAAACAGGTTTAAATATCAAAACAAACATGAGAATAGAAGGAAAAATTAAGAATGGGGGTGCCTGCATGGCTCAGTCAGTTAAGAGTCTGACTTTGGCTCAGGTCATGATCTCATGGTTCATGAGTTTAAGCCCTGCATCAGTCTCTGTGCTGAAAGCTCAAAGCCTGGAGCCTTCTTCAGATTCTCTGTGTCTCCCTCTCTATGCCGTTCCCCTGCTCATGCTCGCTCTCTCTCCCTCTCTCTCAAAAACAAAATAAAACATTAAAAAAATTGAGTATGGATACAAATGGTCCAATATCTGAATAATAGAAATTTCAGGATAAGAAAACTAAATAAATAAATCATCAAATAGATAATTCAAGAAAACTTTCAAAAATTGAAAGACAAGGCTTCTAAATTAAAAGAACCTATACACTATATTAGAATACACATGAACCAAAGCACATCATCATGAATTTCACAAAGTGATCTTATAAGTTCCCAGGAGAAAAAGTTATATACAAGGGATCAAGAATCAGAATTGCTTTGGACTTCTCAATAGCAACACTAGAAGCTCAAGCACAGACTAAAACCTTCAGAATTCTGAGGTCTTTCCAGCCTGGAATGCTAGTCCTAGAGGAATTATCAATTAAGTGTGAGTACAGAATAAAGATGCTACCAAATATTCTAGATCTCAGAAAATTTAGCTCTCGTCACCCTTTCTTAGGAAGCAACTGGAGGAAGGGTGCCATAAAAATGAGGAAGAGGGGAGCCTGGGTGGTTCAGTCGGTTAAGCGTCCGACCTTGGCTCAGGTCATGATCTTGTGGTCAGTGAGTTCGAGCCTCATGTCGGGCTCTGTGCTTATAGCTCAGAGCCTGGAGCCTGCTTTGGATTCTGTCTCCCTCTCTCTCTGCCCCTCCTCAGCTCACCCTCTTTTCTCTCTATCTCTCAAAAATGAATAAATGTTAAAAAATTTTTTAAATAAATAAATGAGGAAGAAAACCAGGAAAAAAAAGAGATGGAAACATGGGATCTACGAAGTAGGAACCAGATCAAGAGGAAAAAGGAATCAGCAGGATGACTACAAAGAAAGATTCCAGGAAACAGACATGCACCTTGCAAAGAGAGTTACCAGTCCCAATTAGAGCAAGTCAGAAGACTCTATCATCCAAATACAATGATATTGATAAAGTTTCTGATGTGATTTAAAACATTAGGAGAATTATTTAGACACATGGACAGAGTTTGGGGATAAATTAATGACAAAAACTTAGAACACTAAAAAGGAAAGACAGTTTGTTAATTATGGAGAAAAAATTTTTGTGCAAGAAAGGAAAAACTACTCCTAGCATATTATAAAGCTTAACATCATAATGTTAGCTTAGCTTAACATCTAGCTAAGCATTGAATATTGATTCAAACAAAATATGATATAATTGTATTGGAAGTGTAGAATAGGGGCAGAGAGGAATTGTGTGGGCTTGAGGCCACGAGTAGGGAGGGGTGGCACAGCTTTATCTTCATCTTCCATTTTGGTAAGCCAATGGGTAATGTTGATGAAAGAAAAGAAAAGAAAAGAAAAGAAAAGAAAGAAAGAAAAGAAGGAAAGAAAGAAAGAAAGAAAGAAAGAAAGAAAGAAAGAAAAGATGTAGGTAGGAAGGAAGAGAGCGAGAGGAAAAAAAGAAAGAAAAGAAGGAAAGAAAGAAAGAAAGAAAGAAAGAGAGAGAAAGAAAGAAAAGGAAGGAAGAAGGAAGGGAGGAAAGAAGGAAGGTAAAGAAAAGGAAGGAAGGAAGAAAAAGAAGAAAGAAAGAAAAAAGGAAAGAAAGAAAGAGGGAGGAAGGGAAAAACAGAAATAAGTGTGTAGTTTGGAAATAAGAAGGAAAACAGCATCACAAGTCTTCTAGAACTATTCAGATCTTAAGTGCATACAATTTTGATAAAGAATAAAAACTAAATTTAAAAAGCATCATGACTTTTTCCCCAAAGTTTTGTACTTTTAATAGTCTGGTTCCCAGGTATACTTGATTTGAGTAACCTGGGAATCTATCTTTGTATAAATAAAAGCTGTTTTGATTTACTCAAAATTCTACTGTAGAATATTGAATAATCTGGGCTTTATGGGCATGAAAATTTAGCCTAATTCTTGTTTAATTCTTCAGTGAACAACAAGTATCTAGCTAAGGAAAATATTAAAGTGCTGTTTTTATTTTAGTATCTGTTCTTAATGTACAGGTTAGTATCAAAACATGAGTGGACATATAAATGTATATAAATGTATGTGTGTTATGTATAAAAGACTGTGTTCTCTATAAAATTTTGAGATGAAAAACAGTTTTCCTTTTTTTCTGGTCAATTGATCCCTTCTTCATTTAAGTATATATTGAAATACCATAGGGCTAAGACGTGGCACAGCTTTAAGGGGCACCCATCACACTGGATACATGTTAGTGACACCCCTTGTGGGGCATAAAATCAAGGAGAAAACAAATGGTAGATATGGAATGGGAGTGATTTTTGATCTTCTGAGAGGAAAGTGTGAGGACAGAAAGAAAACCAGTGTGGAATAAAAATTCTATAATGGAGACCTCAAATAAAATTACACTTCACTCATGAAACCTTAGACCTTACAGACTTGTCCCCAGTGAATGATTTAAGAGTTTTGGTGCTCAGAGACTTTCTAGACTTACGTATTAGCAGAAGAGAGAAAGAAAAGGAAGAAAGGGGAAAAAAAGGAAGGGAAGGAGCAAGGGAGGGGGGAAGGAGGGAGGAGAAAGAAGTCACAGACCGTCCGTGCAAATGATATAACTGAATACTAAAAAGTGGAATTAAATGTTTTAATTCATTTAACCTGCCTATCTCTGCTTCCTCTACCTCCTGTCTACCTCCCTTCCCCTTTCTCCTGGAATCCAGCCCTGGCAACTCAGATGGTGATGAGGTCATAGGCTCCAAAATATGGCCATGGTATGAAGGCAGCAGCACAAATTTTTAAACAGCATTTCAGCACCACACCACAGTGCCGAGAAGGGAACCTTGTGTAATGTGAACAACTATGAGCTCGTGCTATTTTATTAATCCAGGGTGGTGATCCCTGGGTGTTGCATTACCTGTGTGTGTGTGTGTGTGTGTGTGTGTGTGTGTGTGTCTGCAGTCTTCCTATTTTATATGGCAGTCATCAAGAAGTCTTCCTCTTCTTGAACATGGAAAGGACAGAATGCAGATGACTCAGTATTAACCCTAACTCTGCTCACCGATTAGCAAGGTTTTTGACCTTAAAAGCCAAGAAAGGTTCAAATGAGAATGACCTTTTCTGACATCCCCTTCTTCTATTCTAGACTCCACCCCTGCATGTGTCAGTGTCTTGCTCCTTATCACCTCATTAAGTCACCAAACATTGCTACCTGGAAGGAAAGATTGATGGAGTGATAACTGGCAACTCTCTTGTAACACTGCAGTCAGTGCATTTCCATTTGCTTATTAAAAGAGTCTTGCTTTTTCCCAAATAGACCCACATCCTGAAATTCCTTTCTGTTTAACAAGCCATTCTCCAAAGCTCTTTAACTTTTCATTTGCCAGATCCTCCAGAGGGAAAATAACTTCTTGGGCCAGAACATGGTAGTGTTTAACACCTCTACTTCAAAACCTTTTATAAATGTCAGGGAACAGTGCAAACCTTGAAGAGGGAAGTAGATTAGAAGAAAATTCTTCTCTGTGTTATTTCCCAGAATGTCCATCCTGTCTTGAAATCTGATTTTCCCTTCAGAGTCCAGAGCACATGACTGCTCCTCCCTGAAGCTCTTCCCCTGATGATTTCCCTTTAGCGTCCAGACAGAAATACTTGCAGTCTATGAACTTGTTAAAAATGACTCTGAATTTCTCTTCTGGCATGTTGTAACTTATGTTTTAATTATTAGAAAACATGTTATCTGCACTCTTAAATTGTATCTTCATGAAAACAGGAACCTTGTTTTAATCTCCTTATCATTTGACATGGTCAATTAGTAATAACAAGAACCACTGCTAAACCATTTACTCTGCACACGTTGTCTCTAATCCTCACAACAACCCTGAGGGAGGCAGGGAGTATTAAATCATTTTGCAGAAGAAGAAACAAAGTCTCTGAGATATGAAGTGGCTTGCCCAAGATTACACTCAGTTAAGTGGCCAGTATTTCAAGAACCTGTCATTTCAACCAGAATCTGTTCTCTTCACACCCTGCTATAACATAGAAAGAAAGAACTGGGGCACCTGTGTGGCTCACTCGGTTAAGCATCCAACTTCAACTCAGGTCATGATCTCACTGTTCATTGGTTCAAGCCCCATGTCAAGCTCTGTGCTGACAGCTCAGAGCCTGGAGCCTGCTTCGGATTCTGTGTCTCCCTCTCTCTCTGCCCTTCCCCTGCTCGTTCTCTTTCTCTCTCAAAAATAAATAAACATTGAACAAATTTTAAGAAAGGAAAGAAGAAAGGAGGGAGAGATGAAAGAAAAAGTTTAAAATCTCAGGCTTTTCTCCGCCTATTAGAATAATACTTCACAGACTCCCAGAGCTGTAGAATTGTGAGAGATTGAAGAAATTAACACAACCCGTCCTCTGCTTTTTATACAGAGAACAACTAAGACCAGAGAGGTTAAGACTCCTGTTCAAGGTTGCACAACATGTAACACAGCTGGGACTCATGCAGACCCCAAGGATCCTGACTCTCACCCCAAAGTTCCTTTCTCTGTAAATTTTGAGCCAGGCACTGAAACATCAAGACATTTAAAACAAGATAGCAACTAATAGACATATAAGCTTGTTTGTTTGTTTGTTCAAAGTTTTGTTTACAAAGTCCTCTGGCCACTAAGAAGCAAGAATTACAATTTCTAAAAGTCTTCTTGCATAGTTTTCTCATTTCCCAAATATATAGGATAATATCTAAATAATATGAATCTCTTTTGTTGGTTCACCAAAAAAGGGAATATTTTGCCTTTAAAATGTGCTTTGCTACTTAGTAGTCATTACAATACAAATAGTGAATGCCTCATTGGTCAGCAACCTGCCAGATTCACAGTTTTGAATACAGAGGCAGCAAAGTTTAGAATATGACCAAGCCGGTGAGATGACTATGTATATTCAGGGCCAAGTTCAGGGCCTTGTAATTTTCCCCAATTAACTGATACATACTTTCAGAAAAAATGTGATTAGCAAGCATAGACAGTTACTAACCCAGTCCTAGATGACTCCCAGTGTAGAACTCTGGGTTTTCCTAGCTCCATGCCAATGCCCCACCCCCAACCTTCTCCAGAATCCTAACATAGTGTCCTCCAGGAAGCTTTCTTCTCTCTTCCTCAATTCCTCTCCCTATCCCCAGCAAATGCACTGTGGCAGGAATCAGGGACAACGAAGATCTTGGAAATAAGGAAAGGCGGGTATGTGAGAGTTACTTTAAGGTCAAGAGTAACAGATGAGAACAGGAATTTTCAAAGTAACTTTAGATAAATGGACTAAGCATAGACCAGAGCAGCCTAATGGGAGGTATTACTATATCAAAGGAAAGAATGTGTCTTTCTGAATGAGTTGTCCAGAAATAGAAATTAGAAAAGGATAGGAGACAAAGCAGTGCCCATAAAAATACTGCCCAGATGAGAAGGTATCCAGATCAAGGGCTTGATGTGCACAATAACAGGTGCTTTCCAATTGTGGAGGGGGGGCCCAGGAGGCACCTACCACTGAATCTTCCAACTTACACACTGTGTTCTGATTCCACACTCACAAATTCCGGATTTACATAATAATGTGGTTTCTAAGGGCATATAGGCACTCTCCAGAAGATGCAAGTATTTAGTCTTCTTGTCATTATGTTATGCTTTTCCCCTCTCTCTAAAGGAAGAAATCAGATCTAGCTCACTCTCAGTCTTCTGTGTCTTCAGGTAGCATGATTTAGTATCCCCAGACTGAGTTACTGCTTGAACAATGACAAGATTGCTATTGAATGTGCATAACCGAGGGTCAGGTCCTGGACTATGTTAAATTTGTAAAAGACAGGCCACCCTTGAGAGACCCTTCCTCAGTCAGTCAATCAAACCTGCCCTACCTCATCATAGCTTCTTTCAAATTTCAGTCAAAATTAATTGACTTCTTCTCTTCCTCACTGACCTCTCTCTGAGGGCATAGCTTATGCCTTGTGTTATTTTTACCTTACAAAAGTGTACCTCTCTTGTTGAGAGGAGGTTGTTTGATTTTGTGTATTCATTCACTGATTTTTGAATGACAATATAGGAATGAATAAAGTCTATATACTCTATATGCTACATGTCCTCTATATACTCAGGTTAGTAGGGGTGACAGTCACAAAAACAAGTTATACATGTGGTAAAGGCAATAATAAAAGTATTCATAAAGAACAAGTGTATCACAAAAGAGGGAGAGATAGACCATGTTGGGAAGCCTCCCTAGTGGAGGTGATGTCTGAGTTAGATTTTGGAAAATAAATATAACTTCACCAACAAAACAAGAAAAGAGGAGTATCCAAAACAAAAGGGAAAACATGTGCAAAGGCAAAAAAATGTGAAATGACCTGGGAACCAAAACACAGCTCAGTATTGCTAAAATGTGAAGCGCGTGAAACAGAGTTGTGCAAGGTACAAGTCTGGGTAGGTGGAGAGAGGCTGAAAGTTTGTGTGTATGCCTCAGATGGGGTTTGGACTTTCCTTTGTTGGTGACCACCAAGGCTAACAAAGGTTTTTAATTACAAAAGAGACTGGACCAGATTTGTGTTTAGGGAGATGTTTTTAATACTACTGTGGACAAGAGAATAGAGAGAGGTAAGACAGAAATAAGTAGAATTTGATAGATAATGATGAGATAGATAGACAGATGATAGATATATAGATAGATAGATAGATAGATAATGAAAGAAGAAATTTGGAAACATCTAGACCAGCACTAGCTAGTAGAAATAGGGAACTACAAATGTAAGCCACGTGCATAATTTAAATTTTCTGGTAGCCATGTTAAAAACATAAAAAGAAACAAGAAAAATTAATTTAAATATACATGTATTTCAATACATCAAAAATACTTTCTTTCAACATGTAAGCAATATAAAAAGTTATTGAGATAATTTATATTATTTTTCCATTCTAAGTCTTTGAAATCTCTTGTGTATTGTGTACTTACAGTGTATCTCAATTCATGATCATGGTATCTCCCCTGCCAGGTAAGTATTCAGTGTATCTCAATTCAAATTGGCTATGATGCAAGTGTTAAATAGCCACATATAGCTGGTGGCTACCATACTGGGCAGCAAAGGCTCAGACAATAAATGACGAGGCAGCAATTCATGCAGGAATGGGAAGGATGGGATATGTTTATAATGTACTTACAAGATGAATTTGACAGATTAGGAGCTGATTTATATCAATAATGAAATACTAGTTGAATATAGAGTCTTCTAGCTTGGAAAACTTGTGGGATGACAGTTCCTCAGCCAAGCCAGGGAAGCAAGTTTAGGGAAAATAAGGTGGTGAATGTGTTTGGGACTTGCTGAATTTGAGGTGGGGCCATCATGACTGTGATGTGAACAGTTTACACTATGTAATGCTTCTACGTTTCAAGTTCTGTGTTTTTTGTGTACGAACACACATAATCCTCAAAACAACACTATGAGATTGGTATTACCACCAACATTACAAGTGAGAAAAGTGAGGTACAGAAAGAATAATTTCTTTGACCCAGATTCTCAGTCATCAGTTACCAAACAGCAGTGCAAAGACTGAAACCCAGTCTGGCTTCAGGGTCAAAGGCTACAATAGCACATTGTACTGCCACTCACAAGCCGGGCCTATGGAATCACCCAAACCTGGGTTCACTTACTAACTGTGTGGCTTTCAGCAAGTTATTTAATGACTGAACTTTGGTTTTCTCATCTATGAAACAGGAATGATACGCCTACTCCATAGGGTTGTTGAGAGAAACGACTGACTGACATACATAATATATACAACATGTTCATCACAGCAATTGGTACACAACAAATTGTAAATAGTAGCTACTGCTATTATTACATATGTTGGGTCTGGAACTCAACGCAGAACTCCAAATTGGCATATACACTTCTCCTCAATACCTAACACACTAACTGGTCTGAGTTCTATCTTTTGAAGAAATGGTTTTGGCTCATTACAAAGACATATATTTAAAGAACTTCCTAGATGAGAGTTATAGGCTAGGATCATCCTGCTTCAAAAGCTAAAACAATCATGGACATTTAGACCATGAGACAGCACAGCTGAGTGTTCATGGCACTTAGACACTGTGGAGAATTGCACTGGAAGTAAAATCTTGCTCTTCCCTTCAGAAAGGAGCCTAAAAGAACAGACTGAATACACCGTGAGAACACATTTGTTTGTGTGCACTTTTATTAGTGATAAAAACATAGCAAATAAAAAATATTTATCAAACAGAGATCTATCGTTATTTGGTTAAAGTTCAAGAAAATTTAATCACAGGGTCTAGGTTTATCACATCTCCCAGTCAGATAATCTCATTCTTGTATGGGCAGTCATTTGGATATGAAAACAAAAGACAAATTAAATAAGATAAATAACCAAAAACCATAAACAGAGGACATCTTGCTCTGCAATCCCTGGCATTTTTAACTGTAGATTTCCAACATGTTAATGTTAATTACATTCCATTTCCTGCCAAGCTTATGGTCATGTGATCTAAGTTTGCACTGTAATTAGCTTTGCCTTTTATAAAACACTGCCTTTTTTCTAGATAAGGAGATGCTGGATGCAGAACCTTTTAAAGACTCTTCCAGAAGACCTCAGCAGCCAGCTAATACTCAAACTCTTCCAATCTCCCAGTCCATATGTTGCATCAACAAGTGCTCCATTGATCCATCCAATCCAATTATCATCCCTTCCCTCAACACTGTAAATTCCATGTAGGTGGTACATCTCCTCTTTCAAGTCAGGGCTAAACTAATCACCCACTCAATGCTATGAATGTGGAGCTTAGTTGATGCTTCTCATCTCAGGTTCCATCAGGAGGCCTGCCTAGGGAACCTCTCCTTTGCAAGATGTTCAAGAGGGCCACATACCTGTCTTGCCCAACAGGCACAGCAGATGAGTAACAAGTGTGTTTATAGAGTTTGTGGTGCTCCAGCTGTCGTTGATGTCAGTGTTTTCTGCTAAAATTGGTGTATTTTTGGCTACCTGCCTCATCCCCTGGGAAGTTCAAACATCACCAGCAGGGCCCAGTGGTCTGAGGAGGCCTCGCTCCAGAGAAAGATAGCTTCTCTGTAGGAATAAGACTACTTATTAGAATGTTGCCTGATATAGCGGCAGTGACTGAGCCAGAGGCCTCCTAGAAGAACCAAATGTTCAACAGGAATAACAAGGAACATTAATTAGCTCAGGGACAATCCACCCAACTGTAGATCAGCCAGTCAGACTTTAGCCCAAGTCTCTCCCAACGTGCTAAGACTAGGAAAAGCATTAAATCATTCTATGCTTCCATCACTGTAACTCCAGGGATTAAACTTGGTAAAAAAAATTTTTTAAGCTTTTACTTATTTTTGAGAGACAGAGACAGAACACAAGCAGGGAAGAACAGAGAGAGAGAGGGAGACACAGAATCCAAAGCAGGCTCCTGGCTCTGAGCTGTCAGCACAGAGACCAACACGGGGCTCAAACTCATGAACCGTGAGATCATGACCTGAGCAGAAGTCAGACGCTTAACCGACTGAGCCACCCAGGCACCCCCAGGGATTAAACTTGTTAATGGGATAAATTCTCAACCTGTCTGAATATAAATGAACATACATTTGAGACTCCTTTACAATTTGGAAAATTCAGAGTAATATTTCAAATGCAAAAAGTATATATTCTATATATTGAGAGGAAAAGTGTGGAGAGGGAGAAAAGACCCTCAGAGCAGCATTCTCAAACAGACTTTTAGAAACATCTTAGTAAGTTGCAGGTTATGCAAGGGGAAACCTATGTCAAAAGAGTCTGTAGGCTCAGAGATTTGTGTGCTAAGAGAATTGTGCTTGTAGAGCAAGATGGAGGAGGGAGTTTGCTGGCTCATAGATGAGTATTCAGCAAGAGGATGGATCCAAGAGTTGAATGGTGAGTTGTTAGAGGACCTCAGAAATTCATGCAGTCATGTTAACAAGCTGTATCTGACAATTTGATCCAATGGAATAGGGTTTTTTTTTCTCTGAATTATAAACCAAACAAATGAAGGAGGTCTCATAAAATGAGGTAAATTTGTCTAAAGGAAAATGTTTCCAAATAACATTTCTGTCCACTAAAATTGTGTTTCTCTGTGATGGCCAATCCCACACATTCTATCAGGTTTGCTATTTCATTTTCACATTGTAAAAGAGTTTTTCCTTTAAACACACACACACACACACACGCACGCGCGCGCGCGCACACACACACACACACACACACACTATACATTTGGCCTCCTGCCTTTAGTCTCTTCCTTCTTTAATGAATTCTGCAAGTCCATGTCAAATGGGTTAAGAAATATTTCTCTCATGTTGCTTTCCTATTCAAGGACTAACAAAGGCTTCCCATTAACTCTCAGCTCTTCTCTGTTTTTAGTGGTCTTGAGAAGATGAAACTAGAGGCAGCTGGGTGGCTCAGTCAGTTAAGCATCTGACCAGCCAAGGTCATGATCTCGCAGTTCATGGGTTCGAGGCCCGCGTAAGGCTCTGTGCTGACAGCTCAGAGCCTGAAGTCTGCTTCAGATTCTATGTCTTTCTTCCTCTCTCTCTGTCCCTTGCCTGCTCAAACTCTGTCTCTCTTTCTCTCTCTCAAAAACAAATAAACATTAAAAAAATTTTTTTTAAACTTCTCTAGAAGAAGAACACTCAAGTGGTGTTGATTATGAACAGCAGTTGACGTAGTTCCCTTCTTTGATTTAAAAAAAACATGAATAAGGTGTTCACACAAAAAAAGGAGTCATTGAATCAGCCAGAATTGGGTGTTGGATATGGAATTTGAAGCCCCAAAACCAGTGATCTTACCTGCATGATTTCATGCGTACATACAAAGGAGTTGATTAGGTAAGGCATCTCAGCCTGGTCTGGGCTGAGTTGTGGGCAATGTTAGCTTGGCGCTCTTGCTAGAACACTGAATACATTTGAGAGTCACAGTTCCCCATCCCCACTGCCCTGCTTATTCTTAATGTGCCCATTGTTTGATTTTGGTCTGTCTCCTCCTCTGGCAGATAAGCTTTATGAGGTCCAGCATCATGTCTGTTTTGTTCACTGAAGTGCCCCTAGCATCTGGCATAATATTTGGCACATAATAATGCTCTGTAAATATGTGCTGAATAAATGGTTGAACAAGGGACTTACTTCTTCAAGATCAAGTGAAAATGTTATTTCCTAGGTGGAGTGCCTTCTCCTTTCTCAAGCAGCTAGTGGCTCTTGTCTCTGAGCGTCCATCACACTGCACATTCTGCTGTTACAGAGCAAGGAATCAGATATTTTCTGAGGGTCTATCATATTCACCATGGGAGCTATCACTTATATGTTTCTTATTGCATTCTTTCAACAATCCTAAGAGATAGGTATTACTTTCCAGATTACAGATGATGGAACAGGCTCAAAATATCCAAGTTACACAACCAATAATAGGTGCTAAAGCCCGTATGCAAAGCCAGCGCCATTTGCCTCTTTTGCAAAACCCCTTTTCATTAAATCACACTACTATAAGGTATGAAGCTTGATGCGATAATGTATCTGTTTACAGGTTAGTCTCACCTCTGGATGCAGGGACCGTGCATATTCATCTTTGTGTTCCTAGCACTGGGCATGGAGCCCACCATGCCCATATTTTATAACTGAATTAAAGAGCACATGAATGAACTATGTGGGTCTGTCTACCAATGGACAGTAGACTTTGCAGCCTCAAGGCCTCAAGACTTGCTCTCAAGGACTGTTGGTATTGACCATGGACTCCCCGGAGAGCTTCTGCTAGGGTCTCTGCCTGAAAACAAATCAGGTATCCTCCAAGTCCCTGGCCCTTAACCAAGCCACCTGTTTCTTCTGTCTCTGCCACAAGATTCCCAGATACTGTGTTTCACCTACTTCTGCCTCATAGGGTATTTCCATCTTAGTGATCAATTCAATACCACAGAAGCATGACTACATGACACATGCCTTTATCACTTGGAACATAAACTATTTTTCTTTATTTGCAGCCGAAGTCACTGCTACCAGTGACTGTCAGTCAACAAGGTGAGCCCATGACTCTGACAAAATCTTTTGGGAAATCAAAAAAAGCATTGTCTCTGTCTTCTGATGCTTTTAGGCTTACAAGGGACATATGATCACACATGAAACAATTAGAGAATGATACAGACAAGTTTAGTCATATGCCAATATGAGTCATAGTTTGAGGACCTGGCTCTCAGTCTTAAGTTTACCAAAGTCTTAGCTACTCTCAGTTGCACTCCAGAAATCTCTGCACATGCTGTTCACTCCCTTAGAAGCTGATAATCTCCTCAGTGGGTACAGGGTCTCACATGCATAATCATAACCCAGGGTCTGACACTTTCAAGTATATATTCAGAGGCTGACAGTGAGAGCACCAGGCTAACATAGCCCATGATTCAGCCCAGACCAGGCTGAGATGCTTTTCCTAATCAACTCCTTTGTGTGTGAACATGAAATTATACAGGATAAGAGCACTGGTTCCAGGTTTCACATGCATTTCCCAAGCCTAGTTCTGGCTAATTCAATGACTCCTTTTTTGTATGACTATCTTACTCTTTTTTTTTTTTAATCAAAGATGGAAACTAACTGCAAGGCATGCTACTTGTCATCAACACCACTTGAGTGTTCTTGTAAAGAAGTTTTAATCAAAGTTGAGCCTTCTGACAAAGTTTGCAGACTTAACACCCAAGTGATTAAACTTTGGGAAAAAAGAGATTTAAAAAAAAAATACAAGAGAAAGGAGAGTGAGGCAGAAAGAGAGGAGGGGTGCATGTTGCCTACTGAGACTCCTTAGCCATTGACCTTTGCAGAGGAGCGTGAACAGCACTTGGACAGAGCCAAATGTGAAGTTCCTGTCGCTCTAACATCTGTGCTTACAGGGAAAGAGGCTGAAGGTCTGATCTGGAACTCTTCATTATAATGTAAATGAAATGCCTTTCTTCTCTCAAAATGAAAGCTGTGGCCATTTATTAATTTACAAATAGTTGTCCAAATTCTTACAGGATTTCTTCAGAATAACCCATAGAATAACTATCACTGGAGTTCTAAAGGAAATGTTGGATGTACTTTCTAAAATGTCAGTTCGAAATAAAACAGAACCCAAATGTCCCACTTCGTAATGTCCAAGCAAGTCCTATTTTTAGAATGAGGTGTCACTCAACCTGCTGTATAAGGCTGTGCTAGGAACTTCTGCTATTAGGGAAGTTCCCTGCCCTTCCTTGGAGCAGGACTGTTTCATTTCACATTTATATGCCTCTTGATTAACACCTTCTTTCCATTCCCAGTGGGAAAAAAAAGCTTCACTCTTAGTCTAGAAATTTTCTTAAACATATGAAAGCATACAATATAAAAACCTAAAAACAAAGCAAAACATAACAAATAAAATAAGAAGACATACAGGCACACATGTACATAAGTTAATGTTAAGAGATATTGACAGATAAATATAGTTTATGAAACATTTGCTCTAGTTGGTCAAATAAACAAGATTAAAATAACTTTGCTCATAAAATCAAGTGTGAAAATCGAGGCAGTGTGTCTATAACGGCGAAAGCATTCTGTTATATTTTGAACTCACATTCTCCCCTGCAGTAGCTGTGTGACCTTGGGAAAAACAATGATTATTTTAACTAATATTGACTGAGAAATTATTACATGTTAGGTACTGAGTTAGACTTACAATGACAATATGTACTTTTACATCATTGTGAAGAATATAGAAAAAGCATATAAAACACCTAGACATGGAGTGAGTGACTATAAAAATGGGTATTTTAAAAATAAAAATGGAACATAGTAATAGTACTGCTAGGATACTTAAACCACAATCTAATTCTTTTCTACTCTTAAGGGCATTAAGTATTAAGTAAAAAATACTGATGAAGCAGCAGTTCTCGTGCATATTAGGTATTTTAATGAGTAAGAAAGTAAAATTAAAAATAACTAAAGCAGCATCATCTTTAAATCAAAGTGAAACCCTAAAGAATGAAAATTATTCAATCGCTCCGATGTTGTGTGAGACATTCTATATTACAAGAGAAAATATATTTTATTAGCCCTAGACAAAAATTATTAGACCTTAATTCTTGGTCTGTTCTACCTTTACTAACTTGTACTATGAACTTGATCCATGAATTAACTTTTTCCCATGTCCATTTGGATATCTATAATTAACTCATTACAGATGTTTTTTATTTGTAATGTTACCTAGAACAATAAGGATAATGAGATATCTAAAGAAGACTTTGTCTTGATATAATTCAGCAAAAGTCTAGTAGTTTTATTGAGACATACAACACATTTGTAATACACATGAATGGACAACAGCAATCCACTGGAATTTTCTGGCCCAGTCAGAGATGTTGATAGGGGAAGTTGTTGGAAGCTTTAGGGGGCAATATCAATAGCTTGCTGAGTAACATTCTGTTTCCTGGTTCCTCTGATCTAGCCAGGGCATTTATTTAATGGCTAGATGAGATGGAAAAAGGAAGAGCATGTTACAACATTAAGCCTGAAATAGAATGTCGAACAATGTAGAGGTAAAATTACTGGCCCAAATCCCTCTCAGCAAAGGACTATGTTCCCTGACACCCAAGGTGATTTGGATTAGTTCTAAATCCAGCCCACTGACAGACTAGAGACAGTGGAAATGGCCCCATGTGCCTATTATCACTTCTCAAACCTGAGTTGGGCCAGTGATATTCCCCATAGATACCTTTGGTACCACAAATACTAATTGAAATCAGAGTCAAGCTTTTGGGCTACTTTTAAAACCATATGGAATCTAAGAAAGAAAAAAAAGACCAAAAATTTTCAGCTCTTATCCATGGGAGTTTGGTCCAGATACTGATTTCCTACAGGTAATCTATGATAGTTGAATTCTGATTTTCAGTACCCTAGATGATCTGGCAGAATGTGTGAAAACCTATAGGACACTCGGAATAGATATTCTAGTTTGAGTTGACATTTTTAAACATTTAGTCGAATTTACTTTACTCTCTTTGGTTCATAAAAAAGTAAGCTGGCAGAAGAGAGCAAAATGGTATATATACTGTTATGGTTTCCACTGTGACTGCTGGAAAATAAATGAAAATACCTGTAAGTGTCAGTAAATGTAGCCTGTAGCACACAAATATTCTTCTGCCTATTGGCTTTAGAAAGAGGTATAGAGGTTTCAAATTGTGAAAAGAAAGGCCATTTATGCAGAGGGTGGAGGTTTTTAAGTGTGTATGTATTGGCAGGGGAGAAGAAAAAGATTTCTTTCATGGAGTCACAGAACTTCTATTTTTCTACTTTTAATTCAATAGAAGTTTAAGGAAAACCAAACATTGTCAGAGGCACAATGTCAAGCTAAGATTGCCGAACAGTTGGTCATCTTGGAGGAGCTGGCCTACCCCTGTTCCTCTTAACTTCAATAAAGGCTACAGCATTATATAGTAAATGGAGGTATTAATGTGAAATATAGCTCAGCAAGTTGGCATGACCATAAAGGCAGCAAACTGTGGACAGCATGGCACACAGGGATAATGTAAGGTCACTGAACTGTGTTCTGCTCAGGGCTCAGCCCAGCCAGCAGATGTTAAACAAGACATTTCTGGATGCCTATTCGGCCTTCAGTAAATACTCGTTGATTAACTGATTGACTTACTGATTGACAAAATGGTCACTGGGAATGCCAAGTTGGATGACAGGGCTTTTGACATTAACTCTATTAATATGTCAGAGGCTCAGGCAAGTCTCAACATCTTCCTGCCTCAGGATCCCCATGTCTACACCACAGAGATAATCACTTGCCTACAGCAGTTACAGGAGAAAAGAGAAGAGTGAAAAAAGACGAGATTATTGTTGGAGTCTGAGGCACTCAATCAAGAGATGCCAGCACCAGCTTCTGCAAGGAATCAGAGCTTGACAGCTCAGCTGTCAGTCTCCTGAAAGGAGAGACAGAGGGCAAGCCCCATTCCAGGAGCATGAGGCACAGCCAGGTACATGGGGCAGGCTGGGCTGCAGGGTTGAAGGACTGGCAGAAGCCAAGGAACATTGTGCACATAAGCACTATCGTAGTAAAGAAACCTCAGGGACTCTCTAAAACCTTCCCCCTCACCCCTGCTGTATCCAAAGGCTCTCAAAACTGAGTGTGCATGAGAATCACCTGAGATGCTTGCTTCAATTACAGGATTGCCAAACCCTACTCCTAGAGACTCTGAACTAGCAGGGCTCTGTTGGAGCCCAGGAATTTACATTTTAGTGAGCATTCCAGGTACTCCTGCAGCAGGTGTCTAGGACCAGAACTGAGGAAGCACTAACCTAAGAGGGAATCCATCATCTTTGTACTTCAGGATGGCAATGACAAACACCAGTGATGACACAAAGGACCCCCTACCCAAACAGTTCTAATACTGGATTTTTCAGTGTCTGGGGCCAATGACTTTCAGAAACCATTGACTGAGAACTCATTGTGTGAAAAGCATTGAACTAAGGGGTGCAAAACATACAAAGATAACAGTCACATGCATAGGCTGACTCTGATAGATTCAAGTGCTTAGGCTAGGAGACCTACAGAAGAGAAGGAGTGGTTTTATAATTTTTTTTAACATTTATTTTTGAGGGAGAGAGAGAGACAGAGTGTGAGCAGGGGAGGGGCAGGGAGAGATGGAGACACAGAATCCAAAGCAGGCTCCAGGCTCTGAGCTATCAGCACAGAGCCAGATGCAGGGCTTGAATTCACAGACTGCGAGATTATGATCTGAGCTGAAGTCAGACTCTTAACCAACTGAGCCACTCAGGCTCCCCAAGAAGGAGTAGTTTTAAATGCTAGGGTCTGGGAAAGCACTTTGAACTGGTGACATCTGAGGTGAAGCTGGAAGGAAGGTAGGATGGCATCTGGTATGAAGCAGGGCACCTCACACAGGGGGGATGGTTTAAACAGGGCATGGAAGCCTCAGAATCCAGAGTAATGGCATGTGACTGGCCTGTGGAGCAGAGAAGCAGACAGAAAGAGCACACTAGAAGGATGGGTGTGGTCAGACCTAAAGAAGCTTTCAAGGATGGGATGAAATTTGACTTTCCATGTAAGACTTTGAGAAGAGTAACTGAAAAAAATATTTTAATTTTATAAATTTAATTGGCAATATTTGTTTAACTTAAACCTTATTTTTAACAGCTAATATATTCATGAAGCACAGATTTTTAAAGAAACAAGATGGTATATTGGTGTAAATCTCTCCTCCCTTCCACCCTTGTCCCCCAGCCATTTATTTTGGAAGCGGCTGATGTCACTGGTTTCTTTTGTACTGGGAGGACTGTTTGGGAAACTAGCTAATGGCCAAATATTGATTGAGCAGGAACAAGGAAGAGAAAGAGATTAATGACAGAGACACCAGTTTGCTGGTTGTTTCAAAAGTCCCGGTGATGAAGGGTAGAAGTGGAGCACTGTCACTGTGAATAAAAGGGAGGCTCTGCAAAAATAATTCATAATTTACAAATGGCACAGAAGGAGTCAATGATGACTGCAATTTTGTCTTGAGACTTGAGGGATAGTAAGGCAGGAGAATTCGTTTGGGAGAGATGGGGGAGCTGTGCAGCAAAGTGAAATACAGGACATCAAAGTGGACACAACAAATATTCCATTGGAAGGTGAGGTGCATAGCTTGGAAGAGAAATGCATATGGGGAGGCAAGGGAAAGAAGTGGCAGTGAAAGCTGCAGGAGTAGATGAGTTCAGTATAAAAGAGGACACAGAAAGGAGATAAAGGGGATCAGTACTGAAACATTTCTACATGTAAGGGGAAAGAAGAAGAAGTGGGGCCAACAGAGACTGAGGAGAAATGGTCAGAGGGTGAGTATGTGTGTTCCTGAATCTAAGGGAAGAAAGGGTTCTAAAGAGAGAAGTGAGGGAGAATTTCTTGTCAATGACACCACATTGGTGATAGGCATATGATGCAGTAAAGGGAAGAGCTGACAAGAAATCACCGGACCACCTGGTGATGAGCAGATTACTAATGAGCTTTAAAGGGTGGTTTGTGAAGAGTGGGAGCAGGGTGGAATAATGCAAGGGAGAGTATAAAGGGAGGCAAGGATGTGGAGGCCCTGTGTAGATCTTTCTTTTAAGAAATCTGCCACAGGGGTGCCTAGGTGGCGCAGTTGGTTAACCATCCGACTCTTGATCTCGGCCCAGGTCATGATCTCACAGTTGGTGAGTTTGAGCCCCACATCAGGCTCTGTGCTGACGGCACAGAGCCTGCTTGGGATTCTGTCTCTCCCTCTCTCTGTCCCTCCCCTGCTTGTGCTCTCTCTCTCTCTCAAAATAAATAAATAAACTTAATAAAAAAATTTTTTTTAATCTGCCACAAATGGAGGGAAAAAGGATCGGAGCTGGGAAGGTAAACAGGTGGAGAAAAAACTTTTTCTCCAAGGGTGGGAGAAAAGAGTGGACTTAGGGAGATATTTGATGGAACAAGATCCTGGAAGAAAGTGAAGGAGAAAACCTGAAGTGAAGGGAGGAAAGCCACAGACTTCATGCCTGATGACCTTGGCCATCTCAGCAAAGTAGCTGAGGTCACCTCCATGATCCAGGGAGAATGAGTTTGATTTTGGAGGTTTGCCAAAAAAAAAAAAAAAAAAAAAAATACAGAAAGGAATTTGATAGCATAAGGATTTGAGATAAAAGAAGGGATTTTTAAGAGACACTGAAGGTCCAGCTGAGGTTGGATTAAAGAAGTTTCTCATATGAGTAACTTCTATTAGCTTCTAGATCATTCCTCCAATTTCCTGCCACAATCACCATCTCAAAACACCCTGTGCATCAAGTTAAGAGTTTGGCTTCTTCAGATAATCTGGGAAATACATTCAAAAACTATCACGTTCCCTCTATGGCCCATAAAGGGAAGCAGAGTAAGGAATGTAGAATGTCTTCCAGAGATTTCTGGGACTCCGTTATCTGTCTCTGTAATTTAGTTAGCTTATACAGTGATATCTGGAAAGAGAACATAAATATCTCAGGCTGATCAAGTGCAATTTGTTAATTGACATCATGTGAGAACTACTAAAAGGTAACTACAAACAATTTATTGGAGATGAGTGGAGTTATGATTCCTATGATTTGGGTCATTGTAGACATTTCCATACAGTCACTCCCATTGTTTCTCCAAGGACACAGAGTGCAGTGCCTCTCTTCTTCTCTTTCCTCCTAAACCTCCTCCCTTTATCTTCTCTTGCCCATCCTGGATTGGCTTCCAAAATACAGAATAAAGGCAGAGAGGCAGCTCTCCTGCTTAGGTTAAAAGAGGTAGTAATAGGGATATGTTAGTTGGGACAAACTACGTGTCCCCAGGGAGAACATAAGGACCTGCAAATAAATCCAGGATCTTGTTCCCAGGTCAATTATAGGGTGTATTATGGGGTGTATTTTAGTTTAGCTTTTTTATTTTTTTACTGTCCGGGACCTTTTTTTTTGAGAGTACTAGGTTTTATTTGTTTTATTTTTCATTTACAAAAATGTTCTTAAAGTTTTTATTTTAATTCCAGTCAGTTAACATAGTGTTTTGTTAGTTTCAGGTGTACAGTATAGTAATTCAACACTTTGTACATCACCCTGTGCTCATCACAAGTGCCCTCCTTGGTCCCCATCACCTATTTACCCATTCCCTCACCCTCACCACTCCGGTAACTATCAGTTTGTTCTTTATAATTAAGAGTGTGTTTTTTGATTTGCCTCTCTCTCTGTCTTATTTTTTTCCTTTTCTTGTTTATTTCTTAAATTCCACATATGAGTGAAACCATATGGTATTTGTCTTTCTCAGACTGACTTATTTCACTTAGCATTCTACTCTGTAGCTCCATCCACGTCATTGCAAATGGTAAGAGTTCATTTTTTTTTTTAATTGCTGAGTAATATTTCACTACACAGACACACACACACATACAAACACACACCACCTCTTCTTTATCCATTCATCAATCAGGGGACACTTGGGCTGCTTCCGTATCTTGGCTATTGTAAATACGGCTGCTATAAACACAGGGGTGCATGTATCCCTTTGAATTAGTGTTCTTATATTCTTTGGGTGAATACCTAGTAGTGCAATTGCTGGATCTTAAGGTAGTTCTATTTTTAACTTTTTGAGGAACCTCCATACTATTTTCCACAGTGGCTGCACCAGTTTGCATTCCTACCAACAGGAGAGCACTCCATTTTAAATCTCTTTTTCATATGAATTGTGCCTGCCTCAAGCAATTGTTATATAAGAAAACAATGTAAGTACATTTAAAATTAGACATGTATTCCTTCATCCTTAAATTTGAGATGACTGCCAGAGACTGTTTTCTCATTGTTTATAGTTTATTCCCTGAATTACAGCAATGTGTATAGGAAAGTCACAATGCTTATTTCCTCCTTAGGCGACCTATTAGTTGGTCAAAAAATATGCTTCTAAGGCTATGCTGCCCTCAAGTGGCAGAGTAGGAGAATAATCAACTAGTTTTTTTCTGGAGGGAAATTCCAGTCTGACTTATTTGACATAAGCATTAACTCTAGACAAAAGGAATGAAGGAAGTGAGGGAGGATGGGAGGAAGGGAGGAAGGGAGATTGATTATTATGTGCCAAGTCTGAAAGGCATGAAAGAAAAGGAAGGTTTTATGTCCCAATAGTCCTCCAAAAGATATAGGAGTACAATAATTGCAATAGTCACAAGCTTGTTTTTGTTAAGTGTAGAGTAATTGGCTTCTTGCACGTGGCTTTGGGGATGCAGCTGTGGGATCTAAGTTGAATTGGTTCCTTTGGGCCTTTGGGGCCAATCCTCAGCTGCTCTAGGGCAACCCCCTCATCAGAGCTCATGACATCATCTTCCACAACAAAGGACTTACAGTTGTTTAGAAACAACGCACTCAGGGAAAACTCTTCCTCTTGTGGCCAAGACCTCAAAAGGGAGACGAGTAATTATTGTGATTACATTAATCACAAGGAAGGCTGTGGAGGATGGTATTGATGTGGATGACCTATAATGGTAGCTTTGAGGGGGCTTTGCTCTAATTGGCCACCATCAAGGCCCTCTGATGCATATGGTTAGCTTCCCAGGTTGTTGATGGAGAAAGGAGGAGACCACCCATCAAAGAGACCAGCAGACTCAGGGTTTGCTGGGTTGTTCTGGGCTTTATGAAGAAGATCCATTGCAGGGCTGTTAGGCTACTCAGCTAGAAAGCCCATCCTGGAACAGGTGGGCCAGCTAAAAATGCACACTGTGTTGTCCTTTGTGGTCTGTCACATTGTTTCTGGTACTTTGGGTGATTTCAGTTCCTTGTGAATCTCCTTCAAAAATAAAAGATTTGTAGCAAGGAAATCTGCAAGGAGATTGTAGCAAGGAGAACTGTAGCAGTTCTCGTACACTGCTCTTGGGCACAGAGATAAATTGGGATAGTCCAATGAGTAAACTGAATTCATTCTGTAGCAGTTATCCGTGAGAAAAGCCCTGGGAAGGACTCTGTGCTTAGTAAGTTGGGGTCTAGAATTAACTCTGCCACAAACTCATTGCATAACCATGAGTGAGTCGCTTAACCTTTCTGGGCTCTGTTTCTTCATCTGCAAACTGTGACACTGAGTTCAAATTAGTGGTTTACAGACTGGTGAGCAGAAAAGGTGTGCCTCACAGGCTATCACCAGGACACAGGGTCCATTCTTCCCTCCCTCTTTAAGCAACCAGGCCCACTTGGATTCATTTCATAAATCAGACTTTGAAAACCAATGGATTAGGGGCACCGGGGTAGCTCAGTCGGTTGAGCGTCCGACTTCAGCTCAGGTCATGATCTCACGGTTCATGAGTTCAAGCCCCACGTCAGGCTCTGTTCTGACAGCTCAGAGCCTGGAGCCTGCTTCAGATTCTGTGTCTCACTCTCTCTCTGTCCCTCCCCTGCTCATGCTCTGTCTCCGTCTCAAAAATAAATAAATAAATAAATAAATAAATAAATAAGAAAACCAATGGATTAGATGGTCTATACATCTTTCCTTCCCAGCTACATTATACTGTGATTGGGAAAGATACTTGAAATGTGATGGCAACACTTATTGATGAAGTTCTTTTTATTTTTTACTGAATCTTTTAAAAATTATTGAAGTATAATTTACTTACAGTGCTACATTAGCTTCAAGTGTACTATATAATGATTCAACAATTCTATACATTACTCAGTGCCCATCACAATTAAGTGTACTCATAATGCCTCTTATCTATTTCACCCATTCCTCCCCCACCTCGCCTCCTCCCTGCTTGTTCTCTGTATTTAAAAGTCTATTTTTTTGTTTGTCTTTCTGTTTGTTTTGTTTCTTAAATTCTGCATATGAGGGAAATCATATGGCATTTGTCCATTTCTGACAGGCTTATTTCACTTAACATTATATCCTTTAGTTCTACCCATGTTGTTGCAAATGGCAAGATTTTACTCTTTTTTATGGCTGATTAATATTCCATTGTATATATATACCACATCTTCTTTATTTATCTATAGATATACACTTGGGTTGCTTCTATATCTTGGCCATTGTAAATAATTCTGCAATAAAAATAGGGGTGCATAAATCTTTTCAAATTAGTGTTTTTGCTTTCTTTGGGTAAATACCCAGTAACCCAGTAGTGGAATTCCTGGATTAAATGGTAATCCTACTTTTAATTTTTTGAGGAACTTCCACACTGTTTTCCACAGTAGCTGCACCAGTTTGCATTCCCACCAACAGCTCACAAGGGTTCCTTTTTCTCTACATCCTCACCAACACTTGTTATTTCTGATGTTGTTTTTATTTTATTTTTTATTTTATTTTAGAGAGAGGGCATGTGAGTGGGAGAGAGGGGCAGAGGGAGAGAGAGAGAATCTTAAGCTCAGCATGGAGCCCAACGCAGGTATTGATCTCAGGAACCATGAACTGAAATCAAGTGTCAGACGCTTAACCAACTGAGCCACCTAGGTGCCCCAATCTTGTGTCTTTTTGTTAATATATTAAAAAAAATTTTTTTTAATGTTCATTTATTTTTGAGAGAGAGAGACAGAGTGTGAGCCGGGGAGGGGAGAGAGAGAGGGAGACACAGATCTAAAGCATGTTCCAGGCTCTGAGCTGTTAGCACAGAGCCCAACACAGAACTAAAACTCACAAACTGTGAGATCATGACCTGAGGGGAAGTTGGACACTTAACCGACTGAGCCACTCAGGTGCCCTTTTTTTTTTTTTTTTTTTTTATCTTAAGTGAGATCACATATAGCTCTAAATCCAAACACTTTCCCATAAAATGAGTCCAATCTGACGCTGGGATGATTCACTTGTGTGTGTTGGAAGAGGAGAGAAGAAGGAAGGAGTATGAACCACTGTGGTCCCACAGCCCCTTGGACGACACAGGCCAAGGAAGGAACTAGGTAGAACTTACCAAGCAAATACAAGATAGTTTGAGGAGTGTGGGTATGTGGTTATACCCTGCCAGAAAAGCCAGCCAGAAAATGGTCACGGCTGAGGAATGGTCTGGAAAAAAATAGGTGGGAGAAGAGGCAGAACATCTCTTATCACTGTGTGCCTCAAATATATAATTACAAGGTCTTGTACATTATAAAGAAAAATACTCTTTATAGAGTTGAAAATCAAGATTTCTAGAAAATAGAGGAAAAATTTCTACTACATTGTATCTGGGGATTTGTAGCATTATTAGTAGCGGCCATCATTAATAAAATTAATATGATTTATTTTCATCCAGAAAATTTTGCTCTTAAGTTAGCTTAAAAATAGGATATGATATAAAATGTGTACAACTTTATTTCTCAAACACAGAGTGCTTTTTCCTCTACAGTTTTTAAGTCAGGATGATATAAGTGTGGATGAGTGATAGGTGGGCTCTAGTCTCCTCTCTTGATAACAGGGGATACAGATTAAGCAACAGGTTGAGGGACTCAGAATCATGAAATATCCACGTTGTCATTCAAGTATGCCGAGTGACTGCAGAAAAAAATGTCTTTCCTCTTGGTGGTTTCATATCTCTTGATATATTTATTAAGGGATTATAATTTATGAAAGTAATTGCCCAAACTGTAGTTCATAGTTATACGAATTTCTGAGGCCTGATTTGTATGCTCCTCCATTGATGCCTCTATTGATACCCCATTATTATGCTAAAAATGTAGTACAGATATAGTGAGAGAATATTCATCCGGTGAGGAAATATTTATTGAGCACCTAGCGGAGGCAAGGCATTTAAGTAAACAATATGGAAAATACAAAGATGGGCCAGGCACAGTCCTTGCCCACAAAGCACATACAGTCTAGTAAAAAGCATTGTGTGTGAACAACTACAAAATAATAATTTTGTAATTACAAAAGTAGTCACTAGTATATAGTGACTACTAGAAACACGGGCTAATAATATGTGCTTCTTATATAAAGCTGAGGGTAGGATTTTAGGTAATTTGCTTGGGAAAGGGCTTATGAAGTAAATTGCATTTGGTCTGGGTCTTGAAGAATACATAAAATTTTGTAGGTAGAGATGGGAAGAGGGAACGTGCCAGAATGGCATGAGCAACGCTGTAACAGTAGGAAAGACTGGCCAACATTCAATGGGCAGCTAGGTGGGCAGAGGGGTGCAGAGGGAGTGAGAGGGACAGGGGAGGAGTAGAAGGCAAGTCTGGACAGGAAAGTTGGGATCATGTTACAGAGGTAATTGTATTTTGTGCTGAGTGGGTAATAGGTGTTGTCCAGGCTGCAAGCATGGAAACAATATACACAATGATTTAAAAGGGAAAGTGACAATCCAAGAATGCCTCTAGAAAACTATCATGTTAGTCCAGCTGTAAAATAATAAAGGTTTGAGCTAGACTGCTGGCATTGGAAATGGTGTGTGAGTGTATGTATGTGGGGGGTGGATATTGAAAAATGGAACTGGGGGTGCCTGGGTGGCTCAATCTGTTAGGCGTCTGACTCTTGACTTTGGTCCAGGTCATAATCTCACTATTTGTGAGTTCAAGCCCCACATCAGGCTCTGCACTGGCAGCATAGAGCCTGCCTGGGATTCTCTCTCTCTGCCCCACCCCTGCTCTCTCTCTTTCTCTCTCTCTCCCTCTGTCTCAAAATAAATAAATAAACATTAAAGAAAAGAAAGAAAGGGGCGCCTGGGTGGCTCAGTCGGTTAAGCGGCTGACTTCGGCTCAGGTCATGATCTCGTGGTCCGTGAGTTCGAGCCCCGTGTCGGGCTCTGTGCTGACAGCTCAGAGCCTGGAGCCTATTTCAGATTCTGTGTCTCCCTCTCTCTCTGACCCTCCCCCACTCATGCTCTCTCTCTGTCTCAAAAATAAATAAACGTTAAAAAATTTTTTTTTTAAAAAAGAAAGAAAAACGGAATTTAGTTCAAGGCCACTGCATACAGTAGAACAAATTGGACAAGAGGGAAAAGGTTAGAGTCGTACACATAAAAACGTTTTAGCCACTTTTCAACAGATGGGCCATATATATGTGTGTGTGATGTCAAAAATAATTAATGTGACATATGCAGGTATATTTGTAGCCAGAAATCCCTGGCATCTTTTTCCAAAGTACAGAACATTTTTTAAAACTGAAACAAAAAAGGGGTGCCTGGGTGGCTCAGTCAGTTAAGCGTCCAACTTCGGCTTAGATCATTATTTTGTGGTTAGTGAGTTCGAGCCCCACGTCAGGCTCTGTGCTGACAGCTCAGAGCCTGAAGCCTCTTTTGGATTCTGTGTCTCCCTTTCTCTCTGCCCATCCTCCGCTTCTGCTCTCTCTCTCTCTCTCTCTCTGTCTCTCTTTCTCTCTCTCAGAAATAATAAATGAATAAACTTAAAAAATTGAAAGCAAAAACAGTAATAATCATAATCTGGAAGCAGGGAGATGTAATTGGGTACTGTTAATCATTACTATGTAAACGAGGTTGAATATTTTTCCATTTCAGCAAATTACTAGAACAAGTGGAAAAACCCACTGGAGTACAGATATCCAGTCCATAAACAGAACAGGGTAATACAAATTACCCTGTTTCCTTGTGACATGCAAACGGCTTGTCATGCTTTTCTTACAAAAAGAGAAATGAGTAACAGAACCAACTCTTTTGTGTTTTACTTACCTTTTTATTATACTAGTGAAAATGTCTTATTTTAGATGTAACTAGATAGTTGAAGAAAATGACTATCGAAAATTCCAAAAATTAAATAAAATGGTAACAAGATGTAGTGTTTGAATCAATCACTGACTGCAGGTTGAGGGCTCACTATGAAGGTGACTTTGGGCTAAATTTGGGGGGGAACCATGAGAAAGAAGAGACTCAGATCAACCATAGAGAGGCTTGAACCTGGTTAAACAAATCTGGTTAAAAAACAAGAGGAAACTAAAAATCAATAAATTATAACATTGTAGGCCATTGACATTATCAAGGAATTCATTCAGAGAACTTAGAAAATTCCCAATCCTCAAATTCCAAAATGGTATATAATTCCCCCACAAAAATGGTCATGCCACAACAATTTGATATCATCAAAACTATGTTGGACTATAATGGAGGCCAATTTTCTGGGTTCACTCTCTTGGCTAGTGACCCACTACCTCAAACCAGTTTTGCAAACTTCTGCGGAAGTTATACCCTTGTAAAATTACAAATGGCAATGCCATGAACCTCATGGATTACTTGAAAGAAGTCAAAACTGGGATTTCTAATACTATACATTGTCAAGTGATTAGCAAAATGCCAGTTCAAAGGGGGGTGAAAAGAATGTAGAAATCCCTAGAACAGAGTTTATGCTTCACAGAAGAGGTGCAGTTGTGTTGGGAATGAGTTGTGTTCAGGATTGGTAGAGATAAGAGAAGGGAGGAATGGAAAGGGGAGAAAGAAGGAGGAAGGAAGGCATCCCAGTGAGGAGTCAGGCCATGCCTGATTTCTTGCCTCTGAACTCTTCCCACCCCCAGGCTTAGCACCACCTCAACCTGAGAGTCAAACCTTTTCTTGGGCAGTTCTGGCAAAGAGCAGTGAGCCTATTACTAAATGGCAGGTGCCATAGCAGGCATTTTATTCAATCATCATACCAAATCTATAAAATATTTATTATTTTCCTCGTTATTATATGTGAAGAAATTGAGGCTTACAAAAATTAAGGAACTTGCATACGATCATACAGTTAGTGGCAGGAGGATAAAATTCAAGTTCAAAGGCTTTTACTATGGTAGATTCCCTCTCAGGCTCCCAACACACATTCTTAGCCCTGTGGTTTTTGGGACACAGGACTGGTTCACTTGATTCTATTTGGTGCTGATTGGGTGACCTAGTTTTCACAAGCTTCTTTCTTATTATAGGGAACAAATTCTGTAACTATATTTCTGCTTGTCTTACTCTTTATGATTTCATCTTGCCCTTGATAAATTGCATGATAACCTAGCTCTTCTAGGATGGGAGCTTTTTCTTGCTATTGTCATATTTCCTCCTCCTCCCAGGGACGAAAATCCTACTCTTGGATTTCACCAAGAATTCTTGGACCCTACTACCACCTGTCAGTAGATATTCTAGGTTCTGTTTGTCTGTATCCCTAGATTTCTCAGATGGCTGTCTTGGATCCCTTCATCTCTGTCTGTCATCCATAAGCTAGTCCATTCCCACTCTTGAAGTTTGGCTTTTTCTCAGGGGAACTGCTTGCCTGGATTGCCCCAAATTTTCTGTTCCCATACTTGTCCCAAATTCTTTTCTATTGGCTAGACTTGTTCCCTCTAGTACTAACTACATTTGAGGATCTGTCTCCCAAATTATTTACAATTCCATGTGTAGGTCCTTTGCCAGTTCCTTTAGCTGTGTAACTGGGCTGTGTGTGACCCATAATGTAAGCATGGCAGAACAGTAGTGGGAAAAAGCAGAGTGTGTTCTGGAGAGGTGCAGAGCTGACCTAAAAAGAGTGGGAGGGTATGTATGACAGGTGTTGAAAGTAAAGATGGATTAGTGGGGTAGCAATTAAAAAGTTTTAAATGACAGGATGAGATCTTGGATATAACCCAGTAGTGATGAGTAATTATTATTGGATCCTAAGCCCCCTAGAGAGATTAGCCAGTGTGGAGGATGGACTAGAGAGGACTAAAGACAGAGAAACAAGGAAACCATTAAAGTTGCGCAAACAGGAAGTGATGAGAGCCTGGATTAGAGTTCATCTGTGATAACCCACAGGAAAGAGATAAGAGACACAATCTGAAGCAAAAACTACACACTCAAGAACAGACCAGATTTATAGGAAAGCAGAAATCAAGAATGACTGCAAATTCATAATTATGGTGGAGTCATATGTAGAAGCGAGGGAATCTAGGAAGGGGAATCAAACATTGGAAAATAAAAATAAAACCCAAGCTTTCTTTCCAAGATGTTTCATTAATAATACTGATTATTTTTGAGAGCATTGCTAGCAAGTATTCAATCAGAAGGGTGTGTTAAAATCAGTTAAATTGTCGAAATGAGGCTAGAAGGCAAGTGAGAGATCAGGGCTAAACACATCAATTTGGGAGTAGAAGCCATAAATATGGATGAGAAAACTGTAAGGGAATTAAAACCTAATTTGTCAAAAATCCCAGTTTTACACAATATTCTTCTGGGTCTGGGCCTCTTCTAGGCTGGTGGCCAAGAACAGGCAAGGAAGTTACAGATGGACTGAATAAGTATAAATAAGAAAATCTGTTGTATAACTTGGCTATAAAAAAAAAAAAATCCACCTCTCTACTTACACATGGTCTTTCTAGTGTATGAGAAGTTTGATGATATTACGCCTGGATGAGTGTTTCTGATCTCTTCCCACTGAGAAAAGCTGCAGATACTACTCAAGGGATCATTCCCTTTGGGTGCTAAAATGTATTCTCCCACAAGAGGTGTCCAAATGCCTCTTTTCTTAGATCAAATGCAACAATTACCTGAATTTAACCCTCAGCTGTGTTTATTTCTTATTCTTAATTCTCCTTTCCAAATTTATATCATGTGACCACAATAAGCAAGCCATTGATTCATTAGTGTCTGCACCTGTAAAATGGGAACAGTAAGAACTGATTTCCTTTTTGGTGAAGAAAGAGGAATCTTAAGTCAATACAGAATTTACACTTTGAACAAGATGTTCTGAGGAACTGCGGATTGCTCATTTTGGCGTGCTACTTTTAGATTGTGTGCTCAGAGACTACTGACTGGGGTAGCCCATATAACTTTTATGTAACTTCAGGACCAAACTAGGCTTCTTTTAATTCTGATCCTAATTAAAATAAAAAAAAAAAATAACAGGAAGAAAGAAAGAAAAATGAGGATCTTTATGGGGGGGTTCTTTTGTGGGGAGGAAACTTTTTGGATATGAACTGACATTTGCCCAACAGTTTTCTGAGTTCAGCAAATAACTCAGCACACATGGATTAAATTTCCAATGAAAAATACGGAGCTTACAAAGTAAATGGAAAGTACTTGGCAGGACACATATTTACATCTGATGAAGGGAAATTTGGGGGGGGGGGGTAGTGGGCCAAACATGATTAATGCATCTTCACTCATCACCATAACAGAAATTGCCAGTTATCACTGGCACTGTGATGTGGCTTTCTCTAAGAAATCAGCACCACCCTGAGAGGAATCTGACTTCTGTGTGAGCTCTGTGTGTGTTTGTGTGTGTGCTTGTGTACAAACTTAGTGCACAGTTATGCCTTACAAGTGAATCAATCATTGAATAAATGAAGACCTTTTATAATATAGAAACCACTCTCTAAAATGCAGGGGAAAAATCTGATATTTGATGTGTGTGCTATGATTCTCTGCTTTAAGATATGAGTCTGAAGATAGGTCTCTTTTCTCATTGTGATGACATTTTTAGCACAGTAAGAAAACGAGACTCTTTAGTCACACAGCTAATAAATGAGAACAGAAATTCAAACCCGTGGCTGTTTCATTTGAAAGTTCAAGCTTTTTTCCACTACGTTTGCCACCTACAGTAAGAAAAATGGTGCAAGTGGAGACACAAAGCAGGAGGCTGTGGGGAACAGCCAGACTACAAAATATATCTTGCTGATTCTATATCTACATCATTACTAACATTCAAAGGAAAGGCACTACATTAGCAAGCACTCACCCAGTGACGAAAAATAAACTCAGCCTCACAGAGATTGTAGTGGCTTGCCGAAAGTCACAAGGCTAGTGGGAGAACACAAGACCTGTGACCTGGGAGAGCCAGAATTTGAACCGAGAGATATGTAACTTAAAATTTCAGGTAATAGGCAAAACATTTTCACCCTTGATACTCCTTTAAATCCAACGACAATCCTAGAAGAATGTTAGAAATTATAGAAATAAATTGGAGTCAACACATAAGAGTCAGATTTGCTAGGCCTCCTTGTGAGTTATTTCAGACAAATAAGCTCTTGCATCTTGCAAGGAAGGGGAGGTAGAAAGAAAAATATATATAAAATATTGTATTTTCCCAAATGGGAAACATAAGGGTACAGATTTTGCTTGCAGGCTCAGATTTCTTTTTGTATATATGGTAAATAGTATTCTGTCTTCTTTCGTTCTTTTATGTTCTTATGAAGGTCTCCATCAGAAGAAGCTGGAATAACTCCTACATCAGAATTTCTGCAGAGATTAAACAGAATTTTACAAGTAAACCTGCCATGGTGTTCAGGACAATTTTCAGAGTGCTATGAAGCTCACCAGGACTGCATTGTGAGGTCTACTCCTCAGAATAATTCAGTTTTGGGGACACCATTATTTCCCTTCTCATACTTTCTCAAAAAAGGGGAAATTCCATACCTCTCACAGGACAATATACTTCTAGATGCCTCCTGTCCCTTCTTTCATGGGAAGGGAAGGCTAGCTAATTTGATTGGTGGAGAGCCTGAACACCATTGAACCATGATTTTTCCAAATACTATGGTTAGTGAATGGAAAAGTTTGTGATGGCCAATCCTTTCTCTTGCTGTCTTGTACTGGCTGTGCTCATGGGTGGTGGGGTCACTTATGCTTCAAGATCTAGGAAGCAACTAAATTTTCCCCAGGTAGGCCTAGCTGGGCTTCTGTTCTCCTTGCCAGCCTTCTTGGCTGTGAATGGGTGAATCAGGTTGGCCCATCACCAAATGCCAAATAGCCTTAATAAATGTTCATTCCCTAAAAGGAAGTGCTAGTTTAGCCTCAGGTCCAAGTCAAATTGTCTAGCCCACCTTTACTGTGAGTAAAATTGGTAATTTGTAGTTAAAACCTCTAAAAGGAAGGTGGGATGTGTGAGTGTTATTCTAAGCCTAGAACATTTGGGACCTTTGAGATAGGCATTTTACTCCTCTGCTGTCTTAAAAACTTTGGCATAGCATAACCATCAGCAGGATCTGGCTCCCTATTCTTAAGAGTCATGGGTTTGTTCTGCTTTTTTCTTTGCTTCCTGCACAAAAGGCACATAGCAAGTATCTGTTGATTGATTAGAGTAAGTTGCTAAACAGCAACTGGTGTTTAAATTAATCCTACTTGAGCCAAGACCGCTGGCCTAAGGCACAGAGCAAATCTCTGAAATCAGACATAGTCATCTTCACATCAGAGAACAAAATGTATTTTAAGATGAAGGGGGAGGAGGAACAGGAAAAGGTACTGATGGGTCTCACTGGAACCAGAAAGTGCTCAGTCCAAAGGCCCACTACGGTTTTCTGCCACCTCTCAGAGTGTTATGCTATCAGCCAGGCAGGTCCAAAGAGGTAAATGGTCATGGGACTCAAAACAAATGAAAAGATTCAGTGTACCCTGGAATTTATACTGACATTCCTCTGAGAAAAAAAGCACAAGGAACCTTTGTGATTGATTGGTTCATTCACTCATTTATTGACAAGGAATTATAAAGCAACTACTCTTTTAGGTAAAACAGTTTTCTCTGCATATGCACATGCCTTCAAAAGGAAGGGAACCCGAAGGGAACCCGTAGGAAGATTGATGTGGTCATAGGTCAAATCATACTCTCCAAGTCAGCTTTACAGTACTAAAGCTCATTTATTTTAGGTCCACCCACCTAACTCTGGTCTATTTCTTTTTTTTTTTCTTTTTTAATGTTTATTTATTTTTGAGAGAGAGACAGAGTGTGAGTGGGGGAGGGGCAGGGAGAGGGGGAGATACAGAATCTGAAGCAGGTCCAGCTGACAGCTGTCAGCACAGAGCCTGAGGTGGGGCCTGAAACCACGAACCATGAGATCATGACCTGAGCAAAGTCCAACGCTTAACCAACTGAGCCACCCAGATGCCCCTCTGGTCTATTTCTTTTTTTCTTTTTTAAATGTTTATTTATTTTTGACAGAGAGAGAGAGAGAGAGAGAGAGAGAGAGTGCAAACGAGGTAGGGGCAGAGAGGAGGGAGATACAGAAAGTGAAGCAGGTCCAGGCTCTGAGCTGTAGTCACAGAGCCCAACACGGAACTTGAACTCACAAACCATGAGATCATGACCTGAGCTGAAGTCGAAATCAGCTTAACTGACTGAACCACCCAGGTGCTCCCTTCTGATCTATTTCTTAATTTGTTCAGAAATTAAAAGAAGAAGAGGATGGTTACTTATTGCCCCTCAAAATTTCAAAACATGATTACTGAATAAAAAACAATTTACGGAACTTTTTCTTAAAACATTTGCTAGTGTAGACAGGTTTCCACCAACCACATTCTTGGTAAGTATTGATGGACAGTAATTGGATGTTACACTCCCTGCCATGTTCATTCCTATGATGCAACTAGCTGAAGAACCATATTAGCCATAGCATGGAGGAGACCAAAAGAAGTTGTCCAAATATAAGGTCACTCTGCTTCCACATGGAGGTGACCACTGAAGACAGGTTGTGCTTGGCTAAGGTTCTCAAGAAGTTTAAGGTTTCCATTCAGGACTTATATATATGGAAAGATTATCAAAGTGCCTGCAGTAGGGTCCCCTCCCTAAGGAAAGAAAAAGAAGCCTCAAGGCAACCTAGCTATACACATACATGACAACATCCCTCATGACCTTGTAACATGAGACCACTTAATCAGACTGCATACTTGTGTGTTACCATATGTGGGAGACAAAGAAGTAAAAAATACATTGAAAACTACACCATGCACCATGTGGCATTCGGGGCTCAGATCTTTGGGTATGAACCCAACTGAGTGGTGCTGGTAGGAATGAAGTTGCTTCCTGGAAAGAAAAACCTCAGTGCCACGACTTTCTGGGCGAGAATCCTGCTACATTCCAAGTTGCACACCATGCAGAATGACTTCAATGACTTAACCCTAGAAAACTCTTGAAGCAAATATAACTAAATGCCTACCTTAATCATAACAAAATGAAAAACTTTATCCAAGCATTTAACTTTGAACAATCACTTCCTACGTGTTCCTTACGTGGCATTTGAGGACTTCAAGCAAAGCTCTTTCTGTATTCCTGTGTTTTCAAAACATATTCTTGGTAACCAAATAAACTAACCTGCTAAAAAGGATTATTGACTCCTAGCCAGTTAAATGTCAGAATCATTCACCAAAAAAAAATACCCACCTTGGTTCTGGAGTGTTGGGTCTGTAGCTCTCTGCTTTGGCAATAACTGGATATAGCAGAACCAGTTTTCTATTACCAACCCTCCAGTTACAACGATAAAATAAAGTTATCTGCACTTGGAAGTATATTTATCTTTCTAATGTTTGCAAACACATTTGTGATTGGGGAGGAAAGGGGGTGGTTAGGATAGATACATACATCTTTGTCTAAGGGAGGTATCAAAAGTTTTAAAGGTATATAGTAAAAAGAGAGAGAGAAAGAGAGAGAGAGAGATTTGTAAAACCCAATCCTGTTTTTGTTAGTGAGTACTGAGGAGCACTACAAACAAAATTAGTCACTAGCAACTGTGTCATAGGTCCCGATCAGAAACAATCGGACTACTGGGACTCCTGATTGGCACAAATGGAAGCCCAATATTCAAAAGTTTCTCAATAAGGTGTGTCTATTCCTATTTTGCTCCCACTAAATTGTGAGCACCTTAAATCAGAAGCGCAGTTTATATCCATCTATAAGTTTGTGCCTGTTATGTGGTAGGCACTTGACAAGTTGTTAAGCGAATAAAAGCTGTTGATAATTTATAAGTCAGAGGTAAAATAGATTTCAGGTAAAGCTTTTGCTAGATGAGTAATGGATACAAATATCAAGCACGTCTGCAGGAAGGGTGATGAATATAAGTTATTCATTTTTGCGTTTATTATTAAACAGAAGCCCTAGGGAACAGACATACATGGCACTTAATGTTGTTAATTAAAAGTAGATGAAACTATAATTGAAACTATGAAAGCACCCAATCTTTTCCTTATGTTAAGCACCTGATTTTTAAATGCAAATAATAAAATATTCCCACAAAGCAATTCTATTAAACTTCACTCCACATCCTAAAAAAAGCAAGGTTCTCATCTGTTCTGTTGCCATTTGTATTAATTTTTAATGTTTTAAAGAATAACAGGTATAGGGGCACCTGGTTGGCTCAGTAGGTGGAGAATGTGATGCTCAGGGTTGATCCTGGGATTGTGGATTCAAGCTCCATGCTGAGTGTAGAGATTACTTAAAAATAAAAATCTTAAAAAAAATAAAGTATTAAAAAAATAAACTCTGTAATCAACTTCTAAATAAACAGCTATTTCTGTATATATTAATGATCTTATAGAAAGAACACTCAGGACTTAATAAAACCCCAGAAGACTTTAGAAAATCCTGACTCACAAGAACATAGTGCTTATTTGGTTTCAGGCCATTGGCTACTTCATTGTTGAAATTTTCCAAGTCAGATAGCGTTACACTTGGAATATGCCAGCGAGCATTAATAACAATGACCATAAATGAAAAGTTGGCCTTTCCCAGTCAGATGTAAGGCTAAGCTTTCCAAATCCAGGCAGCAGAGGGCAGTGAAAGCACTGTTAATTGATCATATAAACCTTTTATTACAATCTGGAGAGAAATATTGTATTACAACTTACAACTGCATTTTCCATTTTAAACACCACACATGTAAGTAGTTTGAAAAACAATACATCTTTAGCGTCAGATGCATTTTTGAAGCCATTTAGAACGTTTAGAAAGTGCAATGAGATATCTATCCAGCATTTCAGGGACTTACAGTTCACTTTAATATAACAGAAAAATGTTTTAGAGGATAAGACTACACTGTGACCTTGGTCTAAAATTTACCTGTGTGGTGCAGGAGATACTAAAACTGTGCTAACCTATCAGACAGAGTGCTGTGCTTATTTATATTAGCATAGAGTTTAAGAGCTTCAAGGGGCCCTTAAGGTCAACTGACAGTCATGGAAAGGTTACTAGAGTCTCTCAACTGGACAGTGGCTAAGGTATAATCAGAACAGAGGTCTTCTCGCGCCTCTCACTTTAAAGCTTGTGCCGTACAGGATTTCATAATACTTAAGAGTTAGATTCAGGACCTCTGATGTTTTCTTAGAGTTCAGAGGTCTTAGGAATCCTCAGGTGAAAAATGCAGTAGTGTTCAAAATCACTCCAATCTTGTTTCTGCAAAAGTTCTCAAGAGGTGAGGACAAAATAAACCCAGTAATGTTACACATTTTAATCAATATATATTCCATGGTTTTCAAAAGTAAGACCCTGCCACTCCCTGACTCCAACGCCAGCTAAGAAGAAGACACTGTTCTTTTACCTCAGCAAATGCATGCATATCTGGTCCCATTCTTGGCATGCTCCAGCCCTATATCGTGGTTAGAAATCTTACTAAAGGGGACTGGACGTGGATATGAATGCTTTCTTAGCTGTGACCTTCTAAAGCCTGGGCTTCAGTCTGAAAGATCTGTCACTCACTTTCCTTACTGAGTTAGGTATGTCAACATCAGGTAAAATGGTTAAATGGCTAATGGTAAAATAATAATAACCTTTAGGGGAGAAGATCTCCGTGAAGCCACAACACTGCTACACCAGATCCAATGAAACATTTTGCCTCTGTACTTTGTTGATCTGTCTGGAACACATGATGTCTGATTGGCATTAGTAAGCTCCAGGGTTGCCAGTGACATTCTCCTGACCCTGCAGGAGTTCTTCCTTCTTTAAAGAACACACACTAAGCCTGGGGCCCAGGACCTCTTGCTTTCATTTTCACTAGTTGGCTTCTCAGCCTGCTTGCTCTGTTCTAAGTCTGTAGTCTTTCAGTGAGTCAAGGGCCAGGCTGAATTCCCAGAGCAAATTCCTCCAAAGCCAAACAAGGAAATGTTCAACGAGTCTTTGGAAACCAATAACCAAGAGCACTAGGTTATCTTATTTGGAAGTTAATATATTGGATGTTGCACATTTTTCACCAAAATTAGACATTTTATGGATTAGCTATGTATCTTCACTACATCACATTCTCTAACAAAGGTTAAAGGTGCATGAACAGATCTATGTTTCAAGTAGACACTACATTTTTTTTTTAGGGTATAAAAGTTTTTCAAGCCAAGTCAACAGGAATACCACCTAGTGGCCCAGTTTTTAACTACAGACTTTAGTTAAAATGCTGTGTATCCTATTAGTTTTTGAGGAGATGCCTGATACCTAAGGGAATTATCCAGAGGTGTGTGCCAAAATCATAGGGAAAATATGGAGCCTCTTTGTAGAGAAACTATCAAGTACTATTCTATATCTCTTTTACCCAGATGGCAAATAATTCTCTAAAAATGACCATGGATGGGGGCTTCTCCATTGTGCTTTCACTTGGGCTGGCCAGAAAAGCCACAGAGCCTCCCGCCAATAACCAAGTGGAGCTTTGTTTTCTTGTGTGCTGACATGTGTTACCATCCAGCAAGGATTAGGCTCTGGGCATGACCTGCTGGTTTGGAAACCTGAAGCCAGGATATTCAGAATCCCGCCTCTTAGGCATACCCCAAACAACAAAGGGAAGCTATTTGTTTGGAAAGTCCAGTCTCAAGGACTGTCAGAACTAAGAGGTCAACTGTAGAGTTATCGGGAAGCTCAATGAATACCTTATTTACACGGCTCCTCTGTAAGGTTTTGTTCCCATGGGGAGAGACAGAGAGAGAGAGAGAGGGAGGGAGGGAGACAGAGAGGGAGGGAGGGAAGAAAAAGGAAGAAAGTAGGGAAAGAAAAGAAAACAAAACAGGCAGTATAAAGTGGGAGTTAAAACGGGCTCTAAGTTAAAACCCACTTACTAGCTGAGTTCAATCACCTAAGTTTCTGTCTTCTCAAATATTAATGATATGTAAGTTACAGAACTGCTATTAAGAATTCATTGAGGTAATCTCTATAAACTACTTAGTGCGGTGCCTGGAACATGTCAAGTATGCTCAGTGAAGGTTAACCGTTATTACTGTTATTTTTAAGTAATTAAATAAGAAGGAGGGAAAAGATGTGCCTATCGTGATGTACGATTCCTTAAACACTACCATTTTGTTAGCTAATCATTCAGAGCCTTGTGAGGAAAGACCAACAATCTGAGTACATCAGTGAATTCGGGTGCCAGAAGAACCTCATCAATCTATTCAACCTACATGTATAGAATTTAGAACCTGGGACACAGTGGATCACCATTTGTTCAGGCTGCACCATGAACAAGGGAAACTGGTGGAGGGGACCTTTCACTTCACAAGGCCTGCACCCTGGCTATGGGTTGCATCACCCCAAAAAAAGAAATGGGAATTTTGTTTGTTGGTTTTAGTTTTGCATAAATGTTCCATATGAACTAGCAGCAGCCCTGGGACCCAATTTCAAATCCCACAGCTTTTATTTATTTATTTATTTATTTATTTATTTATTTATTTATTTTTGAGAGAGAGGGAGAGAGAAAGAGAGCATAAGTGGAGGAGGGGCAGAGAGAGAGAGAGAGAGGGAAAGAGAGAATCCAAAGCAGGCTTCATGCTCTCAGGGTGGAGCCCAATGTAGAACTCCATCTCAGGACCTTGGGATCATGACCTGAGCCAAAATCAAAAGTCGGGTGCTTAACCAGCTAAGCCACCCAGGTGCCCCCCATATCCCACAGCTCTTTATGATTATGACCAAACCCTCCAGCCACACCCTGACTTCCATTCTCCAGATGAGACTGTAGAGAAGTTCCTTCCCTAGGATCTACCTGGGTAAGGAGGGAGCTATGTTCCAGAGTCCAGACTCTGGGAAAGAGGAACCAGTTCAAACAAGCCTCTCAAACCTTGGGACTCCACCCAGAAACTGAAAAGGATGGGACACTCTTCCTTTTCTTTCTCATTAGAGAGCTCATACCTCAATTCTGCCCAAAAGGTATTGCTTGAGTACTGAAGTGTGGGAGCTAGAGGGAAAGATGATGGAAATAAACCACATTTTCTGCCTCTCCTTTCATTCTAGCAGCCTGAATGAACAGTGAAGAACTTCATAGCCAACTTTTGTCATTGAGTCCCTCTGTCTGAAATTCTATCCTCTGATTGACCTAGATTAATCCTGCTTGTCCTGTCAGACTTAAATTTCCATGATGTGCAATCCCATCCAAGAATGAGGTAGGGCCTTTCTATTTCTTCTTTGCATCTTGGACATTCTTCCTGGAATGTAAATCCATGAGGACAGGACCTATGCATGTCTTGTACACAGTTTTAATCTCAGCACCCACAGCAGTACCTGATACATAGCGGACGTTTGGCAAATATTGTTGAATGAGTATACAAATTATTCAGTACAGATAAAGGAAGGGAGAAAATATTATGCAGCCACACTGCCTTCTATATGGCAAATAGAAAGTGGATTCTAGAACATGAAAGGCCCCTTGCCTGAACACCAGGAAGGATTTAGGTATGAACAAGATGGGCCTGCACTTGAATTTGGGGGTGCATGAAAAGGAAAGGCATACTCTGAACAACAGAGAGCAAGAATATCCCAGAACTGGAGTGTGGGGGAGAAGCAGGAAAGATGACATGAGGAAGAGAATCAGGAGGCAGAAGAGAAGACTGGCAGACATCGGAGTGCTCTGTGAGGGGAAGCAGACAATGAGAAAGCCCTGGTGATGGGTACCAGATAGACCTAAAGCAGGAATGTGCCCTGCGTCATTTGAAGTTTACTGCTGTGCTCTCCCATGACCCCAAAACTCTCAGTTCAACTTCTGAAACACAGAGTCAGTATAGTAACCTTGTTTTCATGATTGCTTTGTGTGGGAGGAGGAGAGACAGACCAGGGTGTGGGAGGGAACAGAAGAGAAAGAGTTGTGTCCCAACCTTGGGTCTGTGTCAGAACAGAAATAAAAGAACAGCTGCAAGAGACAGAGAATATCAGACAGCAGGAAATCAGAGCAAAGCTGACGAAGAATGTAACAAGAATCCTGGGGACATGCTTTGGACTTCAGAGAGACATGAAATGGGAGTTTTGTGCTGCTAACCTCAAAGGGCCAGGAGGTCCCAGCTAATACCTGGGACACATTATGCATTTTGCCATAAAGGTTATTGTTCTCATCTGTGATGCCTTTTGGATTATGAGTCCCTTGAAGGCAGGGATTTTCTTATTTGTAAGAACATCAGTATCTCTAGCACAGTGTCTAACAGAGAGTAGTTACTATTCATTGAATGAATAGATGAATGGCTATCATGGATCTTCTCCATTTTGAACTACCTACAATTAATGAAAAAATCCGATGGGAATGAAGGAGAAAGGAAGAGAGAGAGACAGAGAAAGAGAAAGATGGAGAAAGAATAAGAATTGTACCCTAATATATAAAATCTGAAGGTTTCCTCAGGCAATGTTTTCTCCCTTATCTCTGGTTTATCTCTCAATCTCTAAAACTTCCCTTGGCATCAGCTCCATGTTCTAGAATTAGGTTGAGTGGAGCCAAAGACTGGGGAATGGTCTTTACAGGTGATCCTCCTTTTATGCACAGCCCAACCACATCCCACTAGTCTACAATCCCAACTCAGTGAAAGCCATGGATTGCCTGGACAGGACTTGATTAGAAATAGTCACATTTCAAGGACAGGATGTATCCAGGACAGCTTTGGCCTCTAAACTACTGAGTTTTCCTACAGCTAGTATTTAAAGATGAATACAAGTTTTCCAGAACTGTATGCAAAAAACTTAATGCAAGTTGTTAGGTCAGAAGATCAGGAGAGACAACCCTATGATGAAGGTCTGACAGACAACGGAATGAATCTTAACAACATTTAATACTAATTTTAACAAGCTAGTTGATCCTCGTTTCCCTGTGTTTTTGATTAATCGACAGAAGGAATAAGTAAAATCTAATATTTTTTAAGAAGTTAAAGGTACAAAACTTAAAAAAAAAATTGTTGGCACCAGATCTAAATACATGAAAATCCCAAAGTCATTGTGTTTTTCTTATTGTTGAAGTTATATTAAATATTGACATAGCAGTTACTGATAACATAGATCAGTAAGTCAGGCAAAATGATTTCTGATTCTGGTGGTCTGTGTGAATATACCATTACACTGAAATAATCCACCTCTGAAATTGTAGATAGGATTAAAGTTTAGTTCTTCCTAGATGAAAACATGCTTAAGTAGGACATAAAGTACTGTCTGCATACTCACTGTAATGATCTAACAGGATAGGTATCTGCCCAGGACGCCTCGTACGAAGTATCTGACTTTGGACACAACAATGTACTCTCTCACTAAAAGTGTTATAGAAGTTCTCCTTTCTTAGAATCAAATGCAGTAATTGAGTTCATTCTTAGATATGTTTAACTCTCATCTACACCCATGTTTCAAAAATGTCCTCTCCTGTGGATGCTGTAACAAATGACTATAATTAATAAAACAGAAATTTATTCTCTCACAGTCTGGAGGCCAGAAGTCCAAAATTAAGGTGTCTATAGGAGCTGCACTCTCTCTGGAGACTCTAGGTGAGAAAATTTTTTGCTCTTTTAGCTTCTGGTGGCTGTCACCAAACCTTGACTTGTGGCCTTGTGTGACCATATCACTCCAAGCTCTACCTCTTTTGTCACACTGCTTCCTCCTCTTCTGTCTCAATTCTCCCCTGTGTGTCTCTTATGAGGACACTTACCATTAGATTTATGGTCTACCTGAATAATCTAGGATGATCTCTTTGTCTGAAGTTTCTTAACTTAATTACATCTGCAAAGACCCCTTCTCCCAAGTAAGGTAACATTCACTAACATTCACAAGTTCTGAGGATTAGGGTGTGGACACATCTCTTCACGGACTACCATTCAGCCCACTACACCCAGAGAGAGAGTGTAGAGAGAGAAGACAAAAGGTTCCTCCAAGGTGGATAGAGCCTTAGAGACTCCAACATACAGAAGTTGGTAAAGGAGGAGGAACTAGGAAAAAATGGCTGGGCAGCATGGCAGTCACAGACAACTAGAGAGGGCCTGTGGGTCATGTTTCTTCTGTATCTCCCATGTTTCTTTGTACCAGATTTGTCCCAGTATAAGTTTAAAAGATGATCCTTGAATTGAAATAATTACTTATAGTGATATTCTGAAAAAGCCCATTGCCCATGCCATTAAACTGCTTTGAGATTATCAGAAAAACTCATGGACTTCCCCCTTTGCAAGTGGGAAGACAGAGAGAGAGAGAGAGAAAGAACCTTTTTCATTTTGTGCCAGGTTTTTATTATAACAGTAATCATCACTTTTCTTTTAATTCTTCATTCCTAAGCCCACAAAGTGCTAGCATTTGAAACCTATTTAGGAAATTTTTGGAACTTGCAGCAAACTTCCAAAGTTAAATTTAGGATCCAAACCTCCATGATTGGTCTGTGAAGTGAAAAGGAAGGGTAGTGATGATTTGAGGGAACTGATTTCCTCTAATGCCTTGATGTGGGGATGGGATAGACATCTCAGTGATGTAATTAATTCCTCACTCCTAGGGAAAATATACTGCTTGCCTTGTCATAAAAATAATAGATTCTATGTTACCAGTAACTCTATAGTCAATACATCTCAGCTTTACTTACTGATGAGCAAACATACCCTAAAATCCTTTGAATAGAAATACATAGGGTCAAAATGTCATCTATCTTATAATGTCAAAATTGGATCTTAAATCAAAGTAAAATTGAATGTATGACCTCAGAATTCAGAATGGTCCTTCCCCTCACCCCCAAGTATGGCTCCCTTGGTGGCTGGCAGAGCACTCTAGGACTTAACCCTCAAAAATTCCAGGGGGAGCAATGTGAGGGAAAATTTCAACTTTTCTTCTAACAAAGTCATCTTGCTTCTACGAGGGAAATGATGACTGAAGTAGTCTGTCTGAGATGGTTGAAGACTATCAGATGAGGTGTGAGGAATTTTCTATAGTTTCCCTCTAGCCATGCAACTGTGGACAAGTTGCAAGGTAGAGCTATTTGGGATCCTGATTCCTTCATGGGAGATGGATTCGGAAATTGCAGTCTTAAACTTGTGACCCCCTCTCCTACATTTTCCATCCTCTCTCCTAGCTGCCACAAGGTCCTAAGAGGTAAACAAAATTACTTAAGACTCCCAAGCAAGTACAAAAGTTATTAAGTAATGGACCAAATAACTTGGTGTACAAAGTTGAAAAAAAAACATATTTTATATTTAAAATCAGAGTATTTAAAGTACAATGATATATCTCAAATCTTTGAGATTAAATTTCACTTGTACTTTCCTCATGTTAACTAACACACGTCCCTATACCCACCCCCAATATAACATACGACATATATCCAAACCAATAATCTGATTTGAGTAAGTACTTGGATGGGTAATGTGCATTTAATGGAAACATAACCACATACTTTTTTTAGAAAAAAAAAATAAAATAATTCCTACTATTTAAGAATGCTAAAAGTAAATTTTAAAATGCCTTGAAAAAATGAAAGTTAAAGTAGAAATAATGTCAAGGAATTGCTGAGGCTAAGAAATGATGCACGGCTTGCCAAAAGTCAAGAGTTCAACAAGCAGCTCTTTGATGTGACTAGAGAATTAGCTTTTTCTGCCCTGTGTTCACTACATAAGTGGAAGGGTATTTTTGCAAGAAAAGTGGCAGCAGGCTTTTTCCCATCAGGCTCTGACAGGAGTGAGCAGCCCTGGGTTCCAGTTCAGGCTCTGTGACCTTGTTTTGTGATTGAAACTAGTTTTTGCCCATTTCTGAAGGTCCTTTCTGTCCATCTGCAAAATAGGAGTAATAATGAACACACTGACTCATTCACAAGTTTGTTGTGAGAAAAACATATTAGTGGATATGGAAGGGTTTGAGAAGGCTTAAACATGTGTGCCATTTGTGTAGTATATGGAATCTGTATTGAGACCTTCTGACACTACCCAGGCCTTATAAGCAACTAGGATAATCACTATTCTTTCCATTAGACCTCCTTGAATAATAGAGTAGCTACCATGTATTTAGTGTGTCACATACATGAACAAAGCATTTAACACTGATCTTTGATATAGGGTTATTACTTTCATCTTTATAGATGGGCAATAAAGTCCAGAGGGATTAAATGGCTTTCCAAATCACAATTCTGATAATAGAGAAATTGGGCTTTGACTCCAAATCTGATTCCTAAGCACATACTCTTATACACTAGGTCATACAGACCCAAAGCCAGAGAGATGTGAAACCTGGCCCCTGACTTCATGGGTGAGTATGTTGATGGACCCTAGCCTACTTCCTACTTCTCGTCACCAATTCTCAAGAGCCTTCAAATGAGAAGCATCCAGTAGGTCCCTGCATGGAAGATCACAGTGAACTTCCCTTGGGAAGGACCCTCTGTGTTTATGGGGATTGGCTTTTCCAAATAAAGACCACAATTTAAAGATCCATTACATGGGTGAAATTTGCCAGGACACCCTTGGGATCTAATACGTGAGTGAGTCCATAAGCTTATCACCTGTCACCTTCCTACATCTATTCTCCATGTACCCCCCCCCAAAAAAAAAAGCGGGGGGGAGGGGCGGAATTAGAGCTAAGATCACCCAAGCTCTACATTTTATTTTACTCTGAGTTACACTTCCCTCCACCTCTCCCACCAAGCTTCCTTCCTGTGGTGTTCTGAATATGAGTGCTCAGGGGGCATTACTGATTGGCTGGCTGAGTAAGAACTGATTGACCCAATAAGAAATACGTTTGAGTATGATGAAATAAAAACAATCACTCTTTGGGGCGCCTGGGTGGCTCAGTCAGTTAAGCATCTGACTCCAGCTCAGGTTCATTATCTCACAGCTTGTGGTTTCGAGTCCCACATAGGGCTCAGTGCTGACAGCTCAGAGCCTGGAGCCTGCTTCAGATTCTGTGTCTCCCCCTCTCTCTGCCCCTCCCCTGCTTGTGCTCTGTCTCTCTCTCTCAAAAAATAAACATTGAAAAAAAATCTTAACAAAAACAATTACTCTTCTCATTTCAGTTTGTATCTACTTCTTATTTGGATTCCATCTTAATTTGTGCTAGCCATGTTTAAACCTTTGAAATCATCTTTGATGTTTTCCCTTACGTTTCTTTAACCATTCAGACCATTCCTACTGATATTTTCTTAGTAATATTTCTAGATTTATGCCTTCCTTTTTATCTAAAACATATCTAATTGAATTCCAGGCCCTCATTTTGAAAAAGACACAAATTTCCAAGTAAGGCCAGGCTTCCCTTTTGTTATCCCTTATATCCGTCTTGTACATGGTTGCCAGACTAATATTCCCCAAATACTTTTTTTTTCATTTTCCCATTCTTGCTCTTGACCTCTTTAGCCAACTCTGCTTTATCTATGAAATTAAGTCAAAATTCTTTGCCTGATAGTCACGTCCTTATAACATCTGGATATAAGCAACCTTTCTAAACACATCTCCTATCTCTACTTGAACCTGTTGCTTTGGGCAGACTGTCTTTCTACTGCTCCCCTGTAAATAATGCTTTGTGCATTTTGATCTCTAAACAGTGGCTCAACAGTGGCTTTCTCTCCCTTAAAATCCCTTCTGTTCTCTGTTTCTCTCTTCCAAATCTTCCACTGAAGACCCAATTCAATTCTTGCCTTCCTGAAAAGCCTCCCCTGGTTATCTCAGTCCACGGTAAAATATGGGGAAACACACCCTCTCAATCCCAGCCATAACTGCCTCAGGGTCCATGCACCATCTAAGCACACACACACTATGTGGGATGCTTTGTATTATGGAACTGAAGTATTTAACATTTCATATGTAAATATTTAAACTTCCCATTATGCTACACCTTCTCTGAGGACAGAAACAGTTTGGGATGGTGGAAAAGAACATGAAGACTAGAGCCAGACTGTTTGGGTTCAAGTCATCACTTACTACCTGGCTGATCTTAGGCAATGTATTTTCTTACATCTCAGTTTCTGTACAGGCCATTCTAGGCAACCAACCTGAGCCGTAGAAACCTGAGTAGGTAAAAGGGCCCACCTGACTGAATACAAACAGGCCCATCAGGTGACCCACCTCAGAATATCCATTAGCCCTAGCTGACCAATGGGTTACTCACACCCAGGCACAGGTTCCAAAAAAGGAAAATTCTGTCCATTCCCATACTTCCTCACCCACCTCCCCGCCTTAACTACAGCCCTCCACCACTGCCTCCTGGCAGATGGTCTCCCCTCTGCTGTCCTGCCTGCTACTCCCTCGCAGTGTATTCAATAAACTTCTCCTTTGTTCTGCCTTGGGTGAATTCTTTTACCGCTCTCACTGCTGGCCTCTACCTGATCCAGTCACACCACAGTTTCCTCATCTGTAAAACTGAGAACAACATTATACTTTCCTCATAGACTTCTTGTGAGGATTAAATGAGTTAATGAATGTAAGGTGCTTAAACAGTGCTGGGTGTATAGTAAGTACTTTGTACATGTTACCTATTATTCTTCCTTACATATTTCCCAGTGTATAGATATAGATATATAGAGAGATGCATATAGACACATTTATATGCACATATGAATATCGATATACACATATGTCTATATTCATATCTATATATGTATATATGGAAGGACACTTGATCAGTTAAACAGTTAATCTGGGGAGTGTGGAAATTCCATCTATTTTAGGAATATATATATGCTCCCCTCCAGCTCAGTTTTATGTCTAGGACTGTTGTAGCTGCTCATTCTTCTCTTCCTGACTGCATGCAAGTGTTCTTCTGGGACAGAGAGATGGGCTGCACACTTATTTATTTTCAGTCAAGACTTGCACTAGCAAAGGGACGCCTGGGTGGCTCAGTGGGTTAGACATCTGACTCTTGGTTTCGACTCAGGTCATGATCTCACAGTCATGATCTCAGGGTCGTGAGATCAAGCTGTGTATCAGGCTCTATGATGAGCACCGAGTGTAAAAGTGCTTGGGATTCTCTCTCTCCCTCTCCGCCCCTCCCCCACTCATGGTTTCTCTCAAAATAAATAAAAATAAACATTAAAAAAATAAGAATTTCATTGGCATTGAAATGCCCATTTTCGTTGAATACACTTTTGCATTTGAGACATACATATTCCTTAGACGGCAATCATGAGTCTATATAAAAGGGTGCTTCTGTATTATAATTTGTGTTCAAATTATATGTTCAGTTTGGAAAAAGGATCTAGGACTCTCCCCATGAATAATCTTCCTCAATTTAAAAAAAAAATAAGAGAAAACAACTGGGGAAAAGTCCCCACTGTTGGATAATGAAGACATTTAAGGCACATGTGTAGGCAAAATTCCAGTTTTTAAAATATCTTTTTTTTTTGTTTTAAAGATATGTACAGATTACAAGATATGATTACATGAAAATCAATATATTTAAATATTTTTAAAACCTGAAATAAAAGTGTGATTTTATAATACAGCAAGTAAAGCCTGTATGAAAAGAATATATGTAATTGGTAACACTGAAGAGAACGGAGGTGAAGGATCTGAGGAGAGAGCAGCAGTCACTGTGTAGACAGACAAGGGCTATGTGTCAGGAGGAACAAGGCCCTGGCAGGAATCCTGACCTTCTGGAAGGTATGAGGGGGATAGGAGGCCAGTGACAGGGGCTCTGCCCTACCTCTTCACACTCTGATCCATTCCTCACCTAGCCCAGAGGGGTTGAGCTTTGTTAAAGGAAAATTACTAGAGAGGACCAAGTATCCCTGGTTCTCAACGGACTCAAGCTCATGCTTATGATGTTCACGTTAGTGATCCTTGGCAGTCGATATTAATTCCTAGGAATCTATAATAAGCATGGCGGTTTTGCAAATTATGAAAGTATAATAACATATTCTATATAGTACGAAGTGTTGAAAGCCTCATGATGTGTACAATTTCAAGCAATTTTTTCCCTTTTTTTTTTCAAGCAATTTTTAATTTTCAAAAGGAATGGCTACAGTTGGAGAAAGGCTGGGTCCCAAGGAGTGTCTCCTTTTCCTGCCTGAAGTGGATACCTCTACCACTTATTTCTGAGAACCCTATGCCTTTAATCACCAATTAATACCTTCAAATGGTCGGTGAATATTTAATGAGCACCTCTCTTGTCCCAAGAATGATGAAGCCTATGAAGAGAGAAGTGCAAGGTATTATAGAATCTTAAAAGCAATGGTGTGCCCATTAAAAACTTCAAAATAGAACCAGTGCAAAAAAGCTTATTTCATGTTTTTGTAAACTCTCAACACAGTTCGGATAATCAACCAAACATTTTAGCTGAAAATGAATAATGTGTTCAAACTCATATGTGAGGGTTAAAAAAGCATCCTCTTCCTATCCCTTACTATAGTGAAGTTCCAAGGTCACTTCTGTTAGTTATGCTAATGGAACCAAGACCTTTTTTTCTTTTTTTCACATTAGAATCTTCTCAGGGGGAGGCTAAGGACTTATTAAAGAAAAGGAAAGAATGTGGGCATTGCAGGAGTCTGAGTGAGAATTCTGACTTTACTATTTTCAAACCGTGTAGCGTTGGGAAAATTACTCAACTCTCTATGAGTTTCAGTTTTCTCTTTTATAGAATTGGGATAAAAATAATTCCTTCTAGAGTTGGTATACAATTAGAAGTAAAGCTTTATAAAGCATTTGGCACAATGCCTGACAAAGTACTTAATAAATAGTATGTTTTAGTATCATTGCTGGAAAATACCAAATTCTCAATTTTTGATGACCTGAACATATATTAATGAAGAATATGCTAAATTGTTCTATCTGGAAAGATGAATTAAATACCTACCATCCAATGTGATCAATTAAAATACCAATAAGAACAACTGAATGGTAAAACTTAATATTCATATTTAGCTTGCTATTACATTATTTCTGGCATTTTAACCAATCTGCAGTCTTATTGGAGTGGAATTCAAGAATCATGTATAAAATCAATGTGTTAATTCAGAATACATAATTACAAGTAACTTGGATTCAGACAGAACGTCCTTTTTTCTCAAAACAAAAAAAGAGACCCTTTTCTCATAAATTAAAAATTTTTGTTTCATTGGGGCGCCTACATGGCTCTGTTGGTTAAGCATCCAACTCTTGATTTTGGTTCAGGTTATGGTCTCACGGTTCGTGGGATGGAGCCCTGCATCAGGCTCTGCACTGACAGCAGGGAGCATGTGTGGGATTCTCTCTTTCTCTTTCTCTCTCTCTCTCTCTGCCCCAACTTCACCCTCCCTCTCAAAACAAATAAATAAACATTAAAAAAAAATTAGTTTTGGATATTTCAGAAGGAAAAAGCTAAAGACAAAAAAGACAGCCATTTCACTGAATTTCAATATCAGGAGAAGGAATAATCCATATATGGTAAATGAAGTCTTAATGAATTTTATCTCTTTCCATTTAGGATGCTTACTTACTAGTGAAGGGGGATTTCCAGTCCCCACTTGTACTTTTTCCATGGCAGGGAGGTGGGGACTTACTGACTCGTCACCCTTCCTCAATCACTCTTCAAGCAGGGGGATGAGTCGCTTCCCTGATTGTTGAGACTGGGAGGAGGTACTGAGCAAGCTTAGATCAAGCCATCCCCTGCTGGTTCTGCATCCCCCAAGAATCTTACTCAACTGGTCCTTGTGATAAGTTTGAAAGAATGTGCTCTCTCCAGCTTTGCCTGAGATTGGGTGAGGAAATTTAATTCTGGGGTAAAATATTAAAGAAGCTCATTATGGCTATACATTTGGCCACATCCCCAAATTCACCTTACTTTAGTTTTTTTTGTTTTTGTTTTTGATTTTAAGTTTATTTATTTTGAGAGAGACAGAGACAGCATGAGTGGGGTAGAAGCAGAGAAAGAGGAAGATAGAGAATCCCACTGCCAGCGGGGAGCCCGATGTGGGGCTCAAACTCCTGAAACTGTGAGATCATGACCTGAGCCAAAACCAAAAGTCCAGTATTTAACCAAATGAACCACCCAGGGGCCCCAACTTCAGTTTTTTGGGGTTTTTTTGATTTTATATTTAAATCTTCATCTGTTTCCTATGTTTTGTTTCTCAGTTGTTTCCAATCTCAAGAATAGATGTAATTTGCATTTTGTGATGAAAAAACCCAAGTCCAGAGAAGTAGCATATGTAGCCCAAGGTTATGCAGCTAGTAAAGAGCTGACTTAGAATTTCAGCCTTGGTCTGCTTTACAACACAATGAGGTTTCTTTTCAGGACACAATGCTGCCTTCCTTCTGTTAAACAGTAAAGATAACTACTACAGCAATAATGAAAGTCCTGGTCCTATCGTGAAGCTATAAATTTTCATTGTTGGGTCCCAACAAACTTGCTGTTTCTTCATTTACTGCTGCTGTCGGTAACAGAAAGTGTCTGCTCTGAACTTCCATCAGTACACACTGTGTCTGCATGAGCCAAGTACACACAGAATAAGACAGGACAGAATTATCCAGGCTGTAATGTCTATCAATTCCTCCCGCCATCTGCTTCCTCCCAACTAGTCTCACTGTTCAGGACAAGTGCTTTTTCTTGAGTTATGTATACAATATAAGGAAGATTTGAACATCTTCATACTTGGTTAAAACTTTCTCCTTGGATAGAAGTAGACCAGAAGACTTAATAGTCCCCTGGTTACATTATTTTCACAACATTCAAGTATCTTCCTCTGTTTCCACAGCCCGAGTAGTTTATGGCTCTGACTTTCTGGGACACAACTTTGTATTACCTATATTTAACTATGTTAACTATATGTTTTTTTTATTTTCTGTATTCTTGATGCTCAGACATCTGGGGTTTTACCAACTAGCAGAGACTGCCTTTCCCAGGTTAGCTAATTCCTAGAGATAGTAAACAACTTGCCTTGCCTTTGAGCACACCTTTGATATGCCAACCAATCCTGGGTCCATAACCCCCTCGCACCTCTATCTGGCACTCCTTTGCTCTAATCATCTCAAGGCCAAGTATTAGACAATAGGGACCAGCCCCCTTCCTGTACCACCACAGCCCACAGCACTCAGATGATTCCAACTATCCAACCTTACTTAAACCTCTCACCCTGCCTTGCCCATCCTTAGCTGGAAAACCACACTGAAGGCTTTTGCCCATGCTCTCCCCTTTCTCCTTCTGCCTCCTGACCAACCCTGGTTCTTCCCCTGTGGTCCTTCATGGCTTGGCACGTCTCCTCATCTTGGGAACTGTGAGTAACAAACTACCTTTTTTTTTTTTTTTTCAACGTTTTTTATTTATTTTTGGGACAGAGAGAGACAGAGCATGAACGGGGGAGGGGCAGAGAGAGAGGGAGACACAGAATCGGAAACAGGCTCCAGGCTCCGAGCCATCAGCCCAGAGCCTGATGCGGGGCTCGAACTCACGGACCGCGAGATCGTGACCTGGCTGAAGTCGGACGCTTAACCTACTGCGCCACCCAGGCGCCCCAACAAACTACCTTTTTAAAGGTGATTGTCTCCTGATTTGTTGGCTTCACCATACCTGAATAACAAAATCCTTGGGTACCTTTTAAAACAATCTTGTACCCTTGCAAATAGCAATATACCACAGGTATTTTAATTTATTTGCCTTTCTTGTGGCAAGTTATACTCTGAAAACTATAGTATTACAAATCAATGAAATGATCATTTTCTAGACTTCTTTAGAAAAATAAGACTATTGAGATGAGGATATGGTGGTTGTTTGCTTCTGTGATTTCTTTTAATGGAATGTTATGTTTTCCAAAATTGATTAAATGCATTTATTTGATAGTGGTTTAGAGTGAAAGAAATCTCAAGCCACCTGGTTGCCTCACAGCTTCAAACAGAATTTTTCTTTTTTTTCTTTTTTTTTTTTATTTATTTTTTTTTTTAATTTTTTTTTTCAACGTTTATTTATTTTTGCGACAGAGAGAGACAGAGCATGAACGGGGGAGGGGCAGAGAGAGGGAGATACAGAATTGGAAACAGGCTCCAGGCTCCGAGCCATCAGCCCAGAGCCTGACGCGGGGCTCGAACTCCCGGACTGCGAGATCGTGACCTGGCTGAAGTCGGACGCTTAACCGACTGCGCCACCCAGGCGCCCCTCAAACAGAATTTTTCAATAAGCCTCATGAAGACAGTAATTATTTTCATTATAAAATATTTTGAAAATGGAATGAAGCCAGAATCAAACTAAACTAAATATAAGTTTGATGTATATTCCAAAGGAAAAATACAGGATAATGAGGATTAACTCAATAATGCATTTAAAAGTAGCTAGCTAGGGGTACCTGGGTGGCTCAGTCGATTAGGTGTCTGACTCTTGATTTTGGCTCAGGTCATGATCTCATGGTTTGTGGGTTCAAGCCCCATCTTGGGCTTTGCACTGACTGTGTGGAGCCTGCTTAGCATTCTTTCTCTCTCTCTCTCTCTCAGAAATAAATGCACAGTAAAAAATAAAATAAAAGTAGCTAGCTAGATGACCAACATGTAATAGAATTTTTAATAATTGTTTTTCCTACCAATGTGCCTGTAACAGCACTCAACTCGATTTGTGTTGCATTTTTTTAGAGGGGTGTGGCATAAGGAGGGGAGAGGCACAGAGGGAGAGAATCTTACGCAGGCAGCAGGCTCCATGCTCAGTGCAGAGCCTGATGGGGGGCTCAATCCGAAAACCCTGGAAGCATGACCTGAGGCAAAATCAAGAGTCAGACACTCAATAGGCTGAGCTACCCACATGCCTCTATGTTGCATTTTAGAAGGAAGAAACATTATGGAAAACTTACAGCAGTCTTTCAGGGTTAAGGCAATATTTCTTAACCTTTTTTCATAATCACTTCCTAAAGAATTTTTTCTTTCCTATTTTGCCTCATCCCATGAAATGCTAATACTACAGATATACTATACCCTTGTGTAGGTACTGCAGCACTTTGGAGGCCCACAAACCATGATAATAGCCAAGATATTTTTTGCCCCCCAAGAACTAATTTTCACCCCTGTGAGTGATATCACCCCATTGATAACAAGTGAGTTACCAATCGTTCTTAACCCTGGCTGCACATTAGTACTATCGTGAAGGCTTTTAATTACCAAGCCCCCACTTAGCGATTTTTATACAATTTGTCTGAGAGGGGACCCAGGCTTTGTTGTTTTAAAACTCTGGGGCGGGGGGGTGGGTGTTGGTGGATAAATAAAGATCCTTCAACTACTAACCAGAGAGGACTATTCTAAGTGCTTACCCAATGCTTTAAGTTGTGCCAAGCTAAGCAAATAACATGATATGTCCTGTTTATAATTTACTTTGATTATAAATTTACATACATCAATTCCTTCACACTGTAATGAAAACTTATATATTTGTACAGATTCCCACGTATAGTCTGGAGATGGATGTAGTGGAGAAAATGCTTCTGGAATAAAAAGAGAAAGTGGGCAGTGATCATGATTTCAGGAACATGGCATTTGAAGGAGAAAATCCCCCCTTTTCATTTCGGGGTCAGCACAGGGATGTTACCTGGGCCTAAGAGCACTGGCAGGAGAGCACTCAGTTTGCCGTCTGACCCAGGAGGGCCTGTTTTGGTAGAACAGTGTTTTCTAAGTGTGGATCTTAGAATTTATTAGAAATTGCAGTTATCGGACCTCACCCCTGGGGCATGGAGACAGTGATCTGTGGTATTAACAAGCCTACAATGTGATTGCAAAGCACTCTGGGAGTCTGAGAATCACTGTGGTAAAACCTGCCTTTGAGCACTTCATGTCCCAACCACTTCCTTTCTTACCTAAGAAAATTTACCTTTCATTCCTACTGCTAATTTTTATCCTGTACTTGATTAATTTGTTCTTAATTCCTATGAACAAGGATCGTAACAACCTGGATCATATTAGTGCAATCAATTAACTTTAAAAGCTCCATCTTTAATAAACCACAGTTGGTTATATTAAACCAGACAAAGCTCTAAACCAACCACTTTGTAGCTCTCTTTATATAATTTCTGTGGGGGGTGGGGGGTGAGGGTAGAGTGGGAATGAGGGTTTTTTTTCTTTTGCTTATAGAGTTAACTAGCCAAAGAAGTTTCCTTTTGGACCATTATAGACATGTAAAATTCTTTATCTTTTGCTGGAAATACCAAATATTAATCAGATCCACCAAAGCTAGGGTGACATTAAATGAAAAGCAGTTTAGACTACAGTGATAATGGCATCCTGTCTCTTGGTATTATTTAAATCATGCCAATTCCTAACCTACCCTGTCCTCCTAAAATTGTATACATATGTGTATATATATATATATATATATATATATATATATACATACACACACACGATGCTATGGTAGCACTTCCTACTAAAACTTAAAACATATCCTGCAGGCTAGAATTAAACTGTTCCATTCCCCTAAGTTGCTTTCATTGTTGTTTTAATTATCCATAGAGTTTGAAATTGCCTTTTAACACAGGAATAGATCCTAAAGCAGAAGTGTGATGATTATTTCTTTAGGGCTGTGACTTATTTTTTTATAATGTTTATTTTTTGGGGGGTGGGAAGGGCAGAGCGAGAGGAGGAGAGAGAATCTAAGCAGGCTTTGCACTGACAGCAAAGAGCCCAAAGGGGGGCCTGAACTCACCAACCATGAAATCATGACCTGAGCCGAAGCCAGACACTTAACCAAATGAGCCACCCAGGCACCTCTGGGAATTATTAATATTATACTGATTCCAACCTTACAGGGACAGAGAGAGCTGAAGACAACAGAGGATGAAGAGCAGAGTGTGAGACAATAAACTCATTTCAGGTGGCTTTAATCAAACTTAGGAGGACTGGAACTGAAGGCCATCCTCCTCCTCTACATTTCAAGAGGAAATGTTGCTTTAATAAGGCTCAGGTTGTTGACATGAATATGCTTAGGAAATAATATCATATGGGAATCCAGGCATTAAAACAAAGTGCTGTATCAGATTTGCTATGTAGCTTAAAAGAGAAAGCTGCAACACATTACATGTCTCATTGCCCATAAAAGGTAATATAACTCTGCTTGTGACCTTATTGTTCAAATATACATTGTGCCTGATGTAAACCATTTTCCCCATCTGGCTATAAAAGAGATAATACAGAGATGATGGAGAATTTTATCACTAGAGACTCTGAAGTTCATAGAATTAAGTCAATCTGCTTAAAGATAAATTAAATGGACTTGAAGCCTAAAAGTGTAATTTTTTTTAAAGATTTGAAACACCAGGTTTTAAACAGTAAAAAAAAAATTCATCTTTATAGAACACAGAGATTAAGAAGGGTATTTGATCAAATTTCTAGCTACACAAGAGCAAGACAATCAATTCAGTAAAATATTGGTCAGCTCAAAGTACTTGACCCAAAAGTCCTAGCCTAAATGTATTTCTTTTAATCATAATGCTTTTAATAGAAAAATAAAAGCCTTTTATTGAATTTATTCTTGAAATACTCATAGAATTCTTTCTGCCCTTTATATAAAAGATTTAGAAAAGACAACATACTAAATTATTTTATAATGGATTTACAACATTAGAGTGAAATTATAAGGAGACTAAACACACTTTAGTGTAACTTTCTAGGATTTTACAATCTCCAACAATATTAATGAAGACATAAAATGTATTAGAGCAATTCTAATGAAGTTTGAAGAACATAAAAGGAGTAACCAATTACTACTTTAATTTTATAATTAGAATGCAATGGAGAGCAAGCAACGGTATTCAGGACTCATACAGGAAGGCAGAGCCTAACCCAGGATCTGAAGGCCAGACTGTAACATCCTCTGATACCTCTTCTCTTCTTTTTTTGGTGGCAATTTTCTAAAACTGGGTCACAGAAAGAACGAGAAAGTCAGTGACCTCTCCTGATCATGTCAGCTGTTTTCAAAAGAGCACTGGAGTTTACCAAATAGCACGTCTTGCTTGAGCCCTCATTTGGCAAGAAAGTGCTATTTCTGCCTGATGTCTTACCTTTCTTTCTAAACCATCAATGTCAGGTCCTACACGGAAAATAAAACCCATATACACCACAGAAGAACACATGCTTTTAAGTTTATGGCATCTGGAGCTACTTACAGCATTTTATGTAGAGAAGTCTCTGGATGGAAGTTGTTTTGTGTGCCTGTCCTTCCCATTTCTTTTCTTTCAGTCTACCTCTGATTATCTTGGTAGATGACATGATCTCAACCTACCTTTATCTAGAATGCCCTACAGTGAACACATCTTGCTTTTTCCAGGTATTTTCCTATTCATGTTTTTCAAGAAAGTGTTATGTGGTCAAATAGCTGTTTTCAAACCAGCTGTAAGAGAAACTTTTCAGGGATAAATTGTTGACTATTTTGCTTCCATATATATATAGCACCCTAATTTTGAAGTCAGTATATTATAGAACTTTAGAAGATAGCTATATAGGACAATTTTGGGCCTATCAGCTTGCTTTTTATTTTTTATTTTTTGTTTTTTTTAATGTTTACTTTTGAGAGAGAGAGAGAGAGAGCATGTGCAAGAGGGGGAGGGGCAGAAAGAGGGGGACAGAGGACATGAAGCAGACTCTGTGCTGACAACAGCAAGACTGATGTGGGGCTCAAACTCACAAACCACGAGATCATGACCTGAGCTGAAGTCGGACATTCAATCGACTGAGCCACCCAGGTGCCTCTCATCTTGCTTTTTAAAACCTGTGTAGTAACGACCCTGCAATGTCATGTCTTAGTTTCTAATATCTTTAGCTTAATAGATAAGAATAACACATCTTACTTTCTTGTCCCAAGTAACATATGTTTCAATGTATCCTGCCTTGCAAGATAAACTAAAGATATTCAAAAAGTCATTGCAGTATCTTGAATTACTAGAGAGTAGTTCAAATCTGGTTCCAATGTTATTAATTCAAGTCTTTTTTTCTTTCTTTTAAGTATGCAGTCTTAGCTTTTAGAATTTCTTTTCTTTCTTCCTTAACTCATCTTGTTTTGGGGACAATTACAAAGAGTTTTAGTCATGGGCGATTTATTTCTATCAATATTCTCCTATAGTAACACGACAGTGATCTTTGGAACCTAGACTGGTATATAGTAAAACATCTTTTATCAGAATTCTCTATGCTCTTTGAATAATTTTAAAATAATTTTAAAATAATTTAAAAAATCCTACTGCAAAGAGCAATGGATAAGAAATAAGGAATTAAAGAGACAACCTGACTCTAAAATATAGTCAGAATAGGGGCACCTGGGTGGCTCAGTCAGTTAAGCATCTGACTCTTGGTTTTAGCTCAGCCCATGATCTCATGGTTCATAAGTTCAAGCCACGTGTTGGGCTCTGTGCTGACAGCACAGAATGTGCTTGGGATTCTCTCTTTCCCTCTCTTTCTGCCACCTCCCCTGCTTGCTTGGACATGTGTGCTCTCTCTCCCTCTCAAAATAAATAAATAAACTTAAAAAAAATTTTTTTTTATATAGTCAGGATATACTACTATAGGAACTTGGGTAGGTGAAAATAATAATGGCTCACATTTCTTAAATCCTTACTATGTGCTGGGCACAGCATTATATATTCCTTATCATTAAATAAACAGCAAGTCCAAGGGACAGGTACCATAATTGTGCCTGTTGTTTGTTTTATGAAGAAACTGAGGTTTAGAAAGGCCAGCAACTAATTCAAAGTTATACACTCCTAAGTGGTAAGGCAGGATACAAACACAGTTCCTCCTGACTTCGTGCTTAACCACCACACCATCCTCTCCCCTATCTATATAACCCTAAATTCCCTCTCAATGATGTATACTTTTAGTGTTGACTCAAACTCCACCCATAATTTATTTTTAAGGCATCATAGATAATTGTTAGAACTACATACAAAGCCTTTGAAGGACTAAATAAGCCAATTATTTCCTTGCCCAAGGACATAAGTTGTCAAAATATCTCCTAAACAACAAAAATATAATAAGCATGGTGGGTAAAACTTGCCCAATTGTATTATTATCCTTGTAACTGTTTCTGTCATTGGTTGGTAAAACATGGCCCTAGCCATCACCATCACCATTAAATAGAACTTGACTTCAGTTTGCATCAGCATGAAAGTTAGTGATTAGCCCAACTTACTTTCAGCTAAGGAATGTTGCTGTTTGACTCAAGTTGGTATGTGTCCTTGTTCCTTTATTTACTACCAAGAATCATTGTTTTGTTTTCACTGCAGATAGTCCAAAAAAGAATGGAGGAGTTAGCTAAGAAGCTGGGAGTGGGTAACTGTCTTGATTTGTCCAGGACTGACGAGTTTCCCAGGAAGCAGGACTTTCAGTTTTAAAATCGGGACAGTCTTAGGAAAACTGCCATGTATCGGTACCAGGAATGGACTTCTAATTTCATTAATTCTTCTGTTACAATACCTATCTCTCCTAGTCCGTTACAATACACTAAACATGCACTTGATTTGACACTGAAAAGCTATCCTAGATCAGACCTACACGGCCAAAGTAAAGCTAACGTCTGAGGGAAAAATTTAAATACTTCCTTGCCTATAGTAGAAATTCTAAATTTGAAGTGTGGTGTCAGCTTCAAAATTAAACTTTAAGGGGCACCTGGCTGGCTCAGTCAGTAGAGCAGGCGACTCTTGATCTCAGGGTTGTACATTTGAGCCCCACGTTAGGTGTAGACATTGCTTAAAAATGTTTTTAAAAAATTAAATTTCAGTATATAAAAAGTGTAGTAAGACCTGTGCTAAATATTCTCACTATCAGAAATTTGGTTGTTCACACATATTCATACTTCCAGATATTTGTAGCACTGAAAGCAACATGACTATCAAGTAATGTTTTGCTAACACTCATGCCTCAATATGAACATTTCTCCCCAAATTTCCTCCAGTGATGTTGACTTAGCTCAAGACATTTCTAGAACTTCTTTTAGAATTGCCTTTAGAGTCCGATTTATTTAATTTATAGCTCATCCTCAGTTTTTATGAGCATGGCATTAGGAACGTGGATTATTCTCCTTATTCACCATATACAGGTCCATATAACTTGATTTTTCCCCTAAATTTAAACTCCTGCATTAGAGGGCAATGTTTGCAACCTCTGATGTTTGTCAAAAGAACATGACACAAGTTCGGAAGACTGTTCCAAGAAGGTGTGACAGCATTGCTCTGATCAGTGGCAGCATGTTGGCCTGAGAAGACAACTCCCAATTTTAAAGAGAGCAATTCTGACGTTATAAGCTCTCTATGGTTGTTCCCTTCCCCCCACATCACTTATGTTAACTTCTTTTTTTTTTTAATTTTTTTTTTAACGTTTATTTATTTTTGAGACAGAGAGAGACAGAGTATGAACGGGGGAGGGTCAGAGAGAGAGGGAGACACAGAATCCGAAACAGGCTCCAGGCTCTGAGCTGTCAGCCCAGAGCCCAACTCGGGGCTCGAACTCATGGACCGTGAGATCATGACCTGAGCCGAAGTCAGACGCTTAACCGACCGAGCCACCCAGGCGCCCCAGTTAACTTCAAGTCATACTCCTTAACTGTCAGCTAAAAAGCCTATAGCTTTGGTGTTCATCTTAAGCCCAGCCCTCAATGTTGTCATGCTATATCTCAATCCAGTTAGGTTTCCTTTCAAACTGGAAAGGTATCTATCCCAACACTGAACCCCTTGCTTGTAGCTTGTGATGTCTCCTTCTGTATAAACTACTCTTCCCTTCAGGGCTGCTATATTTACCTCTAAGATATCAGCTAGTTAACTTGTAATCGCTTCATGGGAGAGTCAGGGGACAAGGTTGGTTGTGTGAAGTCTCTTCAGGTAAACTTGTCAAACACATTATCCTCTAAAAGAAGGCTTTTCAACAACAGTATTACTGACATTTTAGATTGGATAAGCGTCTGTCATGAGGGGCTGTCCTGCTTATTGTAGCATGTTTAGCAGGATCCCTAGCATCTATCTACTAGATGCCAGTTGTGACAACCAAAAACATCTCCAGACATTGTCAAATATCCCCACAGGGCAAAATCTCTCCTAGTAACCACCAGCTAACACAGGAAACATAAAGATGTATTGTTGTCTTTAGAGAATTTTACGTAATGTACACTACGCTGAGCTAGACTAAATTTTACTTAGTTTGGAGGAAAAAGACCCTCACGTTTAAACCAAATGAAAATATACTCAATTAACTCAAATTTACTCAATTAACTGATATAACCAAATCTATATTCAGAAAAAGTAGTGTTTTCCTGGTTAAACACTAACCACATGTGCCAGGCAGAAAGATGTCCACTCATTTTTTCATTCCACTAAAATTTACTGAGCATCTATCATGTGAGAAATACCACATTGGGCCCTGGGCTTACAGTGGTGAACAAGATAGACAGGACCCCTGCTCTCAAGAAACCTACAAGGAGCAAGTTTGGGAGATGTAAACAATACAGTGAAATATGAACTGTACTGCAACGGGCAATAGAGTAGTGTATTAACTATGTTTTTATTTTCTATATTTCATAATGTTTTGACATCTTGGAGGGGGTGAGGATTACTGGCTGGAGAAAGACTGTTCCTCCTAGTGGTGGCTAATTCCTAACAGGATAAACAGCGGGCCTGAGAGCACTCCTTTCATATACAAACTGACCAATCCTAAGTCCTTACCCTCAACCACCTCCTTTATCTAACCCTCACCCTCCAAACCAAGATTTTTCCTGCCCTAAATCAACATGAGTCCAGGTATCAGACAACTAGGACAACTCCTATGCCCCAAAGCCCACAAGAATTATTCAAACTAACCAGTTCTAAGCTATTCGGCCTGCTTTGCCTTTCCCACGGAAAATACAAAAAAGGCTGTGACCTATGCCTTCTCCTCATTCTTTTTTCTTCCTGACTGACACTGGTGCTTCCCCATGTGGCTGTGCATGGCATGGTATGCCCCTTCCTCTCTGGAAATGTAAGGAATAAAAATCTTTCAATGGCATTAGCCTCTCTATGATGCCATTTAGTCACTTCTAAAAATTAAAACCCCACAGGTACAATCATTGAGACGGCACATAGCAAGAATACTTTACTCTAGTAGAAGAGACCAGAAAAGCTTCCCGGAGGAAGGATTACACTTAGGTGAATACATGGGGATACATTTCACACAGGGAGAAAAGAATACATAAATGGCCAGGTGTGACAAGTAGAGGTAGGACAATGGAAGGGCAGAGCCATCCAGAGGTTCATCTTGAAGGCAACTGGAAATCAGTAAATGTTTAAATTAGGTGAGTAACAGGATTTGATCTGTTTTATTAGGAAGATCCTTTTGGCTGCATTGTGGAAGACAGCTCTTAGTGGGAAAGAACTAGACAGAGACTGGTTAGTAGGTTTTTAAAGCAATATAGGAATATACTGTGTCCTGAATGAAACTGGTGACTGGGAATGAACAGAAGTAAATGAAGATGAAGAACTGAACAGAGCTGATGAAAGAAGGAGCGAGGAAAAAGCCAAGATTTCTGGTTTAAGAAACTGGTTAGGGGCGCCTGGGTGGCGCAGTCGGTTAAGCGTCCGACTTCAGCCAGGTCACGATCTCTCGGTCCGTGAGTTCGAGCCCCGTGTCGGGCTCTGGGCTGATGGCTCAGAGCCTGGAGCCTGTTTCTGATTCTGTGTCTCCCTCTCTCTCTGCCCCTCCCCTGTTCATGCTCTGTCTCTCTCTGTCCCAAAAATAAATAAACATTGAAAAAAAAATAAAAAAAAAAAAATAAAAAAAAAAGAAACTGGTTAGATGTGTCTAGTGGTGCCTCTTACTGAGGTAAAGAACTCGGGAGGAGAATCAGATCTGGAGGGAGGTTGAACTTGAAATGTCTGTCAGACATGAAAGTAGATGTCCAGCATTCATTTAGATATAAAGGTCTGGAGCGAGAAGAGAGATGATGCTCTAGAGACAGAACATTTAAAAATCACGTCTAAATGATTGAAAAGTCATATCCAAGAAATAGAAATGACAGCCAGGAATGACATTGGAAGAGTAAGCTGAATGACATGAGAAGTGTTCAGTCAGAAGCCAAGAAAACATCCACATTAATCAATAGGAAAAGAGGAGCTCTCTGGGGAGGCTGAATTGGAGTGACAGGAGAGGCAGGAGGCAAACTTTTATTTGGAATTCTTACTTCTCCATCTCCTTCCAGCCTGACGCCATCATCCCTACCTTATTCATCTGAAAAACTATTCTGTCAGGATTTTTTGTTGAAAACTCACGTCCAAGCATTGCCTCTTTTGTGGTGCTTTCTTTACCACCAGGTAGGCAAAGGGGTCTCTTCTCAGTTACAGTATGGGTCTTGGCATATGCATGCCCCCCCGCCCAGGGCAGAGACCATTCTCACCATCGTACCCCCAGTCCAACAATGAGCACATAGTAGGCATTCAATTTATATTTGTTGAATAAAAGAAGAAAAGTAAGTTCTCATGCTTGATGCCTAGGATAGTCCTTATGTAATCACTTGAAGCCAATTTACTCTTTTTTTTAAGTTTATTTTGGGAGAGAGAGAAAGCACAAGTGGGGGGAGGGTCAGAGGAGAAGGAGAGTGAGAATCCCAAGCAGGCTCCACAGCGTCAGCATGGAACCTGACGCAAGGCACAAACCCACGAGTGGCAAGATAGTGACCTGAGCCGAAATGGGACGTTTAACCACTGAGCCACCCAAGTGCCCCACTCTTATTTTGGAAATAATTGTAAGAAATTTTCTAACCCACAGGTGATTAAAAACAGAGGGGAGATGGAACTAGAGGCACACATACTCACACACACTGACAGAGCACTTAAAAGTGACAAGACAGCTTAAAAGTGAAAGAAAAAAACCTTAAAAGCTTTGTATGTGGCAGTCTAGTGTCCTCCAGTGTAAGTGCCAATGTGTTCACAAATTTTAACACACTGCAGTTCAGAAAGTGATGTTCGTGGGGTGCCTGTGTGGCTCAGTCGGTTAGGCGTCCAGCTTCGACTCTGGTCATGATCTCACGGCTCCTGAGTTCAAGCCCCGCATCAGGGTCTGTGCTGACAGCTCAGAGCCTGGAACCTGCTTTGGATTCTGTGTCTCCCTCTCTCTCTGCCCCTCCCCTGCTCACACTCTGTCTCTATCTCTCAAAAATAAATCAATGTTGAAAAGAATTTAAAAAAAAAAGAAAGTGATGTTCTTGTGAGAACATCGAGTCTTCAAGTCTTGAAATTATGACAGGTAAAACTCTAAGTCAAGAGAGTGTGCATTTTTGACAGACTTATAGTATAATGGCAATTATTTTTAGTGTTTAGCATTTAAGGCAAAGGCTATATAAATGTGAGAAAGATTCACAATATAAAGTGATCACGCCTTGTAGCTGAGCCTCCAGCTATCTAGAATATGCACATTATGTGGAACAGCTCATTCTGTAACAACAGGAATGCCACACAAACACGTCGCTGCCATATGTGGACATGCCTTACTCAGAATTACAGAATGGAATCTCTTGCCTTTCTCATTTATAAACCTATGAAGACAGTGTTTATTACAAAAGCGTATTAAGCATAACACAACATTTCCAAGTGGCTGCCCCCATTGTTATAGGCGTCTTCTGTGTCAGGAGGTTCAAGAATTTAAGATTTCGGCAATGTGAGTTCCCTCCCTGTCCTTCATGGAAGAACACAGACGTGTATTCTGTTGCCTTTTGCAGAGAGTTAGCTTCTCTGCCACCAACTCGGGACTGTGTTCTTGGACATGAAAATAAAATTCACTCAAGAAATATTCCTAAATAGGGCACAATGGTTAAACTGGCAATGCTATAAATATTACAGGACCGGAGTATATTTTTGTCTTTATTTCTCTATGCCAGACACTGTTAAACCAACTGTTAATACACAAACTTTTTTGTTGTTGTTGTTGTCAAGGAGAGTATGCACCTTCTTTAGGGCTATTTTAAATTCTGTGCCCCATTTCATATAAATATTTACCCAAAGGAAGGTGTCTGACAGTGAAAATCTATACACTGTCATAACCCTTTTACACAGAGCAGTATTTTTACTGTATAGATCTTACCAGAGGTATTAAAAGGTCCCCTATGAAAATCCCATTATGAAGAGAGAGAAAGAACAAAGGCAAATTATCATTATTCAACAGTTGAAGTTTATAAAAACAAGATGTCTTTGTCAAGAGGTTCAACCAGTTTGCCCTGTGTTTGAAATCTGCTAAACTAAAAAAATCTCAGCATAAAAATAAAAAGTAACAATGGATTATTTTTCAAAGCATCTGAAAATAATATATATATATTAATTTTATATTATATATATAAGTTTATATATATATATATAATCTTCACATTAAAAAAAAGCTCAACATATTTTAAGACAACCTCTGAAACAGAGGTTAAATTATGTATTAGCATTGCTAAGTTGAAATATTTGACAAGTATAAAAAAACAGAACAGTGAGGCTATCAGTTAAAAACACTTTTTTTAGTGCTATTCTAACTTGTATAAAAACAGCTTTTCTAGAGACTTTTTAGAATTATTCAAGGAACTGAAATAATTTCCTAGTGGCTTTTGCCTACAATAACTAAATATATCCTAAAAGCAATAATATAGTAATAACCAATATAGATTGACACTTATTACATGAGAAGCACTCCATATAGCACTTTACATGGAATTTGAAATTTGATCCTTACAAAAATCCTATAAAAACATTATTATATTCTCTATCATTCAGGCAAAAAAAAAAAAAAACTGAGGCTGAGCATTCAAGGTATCGCTGCCAAGTGAGGGCACAGGGATTCAAACTCATGTAGCCCAAAAATACCCTCGAGATCCAGTAGTGAGCCAACCCACTCCTCCTGCAATTTGTGGTCTACCAACTGAGGTGGATTTCAAACAGTCAAACAGTACACACACAGGTGCTTTGAAAGAAAGGTAGAGGATACTGTTAGAGAATAAAACATAGGATCTGAAAATGGGCTGTCAGGGAAGAATGGAGAGTTAAGGACCCTCAGGGTGAGAGCTAATGATCAGTAGAAGGTAGCCAGGCAAAGAAATGGAGAGTATGCCAAGCAGCAAAGAGGGCATATGCAAAGGCCCTGAAGCAGAAGAGTTTATTTCAGTAGTGGAACTAAAAGAAAATGAGTATTCCTGGAATATACTGAACAACCAAAGAGAATGGAGAAAAATGGGCTTGGACAAGTAGACAGAGTCTCACAGACCTGTGAGGGATTTTGTATCACCCTAGGTCCAATAAAAAGCAATTGAAGACCGTTTTTATGAGCAAAGAGGGGCACGATCCTATTTGCATTTTAAATTTCCCTGGCTGCTATTGGACCATGGACTGGAGGATGGGAAGAGACCAGTTTGGAGGCCATTGCAGGAGTCTCAAATGGCTGGGATGATGCATGGACTAGCAGTGGTAGTGAAGTTGGAAGAGAGAAAATGTGCCTGTGGCATACCGTGCAAGTAGGTTAAAGGGCCTGGTGGTGGACTGGATGAAGAGGGAGGCATTACATACCTCATCAGAGGCTTTCCTTAAATCAGTGCTCAACTCCTTCCCACTTCTGTGTCTGATGGGCAACAGTCCTTTTCAGAGTTAATATCAGTGTAAATATTTCATGATACTCAAGTGTTTCAAGTTGTATATCCTGGGATGTTGTCACTCTGCTGGAGAACATGTACATTTAGAAGAGAACGGAGAATTCTCTCATGACAAATAGAATCTGACCAAGCATCTTGATGTAATACTTTCACTTTTATAAGACAAAATAAAAAGAATTATCTTTAAAAACAAAATAGTATGTATATATTGTATTATAGATATTATTAAGCTCTTACTTATTAAAATACGAACTATTCATAATGTTTTACAAATTAAATAGCATGCCTCCAACACAAAAAATCAGTAATTAAACCCAATATTAATGGTTAGAGTTTTGAAAAATCATGTTCCAAAACATATTTTCTGCACGCATTCTAGCTGCAGGTCATTTATTTTAGGTAATCAGTTTTGGAACTGGCTTCTTCTATAGACTGCTGTTAAAGTTATTCTTCACAAGGTGTAGCCTTATTTTCCTCAATATCTTTCTGCTCACACATATGGGCAAAAAAACACTTTCCAATGGCCACACTGGAAGTCTTTATGTCAGTATATGGAACTGCGTGTCTGAGTTTGGAGTTGATTAGCCAGAATTCATACAAAGAAGAGAGGCCAAAAAAGTGAGGGTGTTTTAAACATTTCAACAACAATAACAGATGAGAGAATGGGGCACCTTGAGCTTGGAGAAGAAAGACTAAGGATGACTACCTTAACTACTTTAACACATATTAGAAAGCCTGCATTGTAGAATTGAATTTACTTTTTGTGGCCACTAGGGGCAAAATAGGGTCCAATGGATGAAGGGCAAGGGGAAGCAAATTTTTGCTCAATGTAAGGAAAGCCTTTCCCAACACAACCGTTCAAAAATCAAACAGGTTATGGTGACTCACTGTCATAAATGGGACCCCTAGAGACTAAATGACCATTTTACATTAATGTTTTGTAAAGTCTGATCAATCAGAAAGGCATTTGGCTAAAGATTCTAAAGTCTATTTCTTTTTTTTTTTTTAATTTTTTTTTTTAACGTTTATTTATTTTTGAGACAGAGGGAGACAGAGCATGAACAGGGGAGGGGCAGAGAGAGAGGGAGACACAGAATCTGAAACAGGCTCCAGGCTCTGAGCTGTCAGCACAGAGCCTGACGCGGGGCTCGAACTCACGGGCCACGAGATCATGACCTGAGCCGAAGTCGGACGCCTAACCGACCAAGCCACCCAGGCGCCCCTAAAGTCTCCTATTTCTAAGATTCACCATGTAATGGTTGTCTCCAGCATCCATTCTTCTTAAAGATAATTCTAACAGTCATAAATTCCCATTTGGTGACTTATGTAGTTCACTGGTATCACATTGCAAGTATGGGGAGGGGTTTGAAACTAGGCTAAGTAATGAGTGCATTCCATTTCTCTGGCCATGGTGATTGGGTTAGGGGTGACCATGTGACTTAATCCAGCCAGATTTCTTAGGAATGCAATTAATTAAAAAAATGAACTTAGGCATTTTTTTTTTTTTTAAAGGCACGCTAGGACAGACATGCTTTACTCCCACTACAGGAAATAGAGATAGGGAAGCCTGTAATAACTGGTAGACAGCTTAGGGCCACACAGGAATGAGGTGAACAAAGAAACCAAGCAAAGAACTGAAGACAGAAAGACCTGGACCTGTCATGTCATGGACACCAGCAGTTCAAGCCATGCCTAAAGCCAGTTCTTCCAGTGGACTTTCAATCACATGAGCCGGTGAAGTCTCTTCCTGGTTTAAACAGGAAGTGTGCTTTCTACACATGCAAACAGAAGATTCCTAACTCTGATTGTTATCTAAGTATGTGTAAAGTAACCTATTCTCAGAAATAAAGTGAAAAAGAAACCAACTACATTTTGCATTCAGAGATCCACTTAGCAACCAAGAACTTTCTCTAATACTGATCCCTGAATCATAAAAATCTCCATTTGTGTCAAAAACTGGTCTCAGTACCATTAGTATCTCTTTCAGAATAAACCATGTTAACCAACATTTCTGCTAAGCAGTTGTACATAAAACTTTTCATTCCACATGTATAAACTTAAATTTTCTTCCCCCACACATGGCTACTGTCAATTAAAAAAAAGAAAGCAGTTACAACTAATTTATAAATCCTACAGTGTTAATGACTTTGTGAGTTTACTATACTAAATGCTTAAATAATGTCTTAATTTGCTTAAAGTTTTGGTCACTTCTCAACAGCAAAGTTATAATAATCATAAACTATTTTGAATGCTGTTTCTCAGTATTTCATATTTTGATTCTATAGGATGGTTTTTGAGCCACATCAGCAGATTATCCTCAACTAGGTTCAAATTTTACCAACCTTTACTTATCTATGTCTGTATGTAAATTTCAAAATAAAGTGAAAAATATAGATTTATACTGCAACCAAATATTAGCATCAATCTTGCCTGCTGGCTTATGTCCCATTACTGTGTTGAGACATTGATTTTTTTTTTTTTTTTCAGTCCTCAGAGAGACCCCAGATCAGTAGTCTCCGGCCAGGAGCAGCTTGTCTGTTTACCCAAAATGCAATAGGAATATTTTCATTTCCTCTGTGTGGCACTGCAACAAAAATTCTAGGATATGCTACCCTAAGTAACACTATTAAAGGCTCTACCATGTTCCTCTTTTATTGACTCTCATAGATTATAGTTTCAGTAACCTATGATAAACATTGTCTTGCCAGAACATTACTAAAGGAAAGTAAGACTCTCCTTTTAGTTGAACTCAAAGAATTCAAGAAAATTCAAACCTTATTTTCTTTTTCAGTGCCGAGATAAAGTTTTTTCACTTGTTTTTTTCCCTTAAAAATTACTTTTATGTCCCTTTACTCAGTTTTCCTCTTAGAAAAATGGATTTTAGCAAGTTCTGGTTTAAAAATAAAGTTGTGGATTTTCAGGGTGGAACATGTTATGGTACATTTCCTCATATTATTGCTGTTCACAGACAAGATTCCTATAGCCAGACACAGAGAAATGTGAAATGTTGCAGACCACCCAAAGGGGTTCTTGGAAAATTTGTAAGAAACACTCTAGAAAGATGGGTTCTTGTTCCGGTATGATAATGCCTATGAACTGTCAAGCACGTCTCTCTCATTTTTATTAACAATAGTTATTTAATATTTCTGGTTCAAAAAAAAAAAAGAAGTTCTTACGTTTCAACTTAATGTTCACAGAGAAAACATCATTTTGTGGCGAATACTAACCTTAAATAGTTTCAACGCCCAGTCCCCATGAAGGTTTCTTATTTAACCAGGATAAAATAATTAATTATGTATAGTGCATGCAATCTAGGTATTGTTAGCTACAGTAAGCAAGAATCATTCAAGGGAATTTAAAATTTACAATTAGCAGGAGATACATTACTTGAAAATGTTCACTTTCACAGGATAAAATATTTTATTTTTTTAATAATAACCCATCACATACAAACAAGTATATTTACAAGCTCAAAACTCTTGCCTCTACATTTTTGACAGCAAGGATGGGAAGCTTTTCAGAGCACTTTTCCAAAACCGGAATCTTCTTTTAATCCCACTCTAAATGCTGCCTTATCCCCTGTGTGGTCAGTGCTGCCCCAATCTCAGGATACAGGTATGTCAAAGAAAACACTCTCATCTATTTTCGAACATTCTGGGATCTTTGAAGTGAAAACTCATAAATAGTTGGAAGCAAGTCTGCCTGGAAACCATTTTGGTCAGAAAAAAGATAGCCCGCTGAGGGAAAAGATTACAAGGTTGTGGATAACCACGAAATCAAATGATTTATAGCACCTGGCACACTGCTTATGCTTCACCGTGCTAGATTCACACCCTCCAAAATGGGTAACAGAAACGGCGTATTTTTTAAACATGTAGACATTTTTAGCAGTGTTTAATTAAAGGTGGGTAAAAAGCCCTGTCACTGAATAAATTCAAATTAATGACTAACATAGTAAGGGGTTTTCACCCCCAAAAATAAATATTTGCTGATTTTTAAAATTATGTGTAAAAATGGCCCAAATTAGGCATTCCATAAAAGCCTAAGACATGCATTGGCAATCCCAACCAGAGATTCAGTGAGCCACAGGAATGGAAAGAGATTCACTGTATAAAGGTGCATAGTAATAAACTGGGTACAGAGTTGGTTCCACAGAATCTGTGAGCCCACTGACTTGCTTACATAACTTCTATGCCTCACTTATCACAGGCTATTTCTGGTCTATGCAGCAGAGCTAGATCCTTGTAGATTAGGTCACAGAGAAAAGGTGTGATATGGATTCGTTTCATATAGAATTTTTTTTTCCCTTCCAGGGGGAGTCAAACTTCTTGGGAGTATAGCATAGATGTATAGAGTTTTTCACAATGGAGCCTACCAATTTGTAAATGTTCAATAAATATTAAAAATAAGAAAAGCTTAATGACCCTGGATACAGGGGTATTAAATGTGCTCACAAACTGAAATGTCATCTATGAAATAGCTTAATATCATGGTTAGAGCTCAAGTAGTAGTCAGAAGACCTATATTCCCATCCCAGCTCTGCCACTTATGGCTCTGTGAATGCAGACAAGCCAACTCTTTGATGGTCAGTTTTCCTTATCTAAGAGTTTCTAATTTCTCAAGTTTATTCTGAGAACACAATAATGTTCTTTCTAAATTGGAAGGCCCTGTAAGGTGTTAGATCTACCCTTTTGAAAATCTGCATAAAATGTGATAGTATTTTCATATCTTAGTTAATACAACAAAATAGCACTCATTTTAGCCCTTAATTTAACTCAGTAAATATTCATTTGAGTCATCATCATGGGTAAAAAATTTACAAGTCAGATACTTTTCTGCCCTCGAGGTAGTCATAATCTAATGAAGATGATAAACCCAAATACAACCACTCATTTCGTGGCAAATGTTTATTAAATTCTTATTAGATGACAGGTGCTATTCTAGGTCCTTTGCTACCTATATGAAAAGGTCCTATATCATGACTTCAAGGAGCTTGTGTTCTAATGAAAAAGAGTTGTTTGTTGTTTATTTGTTTGTTTTTAAAGCTGCAAACCATGCTCATACAATACATAATAAATGTGCATACAGAAGTATGTACAATATAGTTTAAGAGTAGGGATGGGAAGGAAGCAATGTAAGTTCTAAAGTAAGATAACCAGAACAACAGATGCAAAAGACCAGGACCGAATTTATTTTAAAATTCTAGCTACATGATCTTTTCCAAGTTACTTGTTTTATTACTTTCTGGATGTGTAAAATTGGAAAAAAATAATATTATCTTCCTCGCAGGACATTTGTGTGGATTAAATGAGGCAATACAGATAAAGCTTTAGCCTTGCATTTAATAAATGCTTAATAAATGTTCATTGTTAGCGCTTATGTGCCCCTGCCTGAGTACCCAATACAATGTTATACACTTAACACGTTCCCTATAAATTCTTAGTTACAATCTTATAGGGTGATTATGAATGCTAATCTAAAGGATCATCATCATAAACACTGAGTCCAACAATATAATATTAAAGATGTAATTTTTGTTTACTAAATAAATACTATCCCCTTATTTTCTCAGTTCTTTGCCTTTTTCTTCTAAGTGCAGAATGTAGAAAATAAATAAGTCAGAAAGAAAATATATTCATCATGACAAATAAGTTGATGGAGGGTTCTAATTAATAGAATTTGACTTAATCCACATCAATCTAGCTACAAGATACAATAATCACTATCTATATGTATTTTACAAAGTGCACGTGTACCTTTTGGAGCTTTCCATCGTAGTTAACCTAGTGAAAGATGGTTCAATTGTGTAGGGTCTTGGGAGATCATAGAAGGACTCTATTTGTATAAACAACAACAAAAACGAGGATTAGAAGAAATAATTTGGCTGAGGTGAGGGGTGGGATTCAACTGAAGAAGAAATGAAGTATAAATTATTTTATTAAAAATCAAAAGCTTTCATAGCTTGAGAAAATTTAACCATTTATATATTTTTCTGCATAATTAGCTAAAACAAGATTGAAACCTCTTGATTTTTTAAAACTTTGAGAGGTTATCTGATTCTCTTAAAGGACATTCTGAATCCTTTATGTTGATATAATTTAGAGATATAAACAACTCAGATGCTTATGCAAACCTGAAAACATTCATTTAAAGTTTTTAAAAGTCCAAAGAATTGGCCAGTTCCTTATATTTATTGCAAATAAGAAACAGCCACTCAGCTAGCTTTATTTTTGTTTCTGCTCTCCCTTCCTCTTCTTTCCTTTTCTCCTTTGTCTGTCTCCCCCATCCTTTCCTCCTCCCCTTTCTCTCTTTCTTTCCATTCTGCCTCCTTTCCCTCTTTCCTTTTTCTTTCTTACCTCTTCTTTTTCTCAGTATGGCCACAGACCAGGAGATTTCCTAAGTTCTGGCAAAGAAACAGTGAATAAAACAGATATGGTTCCTCCCTCACAGCACTTACAATCTTCCATTGGAAAACTGTTCATTAATAAGTATATTTATTACAACATTAAGTGCCATAACCAGGCAAGTACAGTATAGGACAAGAACATGTTGCTATGGAATGTGGCTTTGTTCACGAACAAGAAACGATTCATTACCCAGGGTTTTTGAAGTTGCTTTACATCTTACTATGTATTAATATATAAGTATACGAATGTAAAAATACAACATAGTCAAACCCTGCCTCACAGTATCCCAGGGTAACTAGGTTTAAGCATTTTGGTTTACTCTAATAAATGGGCTAATCCCCTTCACCAGACATTTAGGAAAAATGAAGGAGGTTTTTCTTAAAGCACTTTTTGTAATGATCTGAGACTTTTTGAATAATGTCTAATCTTTCTAAAGAAATGTCACTTTAAACATTTGGATGATGTTGGAACTAGCCTGGATTTCCAAGTCTCAAAGTATCAGTTATGACCTAATAAGACCTATGCCATCTGTTTTTTTTCTTGGTGGAGAAGCTTTTTTTAAAGTTTACTATAGAAGGACATATTTCAAATGTATTTCTTCCCACACAAATTTATATGCAGGTTGGCAAGCTTTCTCAAAGATCAACACTTCTGACTTCATCATAAGGGTTTTTTTTTCCTACAGTGTAATCACATAAGACTGTCTTCCAAATGCTTTTTATAAGTTTTGATCCTGAGCAATTAGCTAATAAACCCCTACATGGGCTGATCAGTTCTGCACAAACAAACCTCTTGCCATAAAATATCAACACTTCTTAAAGGGTAACACGTCAAGCATTATGGTCAGTTCTAATTTACTGCGCCTACTTGCCTTCTTGGAGGATGGCGGTACGCCAGGCAGGAATATCTAAGCTTGTTTGAAAGCTCACTCTGGTTGCCTAGCAAACCTCCTGTCATGGGAGCAAGGCAGCCTGGCCTCTGCAGATCTGGAGCACCCTGCAGACACCCTCCTCCTCCCAGGATGTAGTGCAAGAAGCATTCACAAATGCTTTTTCAAAAAGGAAACACTTGATTCATTTCTGTCATCAATCTATGGGCATACTGAATACAGAACATTATACAGGTGAAAATGGGGGAGAAGCTTAATCGTTCCAGACCAACATAGTCTCCTGACCAATTTCTATGCAATACCAGTACAACATACACAAGCAGAATGCTTTCTTCCCAAGATTGATAGCACAGCTAAAGTATCCAAAAATTCAAATTACACCCATAAAATATATACATAAAACCAATAACTACTCGAAACCAGAAGCAGCAACAGCCTTCACAAACTTTGCAGTCATCTATAGAACATTAAACATCCATCATTTCCCAATGTTCTGTGACAACTGTAACTCAATCATTTTTAGGAAAGAAAACAAACTCTAGAATAGCCTCATTAAAAGCAACCCTGAGACAGCATGGTCACCAGGACATATGATAAAGCAAGTACAAGTTTCTACAAGGGGCATAATACAATACCACGTTAAAGCCACACTACTATGGTAGACAATTAAAATGACATTTTTTGAAAATTCTACTTTTCCGGCCCAGCAGAGAGGGCCAATGTTTTTAAACTGAAGAGACACACTTTGCTTTCCCTTTCCCTATCTTCTCCATTTCTCTCTGTCTCGCCCTCTCTTTCATTCTCCCTCTCCCTGTATCTCTCTCTCTCCCCCAGTGCAATTTCAGAAAAGCTCTGGGAAGCAGCATGGTAATGCTGAGAATCAGGGTGCTTGAGTCTACACTTGGCTCAGACACTACCCAGTTGTATAACTAAGTACAATTCACAATTCACTTTACTTTTGTGGGCTTCATTTTCCTCACGTGTAAAAGGACAACACTGGTCAAGGTACTCTTCAGGGTCCTTTCTGGTTCCAACATTTTATGTCTTGTTAATAATATAAAACAAAGAGAATCTAGTAGTCACCACAAGTTAGGAAAATGGGAGTAAATATCTAAACAATGTCAAATTTCATATTTTTTGCAAATGCCCATGGCAGGAGATTCATCTTGCTCCTCTGACCAGCACCTGCTGGGCACATCAGGCAAACTAGTGAGATAGGACCAAGAGGAATTCATCCACATATGAGACCACAGGTCTTTGTTTTGCTGAAGTGAAAGGACAAGGAGAAGACTCCAGAGGGAGCAAATGTGATGGAGGACAGCTGGTGTGTCCATAAGTATACCTCAATCTAGGGACAGGGATCGTCTACGCGGGGGCCAAAAGAGGGTGCGCCAATGCTACTGCAGCATCCGCTTGCTTACCCAGGATGCCATTTGGTGGAGAGCATCCTCACTCGTTCTGGAAACATGAGCCCCTGAACCCAAGGGGCTCTGCCAGACTTAGGAGAGCTGAGAGACAGAACCCCAACTCCTCTACAGTGAAAAGCATATTTGACAATAATAGCAATAATTTACATTTATTACACCTTACACCTTACAGCACTTTGCAGTCTTTGTTTTGTTACACCTTTTACTATTGTGATTCTAACTGCCTGTAATTTTCTTTTTGCTTTGACTGCTAGAGACTTTGGGGACTGAGCTGCAGCCTGGCTCTCAGGGTTGCCGTACATCGTTGTACAGGTTTGCCAGCACCATTTAATCAAGGCAGAAAGAAATATTCCTTTAATCACTCTTATTATTCTTTCCTGCTACCTCCAACTGATCATCAAAACCTTTCCACTGCATTACTTAAACATATCTTAACAACGTCCCATTCTCCTCAGCCGACCACGGCAGCCACAGTTCACGTCTTCTCCATACTCCACGGTTGCCAAGAGCTTTCCAGCACCTCCAGACGTGAATTGAAAAGCAAAAGATTTTTTTCTTCTCCATGAGAACCCAAGAATTATGTGAGTAAATTTCACTCTTGCTAATAGCCCCTATCACACACTCACAGGACAGAACCCAAGATCCATATAACAGCTTACAAAGGCTTTCCTGATCTGGCCCCTGCCTACCTCTCCAGTCTACCTCCTATAATCCTCAGCTCTGTTTTCCATCCACACAGATGGAAACACAGTGTGCCATGCTATGCCTCCTTGCCACTGAAAATACTGTCCTATCTGCTCCGGTTGCATTTTTCCTCATCTGCCTGGTAAAAAATCTGTTAGCTTCTCCCCTACTGGACTGGACTGTGTACGTTTTGGAGGCAGGACCTGTGCCTATTTTATCCTTGTTTTTCCCAGGACCCAGCAAAAAGCTTGGCAGTTCTTAGACATTTAATTTTGGGTGGGGCTTGCAGACAAAGAGAGAATCTTAGGCACGCTAGAGCTCAGCACAGAGCCTGCTGTGGGGCTCAGTCCCACATCCTGGGATCATGACCTGAGCCTAAATCAAGAATTGGATGCTCAACTGATTGAGCCACCCAGGCACGCCAGCACTTCTTAGACATTTAAAAAACGTATTGGAATTCTATAACATCAAAGTTGGGAAATCGTCACATGAGCTTTCGGGGCACCAGTTCCCTATCAAGCTACTTGGGCAGAGAATTATAATCACACATCCCACCCTTATTTCTACCCTCTTAAAGTCCATGTTACTACTAACGATCAACTCAGAATTTTCATGGCTTTGTTCCATCCCAAATGGTAGCACCAAAAAGGCAATGCTAAATTAAAAGATTTTATATTTCTCATTAGTCATGCCACAAGACCCTCTTCTGGCAATTCTCAATCAGAAAGAATGGGCAAAGATTTCCTGCAGACCTGGATAGTCCTGGAGTAAGGGTGTACTTGTACCAGAAGGGATTGACTTTGATATATGGCTCTAATTTTGCACGATCTGTTGGTCCTTAATGCACCAGGGAATGCTAAACACCCACACAAAGCCACTGGGTACTATCTCTCACATTTGTATCTTTGATTTACTGACAGATGTGTAAAATCTATCTAGTATCTAGACAGCTCCTGTCAGCTACAGGTGTAGTGAAACACAAACAGCATAGAAGTGCAAATTATTCCAGCTGAGATCAGCATTAATTGAAACTTAGTATAACAATCCCCTTAAGACTTTCTGGAAAAATTTGTTGCCACATGGACTCAGTTTTGTTGTTGTTTTAGTACACCATGTTGAGATGTCTGTCCTTTCCTCATGCAAGGATTTGTCCACAGGAAGAGGTTCAGGAAGCTAAGGAGAAGCAACTGAATAATGGAAGATCACAAAGGTTATAGTGATATTAACAGCCAGAATCCTCTCCAGTAGGCTGAAATCTGCAGGAATTTCCTCAGCTGCACTCAACAGTTACCATCTGCACCCTGGAAGGGATGACATAAGTCAGTATTTGTACTTAGAGCTAGGAAGCAACCTCCAAGGTCAATATTTGGGTTCTGAGACTACACTACATGTGAAATTTAGCTAACACATCTCTGAAGCAGCCACCATACTATATGTATGACAGAGAAAACTTTTTTCCCCAAAATATATACAAGGAACCTGGATATCACAGTTCCTTTATTTTATCTATCTACCTATCTAGATAGATAGATATAGTTATACATATAGTTATAGATATAGTTTTAGATATAATATATATATTGTTATATATATAATATTATATATATTGTTATATATAATATAGATATAGATATAATTATAGATATAGTTATAGATATAATATTATATATAATGTTATATATATATAATATATATATTATATATCTCCAGGGAATTTCTTGTTTTATTTAAAAGACTTACTCTGTGCTATTATTAGCACAGGTATATAATTAAAGATATATGCATAGATGAGGCCAGCCAATCTTAATATGGCTAAACTACACTATGTGGATGATACTTCTAGTTAAACAAACACACACACACACACACACACACACACACACCTTATTTCTTCCTGACAGGCTGAGCTTATTAGTTGTCCAAGATCCCTAAATATACTGTGATTCTTACAGGACATTTTTCCTTGGAATTTTAAAATGTAAGACAACATTATGTCTCTCTGTCCCATTATAATAGTAGTCTTATATTCATAACTGAAGGAAATGTTAAAATGCCAGGAGTTAATGTACAGGAAAAAGTCTGTTAACCTTCTCTGGTTTCATAAATAAATATGGTATGTGTCTCTTTGTATGAATATGTAGGTCCCCACAGAATATATAGTTTAAAAAATATGTATATTCCATGAATATGTACATCAAAAAGAATTAAGAGCAAAGCCTGCTGACCATCCTGTCAGTCAGGTTTGGAGTTTCTATAGGGAATTCTTTAGAGGATAAAATAAGGAGCACCACAAATACAGCATGTTTTTACTTCCAGAAGGATCATTTATAGGTCTTGGAGCAGAAAGCCAATCTTTTTTCTCTAAAACAGAAAGATTTCTTGAGGGAATGAAACAGCTTTGTCTAAGAGACAGAGGTATGTCTACTTCAGGCAGTATCTCTAATTAGGATCCAATTATTAGAACTGGTGCCTTTGACAGTAAACAAATCTTCACATGGTTAACTGGAACTACTCAGTGGCTAAAACATTACACTGAAGTACAAAGACATACTTCCCATGTGAGTTTGCCTTTGACCTTCACTCCTTCCTCATTTTTAACCATTCTATAAGTATATGGTAGACTCCAAGGATGCAAGATGAATAGGATATACTCCCCATCCTCAAGGTGCTCCCAGGGTACTGAAGGAAAAAGTCAAAGAAACAGATAACTGTGAAACAATGTGTTAAGTGACAAAGATACACAGAGTATTATGAAGACACATGGATGAGGTCATTAATTCAGGGTCAATACAGGCTACATTAGGGAGGTGACAGAAGTTAGCCAGGTGGAGGAGAGAACTGCATATTGAGGGAGAAGCAAGAATGAAGACAAGATGGCAAAAAAGTGTATTATAAATAAATAAATAAATAAATAAATAAATAAGAAAAATAAGTAGAAGCAATTGGTATTTCTGGAGTTCAAAGCTCAAATAGTTAAAAAAAAAAAAAAAGATAAGGCTGGAGATTTAGAACATCATTAACAAAGGATCTATCTTCCCAAATTGAAGAGCTTTGGCTTTAGCCTGGAAGGGAAGGGTTTTAATCAAGGAAGTGACATGGGCCATATGTGTTTTAGATACATCAGCCTGGCAGTTGTGTAGAGGGCAGATTTTTTTTTAAGTTTACTTATTTGGGGGGGACAGGGGCAGAGAGAGAGGGAGAGACACAGAGAATCCCAAACAGGCTCCACACTGTCAGCACAGAGCCTCACGTGGGGCTTGATCTCACGACCATGAGATCATGACCTGAGCTGAAATCAAGAATCACACACTGAACAAACTGAGCCACACAGGTGACCCTGTAGAGGACAGGTTTGAAGGTAAGATGTGTGCTAGAAACACAGATGTGGGCATCATAAACATAACGATGATAGTAGAACCTCTGAAATGACATAATCTGCAAGGGAGAGTGCCCAGAGTGAGAAGTCAGGGGGCTAACTGTGAAGCCCTAGAAAAACCCAACATTTAAAGGCTAGGTAAGAAACTAGGTGGATGTTAATAACAATCTTCCCTGGCCAGAAGAGCTTATTCTTGATCAGGCCATTTTGCTCACATTCTGCCTGGTTATTTCATGATTAGACTGGTGTCCAGAAAAGAAATGGTTTCATATGTGTACTGTGAAAATGTTCATTTGATTGAAGATTTATTGCACCCGCAGCAAAATTGTTTCAGTATGCAATCTAAATAAAGTCGGAATATGAAATACATATTTCTTATTATATCACACTAATACTACAAGGAGGTTTTTTGATGCTTAAATTACTTCTCAGTTTTGAGAGAGAATTCCTAAGGAAGTGATTGCTTTTCTTTTGTCCATGGTGGATTATTTTATTCTTAGAGTCCATGGTCCAAGACAGAACAAATACCTGGTGGTGTGCCCACTGTAGGTGCCAAGTATTGCTGTATCTACTTTAATATGTGTGAAGCTGGATTACTTAGATAAAAGTTGTTTTTCATGATGTGGGTGATCTCACCCACTCCAGTGACTTCAACCACACAGATGAATTCCAAGTCCTTCCCTTTCTCCTGAGCTCTGGATCCTTATGCACAAATATTGACAAGGCACTGTGGATGGCTTCCAGGAACCTCACATTTCAAATGCATGAAAGCAAACTCGTTATCTTTCTTGTATACCTGTTCCTTCTCTTACGGTTACAGTCTCCAAGAATGATGCTAAAATTTGCTCAATTACCTAAGTCATCTCAGATTCCTTTCTCCTTCACTACATTCTACATCCCTCCAACCACATTATCTTACAAAATTAATGATTTTGATCAGTGATATCCATCTCCTCTTTTCTACTCCTCATCTCCTGTCCCCTATTACTAGGACAATAATCTTATACTGCTCACCCAGCCTTCAGTCTCTCACCCAACCTGTCCTCTCTCCATGGGTCAATCATATTATTCTTTAAATGCATAAAATATTTCTAATGGGATTCCCATTGCCTTTAGGGGCCACGAGTCCCTCCGTGATGTGCCTTCTGCCTAATTCCCCAGCTATATGCTTTGTCTGCTGAACTTCACCCTCAGCCTGTGCCAAAGAGTTAGTTACACACCAAAGCCCTGGTTGTAGCCAGCTCTTGCAGTCAGAGGCTCTTTACAGGCCATGCTGGTTTAATGCCTCAAGCCTGTTTCTAGAATACTTTCTGTAATCCTTCTCCGTCCTCATAGACATCTTGTATTTCAAGCTGAAGCTTGTGTATTCCATCTTCTAATGTTCTGATCATCTCTCTATCTCCCTTCCTGCCTCCACTGTTCTCTATACCCCCTTTTACAATAACACTTGCAAATCTTATTACACTTATTGCATCCCATATGTGACTCCCACTACTGTAGTGCAAGCTTTTTCAAGAAATGAACCTTATAATACTCATCTTTGTGTTCCTGGGACCTAGTTTGATTCATGGTGACCCCGTAATTGATGTTTATTGACATCAAAACATATCAAAACAGCTTTAAAATTGATATTTAAATGAGTGCATTTTTCTTTTCTAATTGAATCGCTTTGGTATATAAAAATATACAAACTATGAGGGGGAAATGGCTAAGTATGGTGATTGCGAAGAGATTTTTGGCTCAAAGTCCAACCTTAATCAATTGCAAATGGCTGGTAGAGTACAAGCTTGAGGAACACAGAGGGTCCAATCAAGGCACTGAAGAATGAGTACAATGATTAGTACTTTCTGTCATGGTTGTGCCTTATATTTGCTCTTCTTCACTTAATGCAAGTGTCCAATAAGCAAGCCTTTTTGAATAAGTATTCAGGAAATATTTTTAAAGATCTCACTTGGTGCACAAGGGTAAGGGAGTGTCTGCATTCTAAGAGTACACAGCACATTGGAAGCACTGTGCTAAAACTGGCTAATTGATACTAATGTTTGATACTGCTATATTAAGTGTATATTTAATTTTATAATAGCCTTAATTTTAGCCAATGAAGTCTGATTGGTACAATTATTTTTTAAAATGTAATTTGATGGACTAGGAAATCTAAAATAGTCATTGAATTACCTCTAAAATACTTGAGTAAGAATTAAATTATCGTTATCTAATATAACTGTATGTGTCATGCCTTTTGTCAAATACAAAAACTAGGTATTGAGTTAAAAAGGCAAAAGAAAATGTTATTCCAATGTTTAGATTAAGTCATTTTAAAAATAGGAACAACTTATTTTATCTACAAAGTAGATTTAAGAATATACAATCTTAAAAATTTCCTTTTAAAAATTACTCTCTTGTTCCACATAGTCTTACGAGGGTCTATTTCATTATAATTTTATCTGAACTCTATATGCTGTAGTGCAGCTCTACAAATGAGTCATAGGATAACTATTCCCAGTTTGT